>NW_006159601.1:1402831-1413894 GCF_000334495.1 Tupaia belangeri chinensis | reverse complement strand
CACACAGCCAACAGCACGTGCCCTGCGGCTCGCATTTCCTCACCGTCAGTGTGGGAGCCACGGTCCTTCAAACACAAGGCCGCCTTCCTGCAGCGTGCTTCTGTCTCTCTCCCGCCTCCTGCCCTTGCAGACTGTACAAAACCATGGACAAGCGAGCTCCTCCGCGACCCCCACGGCAGCTGTCGGCCAGTTGCCCCGCAGACCCCAGACCAGGCTCACACTGGGTGGCGTTTGCCCCTGGTCTCCGCAGACACTAGCCCTGCTGCCCACGCGAGCTGGAGCTCCTGGTGGGGACGGTGGACCTGCACCTTCTCTCCTCGCCGTCCTGTCTCAGCCCTGGCCGCGGTTCCAACCCAGACCTTGGCCAACTGCCCAGTACCCTCTGGAACCCGTGAGCACCTGGACAGAGATCAGAGCTGGGGCCGCACCCAGCAGTTGGAAAACCTGAGCCTACCCCCTGCAGAGGGCAAGGCTCTGGCCCTGCGGGCCGACTCCCCACACCCCGGCCTCACCGGTGGCCAGCTGGCTGCAGACTGGAGCTGGGTTCCTAGGGGCGATCCCGTCTCCTGCTGGGCTATGACCTCACGAGGTGGCCCCAAGGACAGCTGTGATGGTGTGGCAGTATAAGCACGTGTGTAGAGTCTGTGCCTGTCCCGTGGTCGCAGGACACGCTGTGCTTGTCCCGGCTCTGTCCACTCACCTGCATTGTGGGTGGTCCCTCCGCCGCCTGCAGCTGCCACCGTCCCAGCCTCACTTGGGGCCATGCCTCGGCCCCCTTCTGGATCAGGAGCCCCCAGTCTGGCTGGGACCACCTTCAGCCATGGTGCCTGTGTCTGCAGCCCTGCGGCCTCACTGTCACCCCTCGGCACTCTACGGTCCTGCGGCCTCCCTGTCACCCCTCGGCCTCTCTGAGGCCCTGCGGCCTCGCTGTCACCCCTCGGCCTCGCTGTCCCTGAGTGGCACTGGCACTACCCTGGGGAGCCGCACGGACCTGCAGTGATTCCCTCAGCCACCTCGACAGGCCTCGAAAGCAGTTCTCAGCCAGACCTGGGCCGCAGGCTGCCGCCAGCAAGCGTGGCCACTGTGCATAGCCAAGGTGGCCTGGGCAGGGTCGGGAGAAGCCGACTCCTGCAGCCGAGGGACGCGGGGCAGGGCACCGTGCCGTGGGAGATGCGGGGCAGGAGTGCCGAGACAGCTGGGCCCTATGGCTGAGAGCAGCCCTTGGCTGGCTGTGGGCAGGCCCTTGGTGTCTGCACCTGCTGCTCTGCAGAACCCACGGGGAAGCGGGGACCTCGAGGCAGCCATGTCACAAACCGCGAGGCATGTGGCCATCAGGAGGGCAGGCGTTCAGGAGCGAGGGTGGTGTCAGCAGGCTGGACTGGTCGAGGAGGAACCACAGCACCCGCCCTCGCCCCATTGCCCGAGTCCTGAGCAGCCAGGGGACAGGGTGCGAGTCCACGCCAGGACAGCTCCCTGGGGCTCGCTACACAGCAGCAGGGCAGGGCAAGGGCTGCGGGCACAGGAGCTGCAGGTGCTCGACGACCATCTGGACCCGGCCAGAAGCGGAGACTGTGGCGTTTCCATTTGCTGTGCCTGTGGGACATCGCACCTCACGGCCGTGGTCCTGGGGTCTCACACCTTGTCTCCAGCCCCCCGGGGGACCAGGCAGCTGTGCCGGGTGTGAGCACCACAGGAGGTGATGGCCCCGGGCGCCCGGGCATCAGCCCTGTCTGGCCGCGGATTCACTGGCCTGCGCCCCACCCCTGGCAGACCTTGAGATGGACCGCCTCTGGAGCTGGGAGTCCAGCTGCCTGGTGCCCCGCCTTCCAGTGCAGGGGCCATCCATCTCCCCAAGGAGTTGCCCGCTCCCCACGGCCTGGTCCCCCTCCCTTGCCACTCCCTGAAACCAGCCCTCTGCACCTTGCCAAGCCCACCAGCTGCTCCACGCGTGTCGCAGACCCTCCCTCTCCACAGCGCATGTACATCCGTGACCCGTCCACTGCAGACTCAGGGTGCCATTTTCCGACATCCCCTGAATCCATGGGGCCTGCCCCTGCAGTGCACATTGTGTCTGGAGCCAGAGTGGGCACCTCCCCTCCCCGCCCCTCCCTGGGGTCTCTAGCATCCTCCCTCAGCCCACAACCTCAGAATAACATGACCTACCCACTGTCACGGCCCTGGGGCGTCCAGACCTCAATCCTATCTCCCAAGCCCATCCCAGACCCCAGGGCAGTGGGAGCAGCCCTGCCCCCCTGCCCCCGCCACCTCAGCTGTCTACCCCGTGGGTCGTGCTAAGTCATCCTTCCTAAGGGGCCCGTCCCCACCCCGATAGCACACGGTCCAGACAAGGGCTCCCACACTGCATCAAGCCATCTCCCCCCACAACCCCGGGCCCCAACCCAGGGCCTGTCTGTGGCTCCCGCCTCTGCCGGCCCCGGCCATGTCCTCACACCTACTCTGGGATACACGTGCCCCCACGCCCCACGTGAGATGGGGCGTGGGTGCCCCGACCTCCCAGCACCAGGCCTGCTCCTTCAGCTGATCGCCCACGCAGCCCGACCCCCTTGCTCTGGGAGCTGCGCCCCGCCAGGGCCCTGCTAAAGGCTGTGGGCTCAGCCTCTGCAGCAGAGCGCCTCACGGCAACAGGGGCTCCACAGCACCCTCAGCTCCTGGTCAGCTATCTGTGTCCGCACACGGCACACGAGCCAAAGGAACTGGGCTGGGCAGCTGCTCCAGGAGAGATGGACACAGGGTGGACACGAGGGGTCCGGTTACCGAGGAGCACACCTACCCACTGGGACTGTGCTGCATATGACCACTGAGGGCCACACCATGTCACACAGGGCCTGGGGGCTGCAGCAGCTGAGAGCAGACCAGGAGGCAGCTCGGCCAAGGGGAGGCGTGCTGAGACTGCTGCCACGGGCAGCGGCGGACAGACCCTGAACCCACCCAGAGCCTTGGGGCCCCCTGGACCCCTTGCTGCAGGCTGTGAGGTAGGCTGTACCCACACCCCGGAAAGCTGCCGGCCATTCCCTGCTCTGCTGCCCCTGTTGAGCCCCAGACGGAAAGCGACCCAAGCACTGGAGGATGGACCTGCCCCACAGCCCAAGACGGACACGGCCACGCCGACCCTTCCTTTCCCACACAGAAGGTGCGCCTGTGAGGTAAGACACCAGGGTCCCCAGCCTGCAGGGCCACGCAGCATGATTTCAGGGCTTCAGGGATACCGTCCAGCTGGGCAGGAGCATGACCACAGGGTAAGGGAGGCCTGCCGGTCCCTGCCAGAGTGGGCACCAGGCAGGGTAGCTCTGAGCCGGTGGGTACCCCCCTGCAGGGCAGCTCCCTCCCGGCTCTCGGTGCTGTCCCTCCTTAGTGGAGTCAATAACCGGTTTCACAGACGCGGATGTTAATGATCCCAAAGTGTTGTGCAAATACGTGAGCCTCCCCGTAAAGGTGGTGTTTAATATTCATAATGAGAAGTCTGGGAGCCTCACACACTATCACCTTCGGCACGGGGCTTGGTTTTACAACTGGCTTCATGGACTGAACATAAAATACCCTCATTTTCAAGTCATTAAACGTGTCAAAGGAACTTCCTACATTCATCCAGAGTCTTAGGGAAAAGCTAGGGTCTGATCAGAGATCACACGGTCCCACATTCCCGCTCATGGATACTGTGGCACCGCGGGACCAGAGGCTCCCGTGGGAGGGGAGTTAGGGTTCCGGCTGCCGTGGGGTGGCACGGAGGTGGGCTTACTAGTTACTTCTCGAGGTTTAACCCACCCCATGGGAGCTCCCTTTACTCCAGGCGAGGAGTTCTCTTCCGCAGCCCATAAAAGCCAAGCACACGCGGACGGGCCCTCGCACACCCGTGGGGGCCTGGTCTGCTTCTCTGCCTCTGCAGGTTCACGGGACACGGAGGTGCGAGTTCACGCCCCTCCCCACACACAGAAGGGGTGTGACAGTGACTCCATGGCAGATGGCGCCCTGAAGGGCTGCTCCCGCCTCTAAACACGGCTGTCCCCAGGACGGGTCCTGAGCTCCTCGCCGTGCAGGGCCAGGGCTGACTGAAGACTTCGCCGTGGTCGTGGTCAGTCGCGGCAGGCGTTCCTCCAAGGACCGTCTCCCTCCAATCTGCCCCTGTCCTTCATCAGCGCCCAAGTGAAGGCCTGGGGACCCCATTGATCAGGGGGTTCCCAAGGTCTTTCTCACATTCGGGCCTGGGGTCGTCTTCCTGGGGAAGCCGCAGCTCCCTTCCCGGTGGAGGGGCAGAACGCTGAGCTGACCTAGGGCTCCTGTCCCATAGCCTGGGTCCCGGCTGCAGCTCCAGGCCACCTCCATGCAGTCCTCGCCTTAGCAGAGAGCGCCCCCACGTGTCTTCCAGGGAAAACGCAGCATGTCACGAAACCTGTCCAGGAAGTCCCCTTGAGGCACTCCCTCTGGAGGACTCCGGGGCCCAAAGCTGCCTGGAGAGCAGAGCGGCTCCTTTCCTAAATTGCCTTGCGCAGGGCAAGGCAGGGAGTCATGGCCGGAGTCTTCGCTGAATGTGAGGCTGAGAACTTTGAGCCCGGCCAGCTGGCCACGCTCGCTGTGCAAAGGTCCGAGTCTGGTTGGAGGACAGCAGGGACATTCTGGTTGAACTCTAAGGCACCAAGGGCGTTCTCTGAACACACCATTCTCCGAGCGAGGGAGCAGGGCCTCATCTGGAGGGCACACACGCAAATGAGCTGCAGAAATGCATGCTGGGGCTCTCCAGGCCTGGCTCTCGCAGCCCTCATGCAGCGGCTCCCTGGTGGGCCAGCTCTTGCGGTGGCCAGGGTCTCTTGGTGGCATGCTGAAGGGCCCACTGGGCCTGGCTCAGAACTGTTGCCCAGCCAGGCTTCCCAGGGGATGGAGAGACGCGAGGCTGGGCTATCTCATGGCCACCTTCACGTCCCTGCATGTCTCCCCCAACCCCGCTTCAACCTCCACTTCCCTCCAGTGAGTGCCAGCCAGCCGGCCAAGGTCCTCCCCGCCTGCCAGCTCAGGCCGTTTCTGCCTCCGGAGTCCCAACACCAAAGACCCAGGGAGGGAGCACATCGGCCTGGCACGTCCTCCCAGGCCCTGCCTCGGGCTGCTGGCCCTGGCGAAGGCTTCTCTGCCGAGTACCCACAGCGAGAGCCACCACAGGCCCACGGGCACCCACTGTGTGCTCAGCTGCGAGGCTCCGAGGGCGCAGGTCCCAAGAGTGTCTTCCCGGGACACAGGGCGGGTGTTCTCCTCAGAACCGGGGGCAGAGCAGGCCCCAGCTGTGCGCCCTGACCCTGTACCTCCTCCAGGCAGCATTTCTGTGCCCTGACCACAAGCACAGCGACCACTGCTGTGAGGGGAGGCTTCTCTGCACTTGGAGCAGGAGTCAGCCCCTCTCCTGGGAACACCCAGCAGTCCTGGGGCTGTCGTGAGCCGCCCTGCACATGGGTGTCACAGCCCTGGCTCTGGCGGGTGACACTCCAGCTGTAGCGCTGACCACGGCAGGGCGCGGACCCCGCTAGAGAGGTCGGCAATGCAGCGCTGAGGAATGGAAACTCACACTGTGTGCCCAGGTCAGGCAACACGGGTCGTAACGCTCTGAGAGGCTCCTGGAGACGGGCGTCCACGTGGGCCCACGTCAGATCACATCAGCAGGCAACATGGAAGGAAGCAACGCCTACAGAGAAAAACCTCCTGACATCCCATCAGATCACACCACGGTCGAGGAAAGGCCACCTCCCTGCCAGCTGCCGTGACACATCAAAGACATGGTATCCCACAGGTGGTCACAGCCCCACAGCCTCCTGCAGTGCCCCGAGGAAGATGCAGCTTCATGTGCACAGATCACGTGCCCTGACTTGACGCACTGAGGAGGTCATGGCATCATGTATGTAGACCGTTATGTTTGGTGTGATGCATGAAGCAGGTGACGTCCTCTACGCAGTGTCCAACTGAATACAGCGGCCCTACATGAACCATCGAGCTAATGACAAAGCGGTCCTGAGCACCCACAGGGACGACAGAGAGTGGGGGTCGGGAGCACCACAGTGACGGGACGACACAGAGCATAGCAGTGGCGCCACGGAGCCCTCCGGGCAGAGTGCACACGGAAGGCACCTAGGAGGCTTGGCACCCTGGGCGACCACTGGAGGTCTCGGCAGACAGGCCAGCACTGCCCGCTCTCCGGGAGGCTGCAGACAGACACAGCAGCACTGGACGAGACAGCCCATGACCAGAGCCAGCCTCCAGATCAGAAGGACCACAAACCCCGCGTGACCATGGCGCACAGCCATTTCAGAGGGGGACCCCTGCCGACGCGTGGCCTACACGGCTCTCAGGCTGCCCTGCGTCCCTCGGGTGCAGGCAGACGTCGGGTGTGCGGTCGCACCACTGAGCCACCCCGTTGTCAAACCACGTGTGTGTCAAGGGGGAGAGTCCGTCACCCTGGGGGAGGCTGCCACGCAGACGTGGCTGTGCTCGCTGTCGAACACTTCCAAGGCGTCACTGCTTCTCGAAGCTGAGGTGTGGAGCGCCCACCCCTGCGCAGCGATGTCGAGCAGAGTGGGGCTGAGGGGGTGACAGGAGTCTGGCCAAGGTGCTCCCGCCTGTCAGGAACCCTGATGTCACACGGATGTGGGACAAAAAGAGCATGGGGTCGGTGGGTGAACTGCGTCTACACTCCAGGGCAGCTCAGGCCAGCCGTGCCCACCGTGTCCAGGGCAGGCAGGCAGCAAGCCGGTGTCCTAGGGTTCCTGAGCCCCCACCTGGAGCCCGGGGAGGGAGCACTGAAGACAGAGACAGCCCCACCACGAGGCCCGGTGACGCTGTAACCCTCCCTCCCAGCAGGACTTCAGGCAAACCAGGGCCTGTGACCAGCCACACGGATCAGGCTCCTGACTGCCGCGCTGTGGGGCCGGCCGTTGGTGTTGGTCTTGACGGGGAACAAGCTGGCTCACCGTGGACCCCTGCCGCTGGGCCAGAGATAGAGACAGGGCCGGCAGGCGGTCCCTGGGAAGCAGGATTCTTGTCTCGGCGCTGGTCTCTATGGCCAGGAACCTCTGCTCCTAGAGGGACACAGAAGTACCAGCACCTGGTGGACTGCGTCTCACACTGCCGACCACAGGGCCGCGAGGGCCCGCCCTACAGGCAGGTGACTGTCCTCGTCACCTGGGCAAACAGAGCTAAGACCAGAGGGAACAGGCAGGGGCATGGCTGCAGTCAGGGGCTCTCTGGGGACCTCGTCTCCCCAGGTCCAGGGAAGAGCCAGGGGATGCCTCTGGAGACAGCTCCGGGCAGCGAGGCGGGGCCCGGCTGCCAGGTGAGGCCCTGTAAGCAGCAGCGGCATATGCGGAGGGCACGAGCCGGGGCTGGGTTACAACGTGCTGGGTGCCTCTCTGACCTGCCGCTGGGCGTGCTCCTGAGTGGAAGCCACTGTGGCTTGGAAATACACCCCGACTTCTCTGCCAGAGGCAGCCATAGCCCTGAGCCACTCCCAGGGTTATTCTCTGATGGGGTAAGGGGAGGGAGAAGTGGAACAAGGCCAGTGGTTTTCTGATGTTATCAGCCAAAGGTGTGGGCCTCCTGGTGACCTGTGGCCCTGCGTGAGCTCTCTCATCTTCCCGGGGCTTGCTTTGGCTAACAGTTTCCTTTTAACCAACACCGCCCTGCGCCCTGCGGTGGTGACGCATGGAGGCAGAATTCTGTCCCTGCAGCACCAGCACAAGGGCTGTGTCTCCGCTGTGGTGACAGGTCACTGTGCCGCTCAGACCTGGCCGCTCCCTTTGAGCAAAGGCAGGGCGGCGGCTCTGCACGGTTTTCACCGCCTCTGAGCACAGGTCTCTGCTGGCCCGCTCTCCCCCCACTTCCAGCAGTTTATCGGGGTTCCCAGTGGTTAGGCCTAAAGACCCCTGATGAACTCAGAATGGCTCGAAGGGAGGCTGGACCGGACAGAATGGGTGGCACCAACCCAGGGACGCCATGTACACTATGGGAAGAGGATGGGGAGCCTGCACCTCAGGTCGGCCAGAGGCTCGGGCCTGTATCTATCTGGAGTCTGGCGTGAGAGTCTACAGGGGGGACCAATGTGCTCCGCAGTGGTGGTGTGGCCCCCCAGGCCCCCACAGATGTACCACCTGCACAAGACGTCCTTCCTCGGACACTGCAGGCTGCGCCCCGCCAGGCTGCAAGGCAGAGGCGGCAGCCGAGGTCTGCAGAAGAAGGCGTGCTGCAGCAGACAGGCCTCCGGGTTTCTGGGAAGCAGCAGCCTCGCTAATACTAACAAAGACAACGGGGGCCGGTGGCCCCAAGGAGCTGCAGCATGCTGGGGCACGAGACGCTGCTTCTGCTCAGCCCTTTGGGCCCATGGTGGCTTCCCAACACCTGTTTCTTTTTTTTAAAAAAAAGATTTTTACTATAGGTCGCATACACTCATCAGAAAGAGACAGAAAACGGGAAGTCACCCTGAGGGGGGATGGCCACGCTGCAATCCCTTATCCTCCATTTTACTCTAGGGATTTTGGGCATGCAAGCACATGCGCCTGGTATGAGGTTTAAGCCACCAGGTCCAGGACTCGAACCGCAGTCGACTACATGGGAGTCCAGTGATGTAACCATCATGCCATCTGCTGGTCCCATGATCTCTTGGTTTCTACACAGAACCCCCGACCCAGGGATGGGCACGCCTTCTGCCTTTGCTGCCACAGGCCCTGTATGGCCCAACCACAGCCTGCCCGCCTCGCCAGTGGCTTGCCCTCCCCAGCGCTCGCCTGCGAGGCCTGGGCGCCATCGGCACTGTTCTCTCTCCAGGGATGAGCGTGGCCAGCCCACGCCAGGCAATGGAGTTCCAGGACTGGTTTGGGAGCAGACTGCCCAGGCCTGACCAGGACATACAGGGCAGCGTCCTGGCCAGTCGCTGTCCTCGAGAGTGGGCACACGTCGGTCAGCAAAGCCACACACTGCGAGTGGCACTGTGTGAAGCGTGGCTCCCACCTCTGGACTGTGTTATGGGGAGGCAGCTACAGCCACTCCGGTGCACGGGAACAGGGCACACGAACCACTGAAGACAGACAGACAGCACCGCCAGAGACCCAGAGCTCGGTCTGACCAGGCAGATTCCAACTGCCCCTACTCAGTAAGATGAGGGTACCCCGGCTTCCAAGCGGCTCACGAAACTACTCTGCTGTGGGTTTCCTGGCCAAATGCGCTAACATTTGTTTCTTCTCACTGAAAGTCCAGATCTTCGACAAGGCTGTGTGTGTGAGGGCGACAGCTTCGTCCCACTTGTTCTTCTCCGGGCTTGTGTAAACCGCCAGGTTCTCAGTGTACTGCAGGAGCCACTTTAAGAACCTGTTAAGAAGGAGTAAGTCAGATCTCCTCCCCACTACAAACTCCAGTGTCAGGGACCAGCAGTTGGCGTAATGGCTGTGTCACTGGACTCCCACGTAGTCGACTGTGGTTCGAGCCCCGGACCCGGCGGCTTAAACTCACACCGGGCGCGTGTGCATGCGTGCCCAAGATCCCGAGAGGAGAATGGAGGAGAAGGGATTGCGGCGTGGCCATCCCCCCTGGGGGTGATTTCTCACTTTCTGTCTCTCTGTCTGTCTCTCTCTTTTTGGAGAGCTCATGCGCCCTATAGCATAAACCTCTCCAAAAATAAAAAAAAAATTAAAAATAACCCCAATGTCACTTAAGTGTCTTTTCTTCATTCTCAAAAGTATTTCTACAGTAAAGCTCTACTTCATTTTTGAATGACAACTTGAGGAAATGAAAAATGAAAAAATACAAGATGAAAATAATAGAAGGCAAGTCAGAGGGAAAGAACACACAGACATGCTAGCCACTGGGACAGCAGCACCAGCGGCCCAACCCCACAGCGCCCCCGGGTCCAGAGAAGACGTCCTGCAATACGGACCGGATGTCGGGAGGGCGCGGGCGTGTGGCCCAAACTCCCCCTGGCTGCCTGCACTGCCGAGAAACACGCGTGGGACCCTGGCAGTGTCTGCTCTGCCCTCATCTGTCCATGACCTCGCAGGGGGCAAGTGCCACTCATGACAGCCACTGTTCTTAGAGAGCTCTCCTCAGGGAACAGCAGGTGGCATAGTGGATAAGGCACTAGACTCCGTCATGTCAATAGCAGTTCGAGTCCCAGACCCGGCAGCTTGAAAACCATACCGGGGGCATATGCACGTGTACCCCAAATCCAGGCGGTGAGAAGGGAGGGACTGTGGCGTGGCCATCCCTGGGGCTGATTTCTCACTTCCCCTCTCACGGTCTCTAGCAAGCACACACGCCCTATGTCAACCCCTACAGATACTCATCAGAATGCAGCAGCAGCTCTCCGAGAGCAGTTTTACCCTTCCATGTCCTCACGTTTCCCCGCACTTTAAAACTTTCCCCAACTTATTCTCTTAAAAATTTTTAGTATTGAAGAAGTTAAAATAACAACACAGGCGTGACACTGACAGAGTGGTGAGATGCAACGCCGCACCTCAGAGGGCCGGCCCACAGAGAAGGTTCCAGCTCACAGCCAGAGACCTCCCTGAGCACCCAGGGACCGTGGGGTGCATGAGCTAGGCTTGTTGCAGCTGGGCGGGTGGCGGCATGAAGACTGCTGGGGGTGCTGTCTCTGCCTGTCGAGGTTTTGCTCACGAAAGGATGAGCCTGAAAGACGACACCGGCAGGCAGACCTCTGTGTAGAGAAGACTACCCTGGGGTTGGATCCCAACACAGAGAGACTACCCTGGGGTCGGATCCCCGCCTAGAGAAGTCTACACCGATGGTTGGATCTCCACTTGGAGAGACGACCCTAGGTCGGATCCCCCCTAGATTAGACTACCCTGGGTCGGATCCCCCTAGATTAGACTACCCTGGGTCGGATCCCCCTAGATTAGACTACCCTGGGTCGGATCCCCCTAGATTAGACTACCCTGGGGCGGATCCCCCTAGATTAGACTACCCTGGGTCGGATCCCCCTAGATTAGACTACCCTGGGGCGGATCCCCCTAGATTAGACTACCCCGGGGTCGGATCCCCCTAGATTAGAGGACCCTGGGTTG
>NW_006159601.1:1400408-1402661 GCF_000334495.1 Tupaia belangeri chinensis | reverse complement strand
CCCGAAGGCGAGACCCTGGGGTCGGTTCCCCCTAGATGAGACGACCCTGGGTCGGATCCCCCTAGATTAGACGACCCTGGGGTCGGATCCCCCTAGATTAGACGACCCTGGGGTCGGATCCCCGCCTAGAGAAGCGCTTCTAGGGCGACAGCATCCCACAGGAGATGTCGGCGGTGTGGCATGTGGATCGACCCGGGGTGCGGCTGGTGTGGGGCGTGGAGAGGCCGCAGACAGCCCTGGTGAATGCGGCAGTGTCCCCGTAGGGCTGCGCTGGCCCGAGGTGACAGCCTGGCCCACAGTCCGTGGGCGCCGCGCACCGCTGCACCCCCCGGCGCTCCAGGCTGCCCAGCACAGCTGTGCCCACACTTCCTGTCACCTGGAACTCACAGGTGCTGGCCACTGGCGAGGCCTCCAGCGACAGCTGCTGGCGCCCCAGTGGCTGGAGGGGCTGCTGTACGGCTGCACCCGAGCAGCAGGTGGGCCCTGGCAAGGCTTTCCGAGCACCCAGCCCTGGGGCCCGGCGGGGGGTCACCCAGGGCACTCTTCTATTTCACAGCCTGGATCTGGAGGTCTTGAGAGACAGACTTCCCAATCCTGGAACTATGAGCCCTACACACAGCTCTGTCCTGAGCCACTGGGCGTGGGAGAGAGCCAGACTCCAGACCCGGTGCTGGGCTGGCCGTGGCACCACGAGGGACCCCGTGTGACCCTGCAGTGCATTCACCGTGTGACCAGCCGTCTCTATTTCTGGGCAGACAGAAGTGCCTGAAACATGTTCACACGCGTCACCTGAGCTGTGCCTACGCAAAGGAGCCATCCCGCCCAAGGCTGTGGGAGCCCACGGAGTTTGGCCACTGGTGGGCACTGTGCGGCATTTCCCGGGCTCAGACTCACATGCGGCCACTCACCTGAGATACTGCTGCCGGGCGTGCGCGTCCTTCCCGCAGACGGCGTGGATGCTGGTCAGCTCCAGCGTGACGAGCAACAGCAGCAGACGCAGCATGGGCCACAGGAGCCGGAGGCTGCACACAACGGTCACGTGACCCGACGGCCACGGGAGCCCAGGCCCACCCTCAGTCCAAACTCGGGGCTTCCCAGCCACCAGGCACCTGGCCTGCACAGCGGGTGTGCACCCGCCCCCACACTCGCTGCACTTCCCTCCCACCAGCTGGGTGGCGCCCTGGCCCCTGCCTGAGGGCAGCCCTCATGCCCTGTCTCTGCCTGGTGGCCCCCACAGGGCAGGGGTCAGAGAACACCCGCATGGCCAGGCCGGCAGCCGCCGCCCGGCGCTCGCGGCGCAGGCCCTTCCGGTAGAGGGAAGCAGACAACACGGATGTGAGTGTGCCCGCTGTCACCGAGCCGAGCCCAGGTACAGGCAGGGCCTCCTCTGACAGATGTCCCTACACCAGGATGGGTGGGATGCCACAGTGAGCTGGACTCGGACCACCTTCCAGAAGGAGGCCCCGCAACACCTGTAAAAGCAGAAACGTGGGCCAGCAGGTGGCGCGGTGGTTATGTTACTGGGCTCCCACGTGGCCGACCGTGTGGGGGTTTGAGTCCCGGCTCGAAACTCATGCTAGGCACATGTGCATGCACGCCTAAAACCCTGCGAGGAGAATGGAAAAGGGACTATGGTGTGGCCATCTCCCCAGGAGGTGATGTCTCATGCCCTGTCTCTTCAACAAGTGCACGTGCACTATAGCAAAAATCTCTTAAAAAAAAAAAAAAAACACTCTAGAAATGTTGACATCACTTGACCTGAAATTCCAGGTGTTTGACCTAGAGTGTCTACCATGGCCCCTGGGCCAGCCCGAGGACTAGCAGCTAAAAGAGTCCTACATGGCCAGCCCCAAGGTTTGAGTCCCAAACCTGGCAGCTTGAAAAACTGCCTTGAAAAAACCCGGGTCTGCGGTCGCGCCTGCCCAAGACCCTGAAAGGAGGGAGGATGAGGCTGGTGACGTGGCCACGCCCATAACGTCCTCCTCCTCCTGTCCGTTCTGCTCCGGCCAACAACAGGCCCCAGAAAAGTGAAGAACGTGCACACTGCAGGGGGAACGGCCCAGCCTGCTCAGCTACTACACGTTAAACCCAGGTGCTGGCCGGGCAGCTAGAGCGCGCGCCCTAATCACACACGTGTCTAAGTGAGTGTGCAGGACGGCGTTCTCCTGAGCGTCCAGGACGGGCCCTGGCCGACCGCCCCTTCTGCAGTAGCACACCTGCCAAGCATGCGCAGGTAGGTCTGCCGCTGGCGCG
>NW_006159601.1:1389304-1399611 GCF_000334495.1 Tupaia belangeri chinensis | reverse complement strand
GGGCCAGCCCGAGGACTAGCAGCTAAAAGAGTCCTACATGGCCAGCCCCAAGGTTTGAGTCCCAAACCTGGCAGCTTGAAAAACTGCCTTGAAAAAACCCGGGTCTGCGGTCGCGCCTGCCCAAGACCCTGAAAGGAGGGAGGATGAGGCTGGTGACGTGGCCACGCCCATAACGTCCTCCTCCTCCTGTCCGTTCTGCTCCGGCCAACAACAGGCCCCAGAAAAGTGAAGAACGTGCACACTGCAGGGGGAACGGCCCAGCCTGCTCAGCTACTACACGTTAAACCCAGGTGCTGGCCGGGCAGCTAGAGCGCGCGCCCTAATCACACACGTGTCTAAGTGAGTGTGCAGGACGGCGTTCTCCTGAGCGTCCAGGACGGGCCCTGGCCGACCGCCCCTTCTGCAGTAGCACACCTGCCAAGCATGCGCAGGTAGGTCTGCCGCTGGCGAGACCGCAGGCTCCTCTCCGCCCACTGCCGGCGCCTCAGCTCCGAGGCGGCGACCACCTGGCCAGACACGCGCTGGCACTGGGAGCTGATGCTTCGGAGCACAACGAGCACTTCGAGCACGGCTCTGGGGCAGAAGAGGGTGGGCACGCGTGTGCCGCAGAGCTCACGGAGCACCTGGGACCACCTGCAGAGAGAGCACGCTGTCAGCGGGCGTGGCCCACGGCTACGTGTCATGTCTGCCCACCCCGAGGCCCCTTGTGGAAAGTAAGGACAGCAGATGCAGCCACGTGAGGCACCCACAGGTATTCGACTGCTAGGGCGAGCATCTAACCCCACCAGACCATGCTCACGCCCAAGTTCACCTGAGCTCGCCCAGAAACCTCCCTGGGGCGGAAGCGGGGGACGCTGGGAGCACCCCGTCCAGTAGCCGTAAACCCAGAACACAGACGTGTACATGACCACGGTCTGCTCACGAGGAGGTCACCAACTCACTTCTCAGCAAGAGGGTCGTCCACATTGCTACACACACAGTGGCCCTCAGGCAGGGCATGGCAGAGCGTGTGCAAGACACGTGTGACTAAAGAGCTGTAAGCATTTGTGTCAGAATTATCTACCAGTCTGAAAAAGAGGAAATAAACATAGACATTAAAGGCATATGATACGGCCGGCTGCACAGCCTCGTGGCTGAAGTGGCCGGACCCCACATGGCTGACTGTGTGGCTCAAACCCCAGCCTAGCTGCGTGAACAAGCAGAAGCGTGTGCCCCAACCCTGGCAGGATGGAGAGATGGCGACGAGACCACAGCGACGTGGCCCACTGGGGCGCGCTCTTTCCCCTCCGGCCAGCGCTCGTGCACACGCCCACGGCCAACAGGAAAAGTACAGAGAGGGCAGTCGTCAACACGCCCGGGGGTCTGTAGGTGACATCACTGGGGCACTTGACTGCCACACAGTCAACTGCAGGTTGAGTCCTGGGCCTGGCTGCGTGAAAGTCATGCTGGGTGCATATGCGTGTGCCCAGAACCCAGAGAGAAGGGAGAAGGGACCGGGCACGGCCATTCCCCAGGGGCTGATTTCTTGCCTTCCCTCTCTGTCTCCCTCAGGCAAGAAACACACCTTACAAGAAAACCTTAAAGGGAAAAGAAAGCCACAGAACAGCCACGGACCCCCGTGCCTGGGACCCCGTGTGAGGCAGAAACAGGCACGGCACAGGCACGATCTAGGACGCGCCACCACGCCGGGAGCCCAGGTACCGTGTCGCCACATGTCCAGCCAGGAGCCTGCTGGCCAGGCGCAGGGTGCCATCCCCACCTGGACCTCCACGTCTCTGAGCACCCGCCCGCCTTTCCCATGACCGAGAACATCCCTCAGTGGGCCCGAGCCTGCCCGCCCTGGGCCGCGCACGGCCTCAGCCGACTGTGGCGGGCAGCGCAGCGCAGCACAGCCAGGGACCTCACGCACCTGGCCACATCCCTGGGGGGCTCCTCGGGCAGGGGCAGCAGTGGCCAGCCCCGCAGGCTCTCCTCACAGCTCAGCACCTGGGGACACAGTGGCCTTGGTCACGAACCCCGCGCTGTTGCAGTCAGTGGCGAGTGACACAGCCGCTCGTGGCCGCACGTCTGGATGGGGAGCCCGTGAGCGGGGACTGAGGCCACGTCGGCCGTTCTCTCGACACCACCCCGGCCAGGGGGCCCAGCTGGCCCTGGCTGAATCGGGCGACGGTGACAAGCAGCAGCACCCAGCAGGGGCAGGGGTGCCGTGGCGGAGCCGGCTGTCCCCGCGACGAGATGTATGGGGCCCGGGGGCTGTGGCCAGCATCCAGCCGTCTACGGGGCACCCACCCGGGAAGCCTGAGGGCCTGCAGCCCACCCACGCCTAGCCGAAGCCACACGACCGATCCCCTGGCAGGTCTTCCCCACATGCCTGACTGACGGTGCAAGCAAAGCATCTTGTGGGCGCTGACACTCATGAACGGGTCACCTGTCGGGCCACAGACAGCCCAAGGGGCAAGCCTAGCTACCAAGGAAAACAGAACAGGCAGCAAGAGTGGCAGGAGCGGGACGCGGAGGAGTCGTGCTGGCTGCCGAGGGATAGCGGAGCCACCCAGGGACACGGAGGACACCAGGAAGACAGATGCAGCAGTCCAGGTGCAAGGGCAAAGCCTACCTTCCAGAAACTTCCCTTTCTTCTCAAATTTGAACCAGCAGGTGCCCAGGCAAGTCGGGGGACTCTACCTTCCTGCTGGCCCATTTCCGGAGCCCAGAACCCAAGTCACCTCAGTACTAGGGGCACCACAGAAGCACGAGGACGAGCCTGTCCCCAAACCAGAGCCTCTGGTGCCAGCGCGGGCAGGCAGAGCCCCCTGTTCCCCACACAGCGTCTTCCCTTTGCCATGGCTGCTGTGGCCCCGACCCCTCGAGGCACGGCGTCCTCACCTGGCCTTGCCATCCCTCCCATCCGGGAGTGTTTCATGCCTCCTGCCCGAGGGCTGTCTGCCTGGGCACCCAGGAGCACCCGGCCTGACTCCTCCAGACCTGGGCTGCCCTCACCGGTAGCGACGTGGCAAAGCATGCACCAGTTTCTGACGGCAACACCCAGGCACGGACCGCTAACGCCAAGCACATCTGTTAACCCACGGGAACCAAAGCTGGTCTGAGGCGGCAGGAGAAGCAGCGCCCTTCCTTACACGGACAGGGAGAGGCACTGCATGCTGGTAAACAGGGACTGCACCCACCACGGGCCGAGCCAAGAGCCTGGCGACCTGTCTGCTGACACTAAGAGCCAAGTGAGGTAGGTCAGCATCGTTCCTGACCGCCAGGCGCCGAGCCACTCTGAGCCCGCAGGGCAGAGGCAGGGGCTCTCGGACCTGAGCCGGAGACACGAGGCAGGCCGTGCCCCACGCCCCACCCACGGCCGCGCTCGGCATACCTGTTTCTTCAGCTGAGGGATGGGGTGGCAGCGGGAACTATAGCCTTCAGCGAGACTCAGCAGCAGTTTTACTGCTGGTTTCTCCTGGATTAAAAGAAACAGCCATTAACTGTGACTTCTGGCTTCTACTTTTCTTCTACTGAAGGTCATTTCTCATCATTTCTTCAAATAGTCCTGTTAATCTCCAACAGAGTGAAACAGGTCTTGGGCCAGCAGAGGGTGTAGCAGTTACACCCCTGTGCTCCCCATGGCCACTGCAGTGTAAGTCCTGGACCCAAGGCCTGAAAGGCTGGGCCGGGTGTGAGCCCCAGATCCTGGGAGGAGAATGAAGGAGGGACCGCAGCTCGGCCATCCTCCCCGGGCTGACTTCTCACTTTCCCTCTCACTGTCCCTGTCCTTCTCTTTCTTCTGCAAACACATGAACCTGAAGACAAGAACTTCTTAAAAAACAAACAAACAAAAAAATAGGTCTGACAAGGTAGTCAAATCAGCCAACACAATGATTTTAAATGAAGCCAACTGGCAGTGATAAACTGCAAAAAAACACAAGGTGACCAATCTAGAAATAGAGGAAGGAAACATTCTAATTAATTAAATTTTAAGAGATTCTCCTAATTAAATAGGAAATGGTCATTTAAATACTAAAAATCAATATAACCAAAATAGGATTACACAGCTACAAATACTTAGTAACTATGGAAAGAAGCCAAAATAACGGATCTGCGGCTGCTTTAACTATACTCTGTGAAGCCCATGTCGAGCAACGAGAGACCACGAGAGACTAAAGAAATACAAGACAGTGAGTGGGCGGTGGGCAAGCTCAGACTGTCCACAGGAGCACGAGTCCCAACGCCAGGAGCACCAGTAACGGCCAGTTCACGAGCCACGCGACATGCTGCCCGCTGCTCCCGAGCCTGGGAGCCCGGCTGCAGCTGGGTGTGCCCCGGTCGGGACAGACGTCAGACGAGGGCCCGAACGAACAGACGCTCATTTCAGTTTCACCATCAGGGATTTTCCGCGTTGGCAAAACTGTAACCACCCCTCAGCGAGGGGCAGCTCAGAAGGAGCACTCCAGGAGCGACTGGGCACCCAGGGCTGCTAAGTCAGCGGAGGCAGGACAGGGATGCCACACGCAGGCCCTCCTGAAGCACCCTGGTCACCCGACTGCAGCTCTGCCCCACGCACACATCTGGCTATGCTGATGGAAAAAGGGGAGACGAGGCACCCAACCACTGGGAACGGGGACTCTGGGAGGTGGGTTTCCCAAGAACTTTCACTTTTAACACCATTTTCCTATCTTGTTTGAAATTTAGAACAACTGTCACGTGTATAACCTGAAAAAGATTAAGACATCAGTAACCAATACTCCAAGCTAAACTACTTATTTTAAAATAATAAAAGAATGATAGCTTATTAATAGCTGCAAACAATCCACCCACCAACTTAATAGAGAACTATAAAAATTCCCTAAGGCCAGGGCTGGCAGGTGGTGTGGTGGTTAAGGCCTGGACTCCCATATGGCTGACCAGTTTGAGGCCCAGACAGAGCAGTTTGGAAATTCACCCTGAGTACATGTGCATGCACACCCGAAGTCCCACAGGAGGGACATGTGCATGCACGCCCTAAGTCCCACAAAGAGAATGGGGGAGAAGGGATCACAGTGGGGTCATCCCCACTAGGGGGCAACTTTTCACTTTGCCTCTCTCCGGCGATCACACACACACCATGGCAATAACATACATATATGTATAAATAAAGTTCCCGGAACCAGCCTGTCGCGTGTGTTTAAAGCAGTGGGATCCTACATGGCTGATGCGTAGGTGAGTCCCAGACCTGGCGGCTTGAACACCACGCCCGGAGTGTATGCATGCACACTCAAAATCGTAACAGGAGAAATGGAGAAAGGACTGCAGCGTGACCACCCCCTTGGGGGGTGCTTTCTTTTCTACCCACCCCCCATAAGCACATTTGCCCTTCAGCAAATATTTAAAAATTCACATTATTCAGTTCATCCAGTTTTATAATTTGTTATGCTTTCAATTCTTATTACTATTAAAAACAAAGGCAAATGTTTTTCAGAAACCAGAGAACATGCGCATATGCTTAACTCACAATGAGCCCTTCTGTTAGGACACCGCTATTCAGTTAAAAAGTTGGGACCAGCAGTTGGCATAATGGCTATGTCACTGGACTCTCATATTGTCAACCATAGTTCGAGTCCCGGACCCGGTGGCTTAAGACTCACGCCAGGCACGTGTGTGTGTGTGCCCAAGATCCCGAGAGGAGGATGAAGGAGAAGGGATTGCGATGTGGCCATCCCCACTAGGGGGTGATTTCTCGCTTTCTGTCTTTCTGTCACTCTCTTGTCTTTCTGGCGAGCGCACGCGCCCTATAGCAAAAACTTATTAAAAAAAAAAAAAGTTAACAGTTACATTCCGAAAATAAACTACACTCTCTCTGCTACATGAAGGTGATTCTCAGCCATCACTGTCTTCCATTCGTTACCTTGAAATCTGGCAACAGGTCTTCTGTGAATCTGAGCACCAGAACTGTGGAGAACGCCAGCAGCTGATTGGCTGCTTCTTTGGGAAATTCCCGTAGGCTGATCTCCCCGTGGCTTAAATGGTCTCTTAGTCGGGGACCCTTCTGATGGTTCAGGAAATCCCAGAGAAATTCCTTTTAGAAAATGAACATAAAAGACATCTGGTCAGCATTCAGACAGAGGGAAGGGAAGGGCCCAGGTCCAGAGCCAGCCACACCCAGTGCTGGGGAAGAACAAGGAAAGTCAGCCTCATGGGGCAAGTATGCTAAGACCAAGGGGCAGAAACCATAGGAGGGTTCTCCTCGGGAAGCCTGGCTCTCACCACCACGCAGGACCGGGAGAAACAGGGAGACTGGGACTAACCGGGAGAGTGTGCCGCGGGTGGTGAGGAGACAGGAAAACTCACGTCTCCTGCCCCTCGGCCTGCTCAGGAGGAGGGTGCTCCATCCACACCTGAGAACCATCCCTCCGAGGCCACGAATGCAGTCCCTGCTGCAACACGTGAACTGGCCTGGTCCGAAGGAGGGTGCTCCATGCACACCTGAGAACTGACCTTCCCGAGGCCACGAACACAGTCCCTGCAGTACAAGAGCCGCCCTGCTCCAAAGGAGGGTGCTCCGTCTACACCTGAGTATGGTCCCTCCGAGGCCATGAACGCAGTCCCTGCTGCAGCATGTGAGCCGGCCTGCAGAACCACCTCCTCTGTCTCCTCTCTTTCTCACGAGCTCACCCTCTGCCCTTCCTGGAAACCAATGAAGGCAGCTGCTTCTTAATTCTCCACAGTCCCAGGCACTCCCAGGGTGACAAGAAGGAGGGTCACCAAATGCTGGCCCTGTGGGCTGCCACCGAGGGGTTGTGGAGAGGCACAGTGGGTCAGCTCGCCGCTGACTTCGCTGAGGGCAGACAGGGTACGGGATCAGTGAGGCCAGAGTGGAACCTCAGCCTGCCTGCCGAGTCAGGGACACTGGGCATTCCTTCAATGAGAAGTGAAGAACAGATACACAGCGCCTACTTCAAGTGCAGACTTGTCCCTGTAACGGCTGCGTCTGACACAGAGGATGGGAGCTGAAGGGCTCTGGACGGGACTCTTCACCTGACACACGCGCCCAGCAGTCACCTTGATCACGCTGCCCCCTTCACAGAGCATACACCCCTCCACAGCCAGGGTGTGGAACTGACCCGTCCACGTGCTGCGTTTACGCGCAAGAGCATTGAAGAGTAGGCCCAGAGCAGGCCCAGGCCGGGCCACGGCTGCACAGCTGCTAGCAGACAGCCAGGCTGGCACATGGGAGTGGCCCGGGAGTCCTCTGCTCCAGCCACAGTTGATGGCACACAGAGAAGGGCCAGCCACACCCACAGGCCAGCAAGTCTGGACAGACTTCCTGTACGTACCATGGCAGGCTCTCCCAGGAGAACAGGGAGACGATTGACCTCACCGTCGCTCAGGTGCTCCGCCAGAATCTGAAACGGGAGGAGGTTGTTAACGTGTGCCTACGCTCACACACGCCACGCAGAGCAAGGACATCGTGCTTCCAGGTCATTAACACGGTGAGGGGCATTCTCCTGCCGGTGACTGCCGTGCAGTCTGTCCTTACTCATTTGATCTGCTGAGACAGCGAGCTATCCTCAGAGCACCTGATCCTTTCAATTGTAGTCTGTGTGCACACGCATCAGAGTCACCGATTAACTCACCATGGCCTGCAGTGCCCGGTCATCGGTGCCCACCCTGCGGGGCTCACCCAGGGACTGACTACACAACCCACTGAGGCTCACTCTCCAAACATGCTGTGGTAACGGGACAAACCTCACGGCAGCGGGCGAGCTCTGCAGGGAGCAGCCATACTCAGCCCACAGGCACACACTCGGGAATCTCACATGCACTCGGGAACCACATGTGCACTCGAGAGTCACATGCATGTACTCGGGAATCACACATGCACTCAGGAATCTCACATGTGCACTCGAGAACCACACGTGTGCACTCGGGAATCACAAGCATTCAGAAATCACACTCAGGAACCACACATGCACTCAGGAACCACACACACGTACATGTGTGCACTCAGGAATCACATACATGCATTCAGGAATCTCCCATTCAGGAAGCCCACATACTCACTCAGGAACCACACACACATACATGTGTGCACTCAGGAATCACATACATGCACTCAGGAATCTCCCACTCAGGAAGCCCACATACTCACTCAGGAACCACACACACATACATGTGTGCACTCTGTGCCCAGAGGGAATCACACACACATACATGTGTGCACTCTGTGCCCAGAGAGCTACATGTGGACCTTTCCTGCGTGTAGTTATCAGTGACCTCCATGCTGCCTCCGAGAGGTGGTCAGGGTCTCTGTCCACGCTGGGTCTCCCAGAATTACTTTCCAAGATGGCACACACAGCCTCTCTCCTCTCTGGTGGCTGCAGGTACGTCCAGCTGCAGTGTTTTACTCCAGTATTTTCACCTTAAGACTGCGAAGCCCATTAGGAAGGCAGCGGGCCAGCCACAGCGGCAAGCACTAATGTGACAGTCCACAGTATGAGAAGGTCCCAAGTTCACGTCCCAGGGCCTCTGTGCACACCAGGCACACAAGCATGCACACACACACGCATTCACACGTGGGCACACAAGCATGCACACACACACGCATTCACACATGCCCACCATCACCTTGGCCGGCTGAGGGTGAGAATGGAACCTGGCATGGACCCTACTGAGGCTGCCTCTCTGTCTCTCAGTCTCTAACTCTGTCTCTACCTCATGAAAAACATAAACTTTGAAAAATGGAGCCACTGCATCAAGGGTGTGAGACCCTTACTGTGGGGGGCCAGGGGAGGTGGGAGAGGCGATCCTCACGCCAGCTCCCGAGAACAAGAATTGGCCTGGGGGCTCTGTGCAGACACGGGGCCTCAGTGAGACCTCTGCCAGAAACGCCTGCGTGACCTGGAGCTGACCCGTGTTGTTGTCTGCCGACAGCCAGAGAGAACTGTCCCTGAGCAGGACCCGCCCTCTGCCAGCTCCCGAGTGCGGCCCGTCTACCCGGCGTGTGTGCTTTGCTCTGCAACACCTACTCTGGAACGCCCCGCACTCCTGTTACCCAGCCACGTGCACCCCACACCGGGAACAGCAGACGTGGCCCATTTCAAAGATCCATGCTAGCCCTCACTCCGAACAGAAGCCTCTAAGTGATGACAGCCGTGCTGGCAATCCTCTTGGCCTTTCGCAGCTGAGAGCTCTGCCGAACTATAAACCTAGATCCGTCAGTCTCAGGATCCACCCGAGACCGTACCGGCGGCCAGGACGCACCCTGGCGTGCCCGCGGCATGGCCGTCTCCCGTGAGAGCGGGCCTTCTCCGCTCTCCTCCACCTGGTGCTGCGATCTGTGTGTAAAACAAGACACTGCTCAGTGTCGAGTGACCGTCGAGTCTACTTACTTCATCCAAGGTGGTATAAGGCGCCGTGGACTTCGAGAAAGGGAAGAAACAGAGAGAGACCGTTAAGGCAGAACGCGAGCAGAGCAATGTGAATCAACGCAGACGTCAACACTGACTCACGGCCCCGAATCAGAGACGCTCGGCTAAAAGCCCAGCGTCATCCAGCAACACTCTGGGAAGTACGCCATGGGTGACATCAACGCACGACGTGACAGCCCTCCCAGAGCCGGGCCAGACACGGGGCGTTTCCACGCTACACGAGTGGCACTGAGAACCTGCTCCCACACAGCCTGCACCCCTGCGGCTGGGCGTACTCAGGGCAGGGCTCAGACACAGCGCTGGGGTCAGGATGCCGCACTTCTAGCCCCGACTGCCAGTTCCCTGCAGAAGACAGACCCTGGCCAACTCCCTTAACAAGACTCGGTTTCTCTGCGAACGGGAACTCAGAAGGTTCTGCACGTGATGGGCAGAAGCAGGGCCCCTGAGATCCACCTCTCAAGGGACGGTCCGTGCTGACCAGTGGTCAGTGACCCGTGACCCACTTCCGATCTGGTGCTACCCAATGCTGACAGCCACAGGGCTGCAGGAGAGTGGCGCCGCGCCCTAAACTCCCAGGCACGTGTGCCGGCCCTCCGCAGTCCTAGCTCCGGCACAAGTTCCCTTCCCTGAAATGCTGCGTTTCCGGGACCAGCAGTTGGCATAATGGCTATGTCGCCGGACTCCCATGTAGTCGACCGTGATTCGAGTCTGGGACCCAGTGGCTTAAACTCACGCCGGGCACGTGTGGGCACGTGTGTGTGCGTGCCCAAGATCCCGAGAGGAGAGTGGAGGAGAAGGGATTGCGGCATGGCCATCCCCCCTGCGGGATGATTTCTTGCTTTCTGTCTCTCTGTCTCTCTTTCTGGCGAGTGCATGCGTCCTATAGCAAAAATCTCCCCCCCC
>NW_006159601.1:1384955-1388798 GCF_000334495.1 Tupaia belangeri chinensis | reverse complement strand
GGTGTAGGCCCTCCATGGCAAAAATCCCCCCCCCCCCCAAAAAAAAGAAAGATGAAAAACCTATTAAACTTTTAACTGGCCATAGCACGGCCTAATCAACGGTAATAGCACAAGTACCTCCGCGGTCAGGAGTCTCTGCGGACATCTGTTAACTGCAGCAAACACCCTGCGGAGTCCGGCCTCCAGCTGAGTCAGCAGCAATATGGTGCAGTCGGCAAACCTGTGGCCAGAGCACAGCCCGTGGGGCTGTTAGGGAACTGCTGGCACCTGCATCCCAGGTGCGGGCGAGGTCCAGACGCAGCTGCACAGAGCACGGGGTCAGCACACACTCGCTCCTCACTCAGCTCGCTGTCCAGGGCACGGAGAGCCGTTGCCAATAGCTTCCTAGAGTGAAGTGTCACAAAGACCTGCCTATCTTGTCTCATTCCATCACTTCCAAAAAATACTCAAAAACTAGGACTGGGGACCAGCAGTTAGTGTAATGGCTGTGTTGCTGGACTCCCACGTAGTCAACCGCAGTTCAAGTCTTGGACCCGGTGGCTTAAACTCATGCCGGGCGCGTGTGCGTGAGTGCCCAAGATCCCAAGGGGAGAATGGAGGAGAAGGGATTGAGGCATGACCATCCCCTCTGGGGGGTGATTTCTCGCTTTCTATCTCTATCTGTGTGGCAAGCGCTCGTGCCCTATAGCAAACAAACAAACAAACAAACAAAAACTCTCCAGGTAACAGCCTGACAGGCACGGTAGACCACGCCCCCCACCTGGTCTCTTGGTGCCTGTGCCCATCCTACTACAGAGACGACATAGAGCAGACCTGACAACAGAGCTCTGTCTCGTCCCGGTGTGTTCACGCTGACATGGCACAGCGGTGCAGCGAGGACACGAGCACCAACCACGCCGACCCCCGGAGGGTGGGAGTGAGGTCTAAGCCGCAGTGGCCAGCACTGCTTAGCAACCGCAGGGAGACACTGCATGTCCCATTGCCCGACAAGCCCTGACTGGCCCGGGAGGCCGCTCCACTTACCTGCTCGCCTTGAACCTGGTCAGAGCAGCTTCCCAGTAGGGCAGCATGGCTGTCAGGACGAACGTGGACTTTATCATGGCTGCTTCCAGCACCGAGAGCAGCTCAGAAGTAACACCTGCAAAATGGCAGCTTCGGACCAGTTGCCACAGCGGGCAGAGCAGGTGGGAGCAGAACCCTTTAGGGAGAGACCTGCACCCCCATGCAGCACTGCCCCACAGGAGGGTGCCCTGACATAGAGGCAGAGGTGCAGGTGGCTTCGGCACCCTGGCACGGGGACAGGGACAACTGCTTCTCTAGTGGGCACATGACGACCTGCCCCACAGAGCCCCGGCCTCGGACGCCGCAGAGGCCTCGTGCCAGCAGACTTCGGACGTGGCAATACGTGCACGGCACGGCAGGGCAGAGGGTGACCCCGCACTGTCTGTACGCAACACAGCCCAAGCCAGGCCAGGCCCACAGCCGCTCTGACTCATGCCAACTTGATGCTGATGCCCACCCCCTAGGGCATGCGGCAGAGACGGCACGATGTGGTCAAATTCAAGAGGTCCTCTGAGCCACCTTACAGGATGTCCTGCCACCAGAGCACAGCCTTGAACCTGGCCAGAGCACTGCAGGAGCTCAAGCTATGATGCCACTTACTCTTACAGACACTGCCAGAGACATACGAGGGAGGCTGTGAAGGTGGCACAGCCAGAGACAAACGAGGGAGGCTGTGAAGGTGGCACTTGCCAGCAAAGACAGTCAGGTCCTCCAGGTCCGTGAGCGTCAGGAGAGGCCGACGTACCCAGGGGAGCCCGGTCTGCTGAAGGTGACTCCGCAGGAGCTGCCCCAGCCCCACCGTCAGCAAGAGCATCACCGAGCAGTACCTGGGAGACGACACCAGTGTCTGTAAGAAGACAGTTCAGACACATGCACCAGGCCTCTGCTTTCGAGAGGAGACTGGAACGGAGGCAGCGGGGCACCATTAAGCCCCAGAGCCCGACCAAGGGCAGGCATCCGGCTGTGCTGTGTGGCAGGGAACAGCAGTTTGGTCAGAGCAGCCAAGCTGCACCTTGGGGTCTCCGCGCCCAGGGCCCTCTGTGCGACCTAAGCTCACGCGAGGAGCCACTGCACTGGGACCCGCCACCCCTCGAGGACTCGGCAACCAAACTCACACCGTATCTCACACCCGACTTGAGACAGCACAAAGCGTGTCTTTGGCTTTCCCGAAATCCACAGCCACGTGAACCCTCGAGCTTCAGGACCCAAAGGCGGTGCATCCAGCCACATACCTGGGGGGCACCTCCTGGGGGGCAGCAAAGCCGTGCCACAGGACGTTGCGTAGGTTGAGCCCACGGGGAGCACCCACAAAGACTCGGAGCACGTCCACCTGGCCAGGAGACAGCGGCGCAGTGGTGAACACCAGGCCAGCCTCTGTCCGCCCCACCACGCAGCTCGGACAGAGGTGCTCATCACACTTGTCCTCAGCACAGCAAGGGGCAGTACTGCTGTCCCCACTGCACGTGAGACAGGTCAGCTTCCAGCCACAGCCACGGGCAGGGACCTGACCCAGGCTGCCGCTCACGATGCCCCCAAACCAGATGCAGCGCTCGGAAGTCAGCCCAGGCAAGGGCCGTGCCTGCAGGAGATGAATGCCAAGTCTGGGCTCCGGGTGTGACCCACGGCCTCAGGGCCTGCCCCACCCTCTGCCTGTCAACAGCAGCACAACACCCTGCTGGGGGCTTCTGGTTAGGGGAGTTGAGGAAAGGGGGCGTGGCTCAGAGATCTCCCGGAGAGCAGCAGCAGCTGCCCGTTCACGCAGAAGACTGCTGCCCAGAGGGCACGTGTGCCCTCCCCGACAGCCCCAGAGGGCGGCCCCGGCCCAGGGCACGTCAGAGAGGGGTCTCAGCCCCGTGTCGGCAGGTCTGGTGGCCGGCCCTCGTACTCTCCGCTGGTGTTGACCACTGCCTGCGCACGCGGCCTGCCTGAGCAGGGACACGCCAGCGACCGCACAGCCAGGGCCTGAGAGTGCTCGGGGCAGGCGGCGCTGACAGCGCACAGGCAGGTGACAAGGGAGGGGGATGAGACGAGTGTGTGACCACCACCGCTGGAGGCCGCGCTGTGTGCACGCTCATGTTCGCAGCGGAAGGGCGCGGGCTGCGAGCTGACAAGAAGCAAGGACCCACCAAGAGGGCGGGAGCACTCTGCCGAGGACAACCAGCCACGGTCACTGCCGGCTGAGCCCCTCACCTCGACCCGCCTCAGCTGGCTAGAGGCCTTCGGCAGTCTGAGACCTCTGCTCACAGGCCCCATTGGAGGTTTTGAAGTACGCAGGTCTGCACGATTTTTTACCAGTATATATATGCATTTTTTTTCACCGAAAGTCTAAATGCACAAAGGGCATTCTTCTCCAATGCTAAAAATAATGACGTTTACAATAAGCGTCCTTTCACCATTTCAAAAGGTGAGAATTTTATTCTGGAGTAGTCCTTAACCTATCACTGCTTAAGCAACACGCCTCAGACCATCCCTCTGCCAGCACCCACAGGCCGTGTGCCCCGGTGACGGTGACCCTCTGGCCAGAGAGGCCTGGGTATGGCTGAGGGGCAGTGTGAAAGGGGAGGTGGCAGGGGACGTGCTTGGACCACCGCCACAGGTGAGTCTTCTCTAAACGGCAGCGGCCGGGAAGGAAGCAGCGCAACGTCACCCAGGGCCAAGCCACGCTCACGTGTGAGCTGCATGCGGACAGGCTTACCACGGGCCGCCCAAAAACTCCAGAGAGCTCCTCCGATGCAAGCAGGTCCCGTAACAGAAAGGGACAGTCCTTCCCGGTCAGCAGGA
>NW_006159601.1:1377784-1383895 GCF_000334495.1 Tupaia belangeri chinensis | reverse complement strand
GAACACCTGGAGCTCAAGCAGAAATGGCAAAGTCAGTGCGCTGCACTGAGCGACAGTGAAGAAAACGCCACCTACGAGGCAGCCATGCACGGAGGAGCACTGACAAGGAGGGCCGTGCGGCCGCTCAGCCGGGTGCGGGACTCTCAGCCGCTCAGCCCAGTGCTCTCAGCTGGGGTGCTCTCGGCCATTTAGCTGGGTGCTCTTAGCTGGGGCGCACAGCCCACCGCGCCTCGACCCCGGCCGGCAGCTTCAGAACCACACTGGCACACATGCATGAACGCTGAAAATACGGGCAGGAAGGAGCAGTGGAGGAAAAAGACTGCGTGTGGCCACTCCCCACGGGGGTTCTCCTTCCTCTGCCTCACACAGGCTCACCCTCTGGCAATCAAAAGAAAAGGTATTTATGTCACTGTTTCCATCTCATAATAATTTAGAGAAATACTGAAAACTTGTGCCAAAGGCCAGCAGGTGGCATGTGGTTAAGGCGCTGGTCTCCCAAATGGCTGAGAAGTTCGAGTCCCGGACCCAGCAGTGTGAAAATCATGGCAGGCAGGTGTGCACGTGTGCCCAAATCCCCAACAGAGAACGGAGGAGAAGGGGCTGTGGTGTGGCCATGCCCCCGAGGGGTGATTTCTCACTCTTCCTCTCTGTCTCTCCCTGGGGAACGCATGTGCCCTATGGCAAAAATCTACAAAAGGAACCTGTACCAACTGGCATTTTATAAGTAAACAATCATTGAAATCAAGAAAGCAGAGGGTGATAGTACACATTTGTTCACTCAGATCACTTAATGGAGAGGTTCTGAAAGAGTCCTGACACTCACATCCCCCAAGGCCCGTTCCAGACATGATGTCAGTTTCATTAAACTAAGAGAAACAGCGGGAGGCTGCAGACTTTTCAAGGCATCAAATATTTCAGGAAATAACTGTAGAATAAGACACATGTTAGAACTCTCACTCGTTGAGAAATCATTCTCAAAGTCAAACACTAAACGTGACAAGGGCTGCACTGCAAGTGTATCTCTAGTATACGCAAGCATTTTCTATGTAAATATTACGACGACCAAAGATATCGTACTATCTGAGGAGTCTGAAGCCCTCACGTTTATTGAAAGCTGTAGATCTGACCTAAGTGTGAACTGAAAAGTCAAACACCTCAGCCTCTCTCTCCCCTTCCGTTTCAGCTGAGATAAAGGCAGAGCGGGTCACCCTGACTCTCCAGGGCCACAGCTAAGAAAGAGGCAGTGACGCTTCCATGCCAAACATGGCTTCCCCAGGGCCCTGGGAGTGGACTTCAATCGCAACTGCACCGCCGTGGTCACTGAGTGTGCCCAGTTAAATGGAGGGAAACGAACCAGAAAGACAAATGCAGGTAAGATCTGGTTGGACTCCACACTGCTCCCCTTCCCTGCAACTCACCACCACCCAGCCACACCCCCTTGTCCCATCTCCACGACCCTCACTCTCTGCAGCGGCCTCCATCTCATCCTGCAGTGGCTGATCTGCTGCCCCACCTCGAAGCCCCAGGCCGGGAAAGTGCGTCGGCTCAGGCCACAGACCTGGCATGTCTGCCCAGGTTTTCAAGCAACCATCAAGGCTTCTCTGGTGCTGGAGGGCCTCGGGCTCGGGAGACTCCTCCACAAGTGACAGGTAATAAAGGCCTCTATGTGGAGTCTGCAAAGTCCTCTGTTCCTAATGGTTTTTCAAAAGCCAAACCTCTGGAAAACTCGTCCACTGGAACCACGGTACGTATCGAGCCTCGAACTGCCCCCTGGTCAGGGATAGGAGATGCGAGTGGACAGCTCCACACACAGGGCCCAGCAGCCTCAGGCTCCCCTGGTAATCCAGGTCCTGGTCTGAAAGGGCAAGAAAACAAGGCCATGTCACCACCCACATCATGCACTGAAAACGTCCAGGTCACCAACAAGAATGCTTCAGTTATAAAATTTCCACAACGTCAACCATCAGCTTAGAACTGAACATACGTGTACTTTCACGTGGCTGGAGATATAAATCTCACAATGCTTGCCTAATGATCAAAAAAAAAAAAGGTTACCAGTAGAAAGTGGGCAAGATGCAGACATGGCCAGACAGGAGAAAGTCCCCCTGCACACGCGTGTGCACACTTTTGGTCTCACGTGGAGCAACACCAGTGACCTCACGGTTCGTGCTGGCTGGCATCAGCTGTGAGCTTCCCGGTGACAAAGGTGGTCTGATTTACAATAGTGACTGCTGTTGCTTTTACGGCTCGGCTAAGTCAGGGACTAAAATCCACACGGCTCACGTCAGCAACCCCTGGGCTGGGAGCCAGGGCACACCTTCGCACAGCAGAGCGCGTCACGGCCTCTCCGATGGCCTCTGGCCCCAGGGTCTCCTCCCCCAGCAACTGCCAGCCCGAACTTCCCGGGATCCACAGACACTCATGTACGTCTGAGCCGTACAGATACAGGTTCCCGCCTTCCCACATGGCTCAGATTTCCGAATCAGATGGGCCTTCCCATGCTCTTCTCTGACGTAAGACATTCCGGAGCGTGCGTTTCGAAGCTGGGCCCGTCTCCTGTGCTGGTCTGGCTGTTTCCGGATTATTCGCACGTTTACTCTGCAGTTACAGACAACGCTACGAGCAAACCCCGTGCAGACGCACTTTCCACCTGAGTGTGCCTGTAGTGTAAGCTCCTGGACAGGACGGCTGGGCCAGGGGATGCTCGTCTGCAATCTTCGTAAGTCGCTGAATTTTCTAGGCTGTATCCCGGCTTCAAAAAGTGTGCAGCATGCTTGGGAGCTATTTCAGATACTTGAATTACCCCTCTCTCCTATGAGCTAGGCCTGTACTGGGATGTCCTTAAACAAAACGAAGCAATAGGCAGAAGGGAGGGCTGTAGGGGCAGCCCTACAGCCAAGTGGAAGGGAGCTAGATCTCACATGGGCAAGCCTACAGTTCAAACCCTAGCCCATCTGCTTGAAAAACATACCAGACGCACATGTGTCCAAGCACAAAACCCTGAAAGGGAGAGGGAATGCAGTGTGACCACGCCCACTGGGGGTGCTTCCTAACTGTCCCTCTCTCTTTAGCAAAAGAATAGAAAGGGAGTCAATTTTAGAAGTCAAGACAGGGTTGATGGGCCAGTCTGAGGGACGCGGGGAACTGACCTGGCTCCAAGTAGCGCATACAGTCCGTGAACGCTTTCCAGCAGACGGCACCGTGCTCACTCACGATGCTACTGAGGGCAACATGTCCTCTGACTTCAAACCCAACTTCACAGATCATGTGATAGACCGTGGGAGAGAGGCACGTGGTAACAGGGTCCCCGACGAACACCTGCAACACAAGACGCGCAATGCAACCTCAACGGGAATCACACAGTGACACCGCGAGAAGCCGCCCATCGGAGCACGCGTGCGCAGGCGCACCTGCCACTGCGTGCACTCGGGCACACGCTCGGGACACAGGAGGCCACAGGGCGAACATGCCGTGGTCAAAGCCTAGTGAAAGGTAACTGAGTGCTTTCAAGGAAGAGAAACGCCTCAAGGCTCAGCACTTCACGGGCGCAGCGTGGGCTGACACGGCCCGCAGGAGCCGGTGTGCCCTGCGAGTGGCGCCCAGCTCCTTCCAGCCCCCTTCACTACCCAGTCAAAACAAGCAACTCTCCAGTAGGGGGAGGGACGGCAGGGCCTCAAGCATGATGAAGTGAGCAGAACCCTGCCCGACTCCTGACGTGCCACTGAAGGGAACGGGAACGAACTCCGAGACCCTCCCACGACGAGGCAGCAGAGCAGAGCGAGCACGACACTCTCGAGCCGTCCTGTTTCTGCCGAAGACGACACAAACTCCTTCATGGCGACAAGCTCAGGCTCCCATCGGCAGAAAGGCCGCCTAGCATTCTGCAAAGACCTCCGCCCGGAAGGCCGTACCCACTGACACCCCCCTGGCGGCCTGCCCGTGGCCCCCTAGCGCCACGATGCTTTGACTCCTCTCGTTGCCGGTGCCCTTCGGGCGGGTTCTGAGCCAGCACCGAGTCCCTTCCAGCGAGGCTGATCCCGTGAAACACTGCGCACAGTAAACATGCATCCTCCTGTGCTTTCCTACAGGACTCGGCTCAGCGAAGACTGGCACTGCCAGTGGCAAGTCCTGCTGCTTTTCCACGGAGGATTAAAGAAAATCAAACCCACGTAACCAGCCCACATTACGCTAGGGGCATCGTACACATGTACTCACACTCTGGGTCTTTACTGTGACATGTGACACTCAGAGACCTGGTGACAGAGACTTAGTCGTAGCAGCTTCCTCACATGGGAGCCGAGCAGTTCGCAGCCCTCATCCTGTTTGTGTCACCTGTCACCCATTCACTCTTCCTGTCCCCCGGGCCTCACTTTCCACTCAGCCCTGGGTTTGTGAGGCAGCGAAGGCAGCACTCATAGAACTTGTATCCCCATAAGCCATTGTTGCTGACATCTCTGCTGGGTCCTGGGACTGCAGACCGGTCTCCCTGCCAGGCTGGTCCAGCTGGGCACAGATGGACCTGCACAGTCCTCAGTAGACACAGGGCACTCTCGTCTGCTGGCTAGTCCTGAAGCACCACCCAGCGGTGGCCGTGCCTCCCGCTGCGGTATCTGCAACAGCCCCTCCAAGTTCAGGGCCTGTGCAGACCCTCCCCAAGGCTCGAGGTTCTACGAGTCCCAACACTTCCCAAGTTACCCCAGGCCGAGGGGCAGTGGCTGTTTCCTCCAGCTGCCAACTCCAAGGCCCTTTCAGAGGTTGCCTTCTCTCCTTTCAGGTACCTAGTTAATAATAATTTTTTTAAAAGAGATTTTTGCTACAGGGCTCATGTGCTCACTGGAAAGACAGTGAGACAGAGACAGAAAGTGAGAAATCACCCCCTAGGGAGATGGCCACACCAATCCCTTCCCCTCTATTCTCCTCTCAGGATCTTGGGCGCAAGAACACACGCACCTGCCCTGAGTTTTAAGCCACTGGGTCCAGAAATCAAACCATGGTCAACCACGCGGGAGTCTGATGATGTAACCGTTACGCTATCTACTGGCCCCCTAGTTAACAATTTTATACCTAGTTAATGCTCTATATTAAATTTTCTCAGTCTAAACACGAGTGCTCTTTTTTCTCCTCCTGATGGAAGAAATAGAATAGTGTAAAGGTTGTTTCCACATCAAAAGGAACTTACTGCATTTTTGAAAAAACATTCAGGGGTCAGCTGGTGGCATAGTGATTAAGATGCTGGACTCGCACATGGCTGGGTGCGGAAGGACTCGTCGGGCCCCTGGAGGGTTGAAACTCCTGCCAGGCATGTGAACATGAGTGCCCAAAAATCCCAGGAGAATGGAGAAGGGATTGCAGCAGGGGCCATTCCCCTGAGGGGTGATTTCTCACTTTTTCTCTGTCTTTCTCATGAGCAAAGTACCCTACAGCAAAAACCTCTCTAAAATAAAAAAGCATTCAGACTGGGGAACGGGTTGTGCTTAGGATGGCGGGTGACAGGCTCCAGAGAGTTCCTGCACAGAGGCCCACCTATCCAGTCCCACAGCGAGCCCTGGGTCTAGCAAGGCAGTGGGTGAGCGAAGGGCTGCCTACTCTGCCGCGGCCACGCGTGCAGACCTGCAGCGCTGGGCGCAGACCCGCTCCCCAGCCCCACTAGAGGATGCACAGCTGGTAGGATTCTCCTACCCTAGGCTGAACTACACCCTCCAAGTCCGCACGCCCTCTGGGAGTGCCTCGGCCTTTTCACCCACTAGCCACCCACACTGCTGGACGTCTGCTTCCGGCCCAGCGGCTAAGCCATTCCCTCCCGCAGGAGTCAAGGCCCGCTGTCGGCGGAAAAGAAAGATCCACAGGCAGAGCAACGCACACCAGAGCCGCGACGCTTTAACCATAACACGCTTGCTACTACGCAGGTGCAGGTTAAAGGCCAGCACGTCGGCGTGCGTGCGCGTGCACAAGGCGTGTGAGTGTGTGCGTGCGCGCGCACGAGATTCTTCCACGATCCGACTCTGAGCTGCGCCCCCCTGCAGCAGTGAGCACGGCGCTCCGGGGATGGGCCCCGGCCGAGTCCTGCCACGGCCGTTTACGTCCCTGCCGCGCCTTGGTCTCCACGGCAGA
>NW_006159601.1:1354411-1377256 GCF_000334495.1 Tupaia belangeri chinensis | reverse complement strand
CCGGCCTCCGGACGCCGCGTTCGTGCTGTTCTGGGTGCAGGACGCGGTGGCCTGTCGGCCTGCGGGTTCCTTCCTCGCCGGTCCCCAAAGGCCAGCGGGAAGCGTCCGGGGCGGGACTCGTGGGCGACAGATGCATTTAGAGGGGCTTGGGTTCGTGTCTGCTGACACGCAGGCCGGGCGCGGGCATGAAAGCACCTTGGCGCCAGTGGGAAGAACGCCTGCGTGCCCCGAGCGACATGAGGACAGTACCCTGGACCAGAACGGGCAGGAGCAGCGGGTTCATGTCTGCAAACAGGCCGCCCCGGGCCGCTTGGGAAGCATCTCGGAACAGTCAGAATAATCAGAAACCTGTTCTCCACCTTAAGTTCTATTCAGCCCAATTATCTTGCAGATTTGCTGCTTTGTGGATACACGGTTTTAGCATGTTTAGTGCCCCAGTCCAAACTAGTGTGTCTGCTGCGTCGAAGAACCCTGGGGCCAGCTGGTGGCGGTGGTTATGGCAGCTGGATCCCGCATAGTAAACAGTAGGTTTCTTCTTGGGGACAGCGGTATGGGAAACGCCTGGAGCGTGCGTGCATGCCCAAAACCTAAAAGGAGCCACCGAGAAGGGGTGGAGGGATCGCATTGTGTCCTTTCCCCATGGGGGTGCTTTCTCATGTTCTCTCTCTCCCCAGCGAGCACACAAGCCCTTTGACATGCATGCCTTTCTCAATAAGTAAGTAAAGTTAAAATCAAATACTTAAAAGAATTAGACAGACCAAGCAGCTTTGACTTCCTTGAAACATCAGCAGTCTCAGTACTTGTAAGAATATTCAGAGAAGTTAAATAGTATGCTATCCACTAACTTGTCGGTTATCAATGAAAAAGATCATTATTCAATTTAATTGGCAGTCTATGGCTTTTGCATATGACAATACTTAAACCATTTCTGTAATTGATACTTTAAGATAAAAATAATTTGCTCAAGGTAACAAAACTGTGATGACAGTACTGAAAAACTGTGACGACAGCACTGAAACTAACCGTGTCCTGAGTTTCCTGGTCTGTTTTACATTTTCTTTATAGACCTACTTCATGGGATCCATAATTCGTAAGATGAAGACAGATAAAAAGCAAAATATCAGTTTTTGAAGACCTCAAAGTTCTTGTAGATCATTTCTAAGTAACAGAATTCTCCAAAAAGGTCATGGCACTTTTTTTTTTTCATTTCATTTTTCCATACATTCGATCACATTATTATTTGTCTTACAAAATGGATATTTCAACAGGTGAACATTTCTCCCAAGTACTGTTGATAAAAGCACAAAATATCTTCAACAGATAATGCCACACCTCTTTGGATTGTGGCACTATTAAAGGACCTAGTGGCATTTCATTGTTGTCTACACGTTACCGAGGAAAGGACAAACTAAAGGAAGAATAAACAGGCCAAGTCACCCAGCTAACCCAAAGAGCAGAGCAAGGCTGGCAGCCTACATCTGCCAGCCTTCACACCTCAGCTCTGAGAGACACTGCTGCAAAGCTAGCCTGGCAAGGGAGCCTGGGTGCCAGATAGGTGCCAGCTATAAAGAAAAAGTTCTGTATTTTGAGGTGGGCCCAGGTGACTTCCTACCTAAAGTCTAAAGTGGACTTTAAGAATAAATGATCCTGAACTCAAAATGGGGAGACAGACAGGTTCACGTAGTGTGTGGGCTGAATTCTGGGAGCAAGGGGACAGGCAGTTAGTGCTCATTTGATATGGATGTGACCAGTCACAGCTATCTTTAAAAAATGTCATTATCAGTAAGAGACTTGAGTGAACCAGTAATCAAGAAGAAATTGAAGTTGATTCCACAAATCCAGTGAATCTGCCAGAGGACAAGGGTACCCATGAGTCATTCCTGACTTTGGGGTAGATGATAATTCCCACATTTCTGAGCATAGGAAAGATTAGGACAGTTCAGTCAGTATGAACACTTGTTTTAATCAGTCCTGCATCCATTCCTTTTCTTCTAGTGATAGCACTTTAATTTTCTCTTAGAGAACAAATTACCCTTACTGGATAGTTTTCATGAGATTATCAGCTATTTTCCTCTAGTGAGGATGAGAGCTGAACAAGGCCAATTAGACTAACTTCAGGATAACAGTGAAAACGATTGAGGCTTACTGAGGTTAAAGGTGGCAAACTGGAGTTCCCATGTGTCTTTCTGAATCTGGGTTTTGTGCTTTCCCTTCTATTCGGTGAGCTACTCATTATCTTTTCAATAAACTACGTGGGGTTTTTTTCTTGACAGGAATCACTTATTGCCTGTGAGCAAGACTGTAAAACCTTAAAGTCTGACATGGTCAGACTTGTAGGTTACAAAAAATTGAAAACTTGATTAATTTCATTTGTGCACATGCTTTTGAAAATCTTAAACACTAGCTAATAGCATTTAGAAATAACATTAAAGTGGATAAGAAAACTATAAGAATTTCCATCTACCTGACCTTGAGAAGAATGCAGACACAGGACAATGGCCATGCTCGTCGTAACCCTGTGACCTCCTTAACATCAGAGAAACTTTCCCAGACCAGCCAACACAACTTAGCCGTAAATTAATTTCCATGTATAATTAAAATGTCCAAACTGTAGACTTTCAGGAAACTAGGTCTGGTTGTCTAAGAAACCTCAGTCATGAAAAAAGTCTATAGCCAAAGAAAAGCTTAAGGTGAAAATGTCACTCAATGTAAACTCGATTAACTCTGTTCTCTCCCTCCTTTCTTACTATGAAATGAACCCTGGACTTTGCCATTTTGGGGAGCACTGGATATAGGTCACTGGAGCCTTTGTTTTTCTCCAGATTGTTACTCTCAGTTTTTATAGTTGAATAAATACTTTTGCTCATTAAATTAACTTTGAGTCAGATCTCTTTATTTTCCAGTTGACAAAAATAATGTTAGCTCTTAACTTCAGTTTATTCTAAATAGCCTTAGGGTAAAGAAATGAGTTGAATAATTACACTCTAGGTTGTATTAGATGCCGAATAGTTGGTCATCTTTAAACCCTAATACTAATTTTTAAAAGTTAAAAAATATTCTTAATAAAAAGAATGAAATACTCTTAGTAATAAGAGTATATGAAATCAAGTGGTCAACAGTATACATGAAGAAATGGTAAGGATGTTAATGTCTAACATGTTAGAATCACTAAGGGCTACTCTCAGGCCATGCTTGCATGCCCCATTCCCATGAGAGTCATTGCAGCTGGGAAGCACTGTTAATGATGTGGTGGTGTTGAGTCCTTTGAGTATATTGTGGTAGAAAACAGGATGGCAATCGCTTCTCTAGAAAAGCATTCTCTCAATAAACAGCAAAATGATTTCGTTTTTAAGAGGTTAAGGGAGTTAATGCCTCTTCCACTATTAAATAGGCATAGAAGTCTGACATGATCAAGTTTATTTCTGATGAGGGACTTCTATTGCAGCCCAAATGGAGTAATACCTGCTACTGTAAATAACACAAGGTGCAGAAGCCAGGTGTTTACATTGGTCACATGCCAGACAGCAAAAGATAGTGCACTTGGAGAGAGGAGAAATAGATGAGGTAAGACCCAGCATTGCACCTAGCTTACAGTCTGGTGGTAGTAGCCAGGCCACAACATGAGAGGGCTTCCTTAGTTACAAAGGAGCTCGGAGCCCAGGAATGTCGAGAGCAGTACACTGTAGACAGCCTCTTGGGGAGATCTGCACAAAAGGCTCTGAGGAGATGTGGAGGATCCCCTTCATTTTCAGTTCCGTGAATCAGTGCATCTGGCATGGAATATGCCAGAAGCCAGAAAGAACCACCCGAGGGAGAGGGGGAAACCCTGGAGTTTGTGTTCTCACTGGTAAAAGTGGAAACCCATGAAAAGCACAAGGCTTTAGTTAGAATCTGAGAAGTAGATTGCCTCCACAGTAGGCAGGGGCAGTGGACAGCCAAGACATAAAGGTTTTGCTGGGCTGCCTACCAAAGCCTAGAACTAAGACTCTGACCAGCTGGTGGTGTGGTTAGGGCGACCGGATCTCAAATTGGCCAGTGGTGTGGTTCCAGTTTTGGACATTGTGACTTGGAAAAAACACCAGGTAGGTGTGCTTGCATGCCTACAATTCTGACAGAATAGAGAAGGGATTCATCTCCCTAGGGTGCTTTCTCTCTTCCTGTCCCCTGTCTGCCCCACCCCAGCAAGTATGTGTGCCCTATAGCAAAAAAAAAAAAAAAAAAAAAAACCCAAGATTCAAGAGGATTAAATTCTTCCCAAATTAATGACATCCTAGAAGAAAGCTCAACAATAATTTTAGGCAGGCAAAAATATCCAGCCTACATGGTGAAATTTGATCTGGCCCCATAGCCTCGTAGTTAAGGAAAGCAGATTTCATATGGCCAAGCACAGTTTGAATCCCAGCTCCAGTGGCCTGAGAAATATGCCAGGTGCGGGTGCTTGCCCCCAATCCTGATAGGGTGGACAAATGGAGAAGACTGCAGCGTTACCATGTCTCATTGCAAGGGGGGGGCGTGTTCTTACTCTTTCTCCATCTCTAGCAAGTGCACATACCCTCAGGCAATTAAAGGAAAAAGATGGTAAAATTCAGTGTCTGGTCTCCAATGAAATATTAGCAGACCTACAAAGGAAGATACAACCCAAAATGAGGAGAAACAATATAAATAGGCCCAGAAATGACGTAAAGTAGAATTAGCATTAAAGGACAAGTAGTTATGACAAAACAGTTGCTGTATTATATTTTCATCAAACCAGTTACATGCTATTTAATTATACTGTAGTTATAATTACTGTCACATTCAAGAATATATAGATGTTAAATCTAAATTAAGCTGTTCTAAATGACAAATAAGTCAGAGATGAAGATACATGGAATGAATTTGACAGCAGGTTCACTGCTGCAGAAGGGATTAGCCACAGTGACCTAAAGACAGGAACGGGGAGGGACCAGCAGTTGGCATAATGGCTATGTCACTGGACTCCCATGTAGTCGACTGTGGTTCTAGTCCTAGGCCCAATGATTTAAACTCACGCTGGGTGCGTGTGCATGCGTGCCTAAGATCCCGAGAAGGGAATGGAGGAGAAGGTTTCGACGTGGCTATCCCCCCTGGGGGGTGATTTCTCACTTTCTATCTCTCTGTTTCTCTCTGTCTGGCGAGCGCAAGTGCCCTATAGCAAAAACCTCTCCAAGGGCGGGGGTGGGGGGAAGGAACGGGGAACGCCAGAAAAAAATTTTTTTTAAAGTTGATGTCAACAACTCCACGACAGAACTAGTATCTTTGTAATTTGGATCTCCAGCTGAGAATTGACAAGAATTATCTTGACAAAACAGTGGATGATGAGAAATATCCAAATCTGATGAAAACTAAACCCACAAATCCAAGCTCAGTGAATTCTAAGCATGCACACACACAAAGAAAGGAACTCAAGACATAATAATCACATTGCTTGAAATCATTGATTTAAAATTCTAAAGGCAACTAAAAAATTCGCAGAAAAAGAAAAACTGACAGTGAAGTTCATCAGAAACAATGCAAGATAGAAAACACCAAAGCATCATCTTTAACTACTGAAGGAAGATAAAACTATCAATCTACTAATAGAATTACATACCCAGCTGAAATATCTTTCAGAACACAAAGGTAAAACTTCCAGTTTCCAGTTCTGCATGACAGGAACTTGAAGTCGCCACTCTGTCCTAAGAAAAGACAGAAAATGAAGAAACTCGTTAGATCCATGAGAAGTTAGGTCATAGGACAAACTGCTTCCCCAAAATTGAAATGACAGATGGATACAGAAGGTCACAATGTACCAGAACAGAAACTTTGGAAACCAATTTCGGGATAGACTAACCTGAAATGGACTTGATAAATTGATAGAGGCTAGAAGTGGACAATTCTCAGAGTTAAAAACTCCAGGGACACCCAGTCATAGGGCAACCCCCATTATTTTCTGAACTTTGCAGGAGTTGAGCCGGGTTTGCACAGTCAACATTGGAGAAAAGGCTTCCTGTCCTAATGGGGGCTAGGGAAGGGCAATTGGAAACATGCCAGAGCACTTTGTTCTGTTTAACAAATTCTGTCTTCAGGAGAAATAGCCAGAGCCTAGGCTCTGGGGTTTTGCAGAGCCTACCTGACCTTGGGGAAGGGAAACTCCTGGCTTTAGTCCCCTGTAACCATTCCGTCCCACTTAAGGGAGGATGAAAAAATACTTGTGAAGTTCACAGTCCAGAGGTACAGGCTCACTAAAAGACTGAGACCCAGTCGTAGGACAGTAGGCTGTCCTCTCCTCCAAGATACTGTGACCACATCACTGGAGGTCTATAGTTAATCATGTCCAGCTGTCAAAAATTACAAGCATACGGGATCAGCAGTTAGTGTAACGGTTATGTCGCTGGACTCCCATGTAATCGACCATGGTTTGAGTCCCGGACCTGTTGGCTTAAACTCATGCCGGTGCTTGTGCGTGCGTGTCCAAGATCTGAGAGGAGACTGGAGGAGAAAGGATTGCGGTGTGGCCATCCCCCCCAGGGAGTGATTTCTCACTTTCTCTCTCTGTCTCTCTTGTGTTTTTCTGGTGAGCACATGCACTCTTATAGCAAAAACCTCTCAAAAAAAAGAAAAAAATTACAAACATACTAAAGATCCATCCTGGGAGGAGGATAGAGAGGAAGGGATTGCAGCATGGCCATCTCCCTCTCCCCTGAGGGTGATTTCTCACTTTCCCTCTCACTGTCTCTGTTTCTCTCTCTCTCCTCAGAGAATTCACATGCCCTAAGGCAAAAACCTTAAAAAAAAAACAAAAAAAAAAGATCCTAAGAAAACACAAGAGGGGACCAGCAGGTGGCATGGTGGTTAAGGCACTGGACACTCCCACATAGCCAACCACAGTTCGAGTCCCAGACCTGCTGGCTTGCTTTCTCACTTTCTCTCTCTCTGTGTCTCGCTCTGGTCAAATTAAAATAGAATGAATGAATGAATTGAATGAATAAAAATTTTAAGAACAACCAGAAAGAAATGCTAGAAATCAAATGGTAACAGAAAAAGTAGTGATCAGACTATGTACACAGGTGGTGGCTTGGCAGGGACAGAATGCCCAGTGTGGCCGTCTCCTGCGGGGAGGGTCTGGTTTTGGGTCTGGAGACCTCCCTGAATAAACCATGATTCAGAGCTAAGGTGGACTGCAGCACCAAGACCCTACTGAAGCGTCTCTGTCGCCTCACTTTCTCGTGGGAAAAAAGAAAGAAACTTACAATATTTTGAATGGAGACAGGCTGCAGTCAAGACAGCTAGCCCACATGGCCGACTGCGCAGTCTGAGTCTCAAGACTCGGCAGCATAGACATCCCACCTGGGGTGCTCTCTCACCCCCAGTCTGTCTCTTTCCAGAAGTGCACATGCCCTACAGTGAAGCTGAAAAAATATTTTGAACTAAACGGAAATGAAAGCAACATACCGAAATTTATTAGATGCAACCAAAGCAGGGTTTACAGGGAAATCCGTCAATGTGGAAAAGCTCAAAGTTTTTTTCTCTAATATTAAGAGCAAGGGGAAGAAGTTCACTTCAGCCCCTTTTACTGAACACAGAGCTGGAAGCTGTAGCCAAGCAGTTAGGCAAGAAAGAAGTTTCTGGCTATTTTTAAATGAAGCATACCACAGTAATTTAAGGGGTAGAACTCTAATCTGGGTTATGCTAGGTACTGAAATACTTCCTTAATGCATGTTGGCCATCAAGATGAATGTTGCATGTCAAAAGCATGAATTGATGTATGTACCATGTCATTACATGTTTTATAAAGTTTGTAACTTAAGACTTATGAATGTGCTACCTAAATAATGATATTATTTATTCAAGACTGGTAAGTGAAAGGGAAGTACATTTTGAAGCACTCATGGATAGCATTTTCATAGCAGGGAAGGAACGTAAAGGGTTTTCCTTACCTCCCTCTCCTGTGGCCCACTCAGTTGCCTCTCAAGACACCACTCTTGTTTCAGTTCTTTGGGGTCTTCCACAGATACTCTAAGTGTATGCATGCACATATGTATGTGCACACGTGTGCATATAGAAAAATACATACATAGGTAACATTATTTATACTTTCTTTTACCAGATCGATAGCCAGAAGTTAATACAGAATTCGGTCCCACATTGTCATAGAAGTCTGTTACAACAGGATTACAAACTTGGTGTCAGCCCTGCCCCATTGAGCTACTTGCTCTTGGGGGTGCTGTTCTTTTTCCTTTTTCTTTTGGCTGCAGATATGCGTGCTCACCAGAGATAGGCAGCAGGGAGAGTGGGCGGGGCTTGGTCCCTCCTCCCCATTTCTCCATCCTGCTGGGTTCGGGGACTCTCCGGGTACATGACCTTTGGGAGCAGCCAAATCTGAACTGAACCGTGGTGACCTTAAAGACAGCAGCGCAGACTGGCATGGTGCTTGCTGAGGCTGCGCTGCCAGTGAGGTTAAAGGAAACTGCCGGCCAGAGAAGGCCGGGGGCTTATTTAGAATCCAAGACACAAGCCCTCCCCCGCTGTCTGAGGGGGTCCAGAACATCTGGCTTTCCATGCTGCTCCCCCATTGCCCTAGGAAGGAACAGATCTGTGACAGCTCAGTGCCATGGAGGTCTCCGCCGAGATGCCTGGTCTGTGCAATCCCCACTTCCCGCTACTTCTGTGTCGGTGTTTTTTCCAAATCCACCACCACTTCCACTCGGGGCCCATGTCCTCCTGCCTCTCAGGCTGAGGCACATGACATGTGTTCCAAGCTACCAGGGCAGGAATTCAGATTCAGCCTGTGGGATCTAACTCTCAAGCAGTAGGCTCTGGGCCCAGCCCTGTACAAGGATGTTTTAATCCACTATTTCAGTTTGTAATTTAGAAAGTAACCCCCTTTCTTTCTCTCCCCAACTCTGCTCCAGTATGCACAAATTCTGAAAGAGAGGCTGAGAGAATCCATCCACGACGTCCAATATGTGGAGCCCCCGTTTGATGACTCCATCGCCGACATAGGCAGAGAGTGGAAGAGCGCCCTGGCCAAGCTAAAGTTTGCCAATTCATACAGAATGGAGCCGCTGAGGAGATTCCAGGCTCACTCAGTAGAAGCTAAAGTCCAGCAGGTACTGAAGGTAGGCTGCCAGGTAGCGAGGGGAGCAGTGCGGTGTCGGACTCCCCAGAGGGCCAGGGCCCGGAGAGTGACCTGTGGGATTACTGTAGGGACAGCTCGCTCTGTTCTGGGCCTAGGCAGCCCATAGTCTGTCATCTGCAAGCTGGAACCCAGCCAAACTGGCCAGGTAATACAGTCTCGGATAGGTAATAAAGACCCCAAACCGGGGGTGATGCCTGAGTCTAAAGGCCCAGGAACCTGGAGTGTGGGTGTGTGAGGGCAGGAGGAGGCAGACATCCCCACTCAGGCAGAGGACAAATTGGACATCCGTCCACCTTGTCTGTTCAGCCTTCGCTGAGCCCGTCAGCCCTGGAGCGTGACCTTCCCACAGTCTGTCGATGTGTAGACTTGCTCACCTTTCTGAAAAAACCTTCACAGACACACTCAGGGGAAAAAAGTCTTACGAGCTACTTGGGGCACCCCTTAGCCCAGTCAAGTTTCAGTGAACTACCACAGGTTCACCTTGTCACCTGAATATCCCTACAAATCTTAGAACAAATTCAATCTCAAAGTAAAGATAGTAGCAAGGCCAAATCTTACAGACCTGCAGAGCACTAAGTAGGAATAGGAGACAAACGTCCTAGTGGTGACGCAGCACCCATTCCTGATGGACAGCTCAGGCTGCTTAGCAATGTGGTGCCCATGGTGCCATGGTGAGGTGTGCAGTGTCTGAGGCCCACATGGTTCTTGGAAGGAGACTCGTTCTCTGCAGATGACGGCAAGGCCTAGCTCCAGAACTGAAGCCTGTGCTGCTGTTCTCCCCCGGAGTGCTGCCAGGGCTCCAGGCAGCGTCCCTGTCTGCAGCTGGCACCCAAGCCCTTGGGTCCTCTGCGTCATCCAGACCAAGTGACAGAGAAGCTGGAAGAAACCTGGACCGATTGCAGGGCCTTGCCTCATTCTGGGCCCCCCTCAGCGCTAGTACTTCGCACATCCCTCACTGCATGGGTCAGAAAGCGCATCCACAGGAGAGGCAGACTGCCTCTAAGTGCTGAGAGCACAGGCACTGTGCTTCCTTGGTTGTAGGAGGGGCCAGACAGCAGCTCGTCCTTTACCTTAGAAGGGACATCTTGCCATGCCCACCCACCAGATGCCGGCGGTCTCCCTGAGGTAGAAGTCACTGAGTTTTAGTCAGGTCTGCATCCTACCCCAACACACAAACACCGCACTATCACGTCTAGATTATCTGCCCCTGCTTGTGCACTGGGTCAGGCTAGTGTAACCCTGTCAGTGCAGCAGCCCCTGTGACATCCTCCGGGGCAGGCAGCAGGGCTGTGAGCCACGCTGTGCCATAGGCCTGCAGAGTGGGTACTCTGAGGCAGGCCAGGAAGGGTGTATGGCTGGCCTTTCCAGCTGAAAGCAAACTGCTTTCGGGCAGCTGTGGACAGCATTGGGAAGAGGGTTTGCCAGGTCACTGTCGACACAGAGGCCCAGGAGGTACCGGCGCCTGTGAGCAGTGAAGGCACAGCTGGTACAGCAGCTGCAGTCCAGGCCGCCCTCCAACGAGCTCAGGATGACCCACGGCCTCTCGTGGGCCACAGCAGGGCCAAGTGGTGAGGCGGGGTCAGCACCCCACGCCTTCCAGGTGCTCGGCGGTTGCAGTCCTTGTAGGGTGCGATCTTGCTTTTGGTGTGCTGTGTATCTCTGCTCGTCAGTAAGCACGGTTTAACTGCTCCCACTCGGGCGTGCCCACCACAGCAGCCGTCACCTCACAAACTGTAGAACCAGCACGGACATCCTGCCTGCGGCAAGCGCGGCTCTCCATCACGCTTCCTGGACCTGGACTGAGGTGGGACATCCTGCCCGCGGCAAGCGCGGCTCTCCATCACGCTTCCTGGACCTGGACTGAGGTGGGACATCCTGCCCGCGGCAAGCGCGGCTCTCCATCACGCTTCCTGGACCTGGACTGAGGTGGGACATCCTGCCCGCGGCAAGCGCGGCTCTCCATCACGCTTCCTGGACCTGGACTGAGGTGGGACATCCTGCCCGCGGCAAGCGCGGCTCTCCATCACGCTTCCTGGACCTGGACTGAGGTGGGACATCCTGCCCGCGGCAAGCGCGGCTCTCCATCACGCTTCCTGGACCTGGACTGAGGTGGGACATCCTGCCCGCGGCAAGCGCGGCTCTCCATCACGCTTCCTGGACCTGGACTGAGGTGGGACATCCTGCCCGCGGCAAGCGCGGCTCTCCATCACGCTTCCTGGACCTGGACTGAGGTGGGACATCCTGCCCGCGGCAAGCGCGGCTCTCCATCACGCTTCCTGGACCTGGACTGAGGTGGGACATCCTGCCCGCGGCAAGCGCGGCTCTCCATCACGCTTCCTGGACCTGGACTGAGGTGGGACATCCTGCCCGCGGCAAGCGCGGCTCTCCATCACGCTTCCTGGACCTGGACTGAGGTGGGACATCCTGCCCGCGGCAAGCGCGGCTCTCCATCACGCTTCCTGGACCTGGACTGAGGTGGGACATCCTGCCCGCGGCAAGCGCGGCTCTCCATCACGCTTCCTGGACCTGGACTGAGGTGGGACATCCTGCCCGCGGCAAGCGCGGCTCTCCATCACGCTTCCTGGACCTGGACTGAGGTGGGACATCCTGCCCGCGGCAAGCGCGGCTCTCCATCACGCTTCCTGGACCTGGACTGAGGTGGGACATCCTGCCCGCGGCAAGCGCGGCTCTCCATCACGCTTCCTGGACCTGGACTGAGGTGGGACATCCTGCCCGCGGCAAGCGCGGCTCTCCATCACGCTTCCTGGACCTGGACTGAGGTGGGACATCCTGCCCGCGGCAAGCGCGGCTCTCCATCACGCTTCCTGGACCTGGACTGAGGTGGGACATCCTGCCCGCGGCAAGCGCGGCTCTCCATCACGCTTCCTGGACCTGGACTGAGGTGGGACATCCTGCCCGCGGCAAGCGCGGCTCTCCATCACGCTTCCTGGACCTGGACTGAGGTGGGACATCCTGCCCGCGGCAAGCGCGGCTCTCCATCACGCTTCCTGGACCTGGACTGAGGTGGGACATCCTGCCCGCGGCAAGCGCGGCTCTCCATCACACATTCTGGACCTGGACTGAGATGGGCGGGGCCCCAGCCCCATCTGAGGAGGGCATGTGTGGAAACTGCGTTGTTCACCTGCCCTCCGTGGGCCCAGCCTACAGGGCTCTGTGTTCCCAGTCAGTGCCCTCACCCAGACAGCACACACCCGCGAGGCTGGGGGCTCAGCCCCATTGTGAACCAGTCCCTGCAGCTGAAGTTTAAATAAGCAAGCAAACTTGTTCTTGGGGCAGTTGGAGAAATTCGGTATCTGTGTGGATACGATTAGATAGGAGCATTGTGAAATCGTTAATTTTCTTGGTGTGATTACTCACTGCAATTTCATACGAGATTGCCACTATTAGGAAAGCATGCTGGGGGCCGCCAGGTAGCATGGTGGTTAGGGACGCTGGACTCCCACGTGGCTGACCATGGTTCAAGTCCCGGACCCGGTGCTTGCTTTCTTGCTTTTTCTCTCTGTGTCTTGCTCTGAACAAATTAAAAATAACAATGATGATAAATACAATAAAGGAAATAATTCTAGCACGCTAAAGCATTTAGGGTGAAGCACCTAAGGCTTACACACACAGACCACTCAGCTTTCTCTACCCACCTCTGATGGCGTGTCTTTCTCCTTGCTGGTACAGGGAGGCCACCTTCCACGTGGGCAGAGGAAGGTCAGCGCGACCTGCATCTACTGTTGTGCTTTGTTTTTAAATTTTTCTCTAGGACTCATGTGCTTATGGGGGAACAGAGAGCGAGAGAGGGAGAAGTCGAGAGCACCGTCATGGATTATGGCCATCTGCAGTTCCTCCTCCATTCTCCTCTTGGGATCTGGGGCATGCATGCTTTCAAGCTGTCAGGTTTGAGAGTCGAACTATGTGTCAGCCATGTGGGATTCAGCCACCTTAACCCCCACACCACTGGCCGGCCTGCATTTGCAGTTCTTCATGTGCCTCGTAGCCTGCACTAGTCAGTATGCCAAAGCAGTTTATGGGGGGGATGCGCCCTGACCCTGCAGGCCATCCCTCACCCTCCCTCCAGGAGATGGGTACATAGCTGAAGTGAGCCTGTAACTGTCAGATGTTACTTGACAAAGATATGGCTCGTGAGTTCAGAAAATATGCATCTATTGGGCTGGCAGGTGCATGGTGGCTGAGGCGGCTGGACTCCCACATGGCTGACCATGGTTCGAATCCCGGATCTGGCAGCTTGCTTTCTCATTTTTTGTCTCTCTCTCTCTGTTTCTCTCTGGTCAACTTCAAAAAGTAAAATAAAATAATGACAATGAATAAAATTTTTAAAAAAGAAAGAAATTATGCATCTCAACTCAACTATTTATATTCTCAACACAAGGATGGGATTAGCTATGGCATTATAATATTTGTTCTAGTATAATTAAGTAATTTTTCAGAAGCTACAGATTTATTAACTTTTTTTTGCTTTGTCTAAACTATGACAAAAAAAGAGAATTTAGATATTCAAATAAAAATGTCATCTACTTTTTAATGTAAGGTTGCAGCAATTTTAAAACAGTTAGATACATTTCTTACAAAAGATCCCCCAGAAAACATTATGGGACGAGTGAAGATGTTATGCATATGCGTGAGTGTGCACACAGACACACATTCTTCTTCTTTTTTTTTTCCCATTCTTAATTGTGACTGGAACTAAGATCAGGGCTGGTGTGGCACAGAGATAAGACTCTAGCTCAAGAATTGGTTTTCTTGGTTCAGATCCTGGCTCTGTCATGTATTATAATTATCTGATCCTGAGCAAAGCTTCTCAGTCTCTCTCAACTTTGATTTTGTCATTTGTAAAATAATATTAATTATAGTACCTACTGCATAGGATTTGAAACTATGACAAGTGATTATATGTATGTCTCTAAGAGAGAGAGAGCTAAGAATAATACTTGACTCATAATAAAACCTCAAATAAATGTTAACTGTTATTACCATTATGTGTAATGCATTGTCTCATTTGGATACTGTAGTAGAATTTAAACCTGAAAAACTAAAGATTGGGACCAGCAGTTGTCGTAATGGCTATGTCTCTGGACTTCCATGTAGCCGACTGCAGTTCAAGCCCTGGATCTGGTGGCTTAAATGTGCCCAATATCCCAAGAGAAGAATGGAGGAGAAGGGATTGCAACATGGCCATCCACCCCTGGGGGGTGATTTCTCTCTTTCTGTCGCTCTGACTCCCTCTGTCTTTCTGGTGAACACATGCACCCTATAGCAAAAACCTCTCCAAAAAGAAAAACTAAAGATCACTTAAACATTACTTCTTAGGATTTCAGTCCTTTTGCAGAATTTCAGAAGGTTCTGATAAGTATCTGTACTTCAGTGGTTCAGCAAACTTTTATTACTCTTTCTAAAATATTTTCTTTATAAAAACACTTAGAACAGCTGTACTTGCCTTGTAAGCATTTGCCTTTGGCCAACTGAATATTTCGGAATCAAAAAGCAATAGAAAAATAGTACCCAAAAAAGTAAAATTTTTAATTTTTTAATTGAGTTTCCATTTGGGCTGAGAATGAGATATTCAGGTTGTTTAAGTGGATTTTCCTTCCCAAAGAAAACAGTAGATAGCTTTCAACGGTAATGCTTTAAATTTAGGGTTTTGGGGGTTTTTTTAGAATTAATTTTCTTCCTTCACAACAAAACTGCATTTTATGTTTATTTGAGCTGCAGCGCTTTCTCAGGCTGGTTAATATTTAATTTTAATATTTATCAGACTTGTTTAAGATAAAAAGAAAATAGAAAGTGCAACCTATTATTTAGAGACTCCAATATAATAAACTCCATAAAAGTAGAGTCACTTTATGAAGCAGACAGTTGAATAAACTGTGCACCGTTCTTCTTAGCACTTCTAAGCAATTAAAGGGGAAACATGATGCACCGAACCAATCTAGGCCTCTGATGATTTTCCAGAAGCACAAAGAAAGAGACGAGAAATGACTCTGATGGCGTGTCTTTCTCCTTGCTGGTACAGGGAGGCCACCTTCCACGTGGGCAGAGGAAGGTCAGCGCGACCTGCATCTACTGTTGTGCTTTGTTTTTAAATTTTTCTCTAGGACTCATGTGCTTATGGGGGAACAGAGAGCGAGAGAGGGAGAAGTCGAGAGCACCGTCATGGATTATGGCCATCTGCAGTTCCTCCTCCATTCTCCTCTTGGGATCTGGGGCATGCATGCTTTCAAGCTGTCAGGTTTGAGAGTCGAACTATGTGTCAGCCATGTGGAATTCAGCCACCTTCACCCCCACACCACTGGCCGGCCTGCATTTGCAGTTCTTCATGTGCCTCGTAGCCTGCACTAGTCAGTATGCCAAAGCAGTTTATGGGGGGGATGCGCCCTGACCCTGCAGGCCATCCCTCACCCTCCCTCCAGGAGATGGGTACATAGCTGAAGTGAGCCTGTAACTGTCAGATGTTACTTGACAAAGATATGGCTCGTGAGTTCAGAAAATATGCATCTATTGGGCTGGCAGGTGCATGGTGGCTGAGGCGGCTGGACTCCCACATGGCTGACCATGGTTCGAATCCCGGATCTGGCAGCTTGCTTTCTCATTTTTTGTCTCTCTCTCTCTGTTTCTCTCTGGTCAACTTCAAAAAGTAAAATAAAATAAAATAATGACAATGAATAAAATTTTTAAAAAAGAAAGAAATTATGCATCTCAACTAAGTGCAGTGAGTGATGGTGTCTCTGGCCTCAGCACCGACAGTGAGCCTTGTGCTGTGGGGCACACACCTGGGCATGCCTGCCACTTGGCCATACCACAAGGCCGAGCTCGGACGCGCTGTAAGGCATGAGAGGTTCAGGTGCGTCTGTGTGATGGGTCTGCACACTGGGCTGAGTAGGAGGGGCCTGGGACAGCTTCCCAGACCTCCGGCGGGTGGCTAGGCATAATAACGGGCCAGGGCCTTCCTCTTGGGTTCCAGGAACACTGAGTGCGACTTTAGACTTGGGAGTGCTGTGTGTTAGTTTGTTGGGAAAGTCATGAGTTGTTTTTCTATGCAACAATGCATCCCGACTTTCCTGACAGCCCAGTATCTGTGGAAGCCATGGGTATCTCTACAGCAAGTGCTCATTATGTATTCAGAAAGGGAACTCAGGCAGAAGAGCCTGGTGAGGGGCCTGTCTCCTTTAGATGGAAGTCATCGAGGCTCTGCACCTGAGACCTCCGGGCATCCAGGTGAATGCAGGAGCCTAAGGCCCAGGAGACAGGCCTGGCCACAGCAGGGCAGGGCCGTGCTAGAGCACTGTGGCCTCCTAAGGGGAGTGGTTGGGGCCAGAGGGACTGGGGAGACCTGCAAGGAACTAGGATGGTCCCTTGGGTTTAAGGAATTTATTTTCTACTCAGTCCTCAGAGTTCTTAAAATCACGTTCTTAGGGTTTAATTCACGTGTTTAAAGTGGTCAGCTTACATGCATAAGCGAAGTGGATGTGGTAACAGCCAGTGAAAGACAGACAAGCCCACGAGACTGTCTTGCGAAACGGGAGGGGACCAGGAAAGTGGCCAAGTACAACTGGTACAGGTCACAGATAGCCCAGGAGGGCCGTGTTTAGAACTCCCTCCAGGTGCTGAGGGCAAGGTTCCAGGTAGTAAGCAGGGGCCAGGTGGGGGCCCTGGAGGCAGCAGGGACCACACAGAAGGTGGGGCCTGAGCCTGATTCAGGTTTGGGAGAGGGCACAGACCTTGCTCAGCGCGGGAGAGAGGGCGGCCCCTGAGGCTGGAAGTGCCTGCTGGCAGGTGAGTACTGTGGACTGCAGTAGACCAGAGTGTCTGCAAAGGGAGAAAGCCCTTATGTTGGCTTCCACCCATGATGACCTGACAGGGCCTGCGCTGTCACGGGACCCAGCCGGCCCTTGGTTCCTCCCACTGGGCAGGCAAAGCCAGGGCCAGCTCTGCCTGGGCTGTAAGCAAGAGTAGTGCTCCCTGGCCTGCCAGCTGGTCTCTCCTCCATGCTGTCTGTCAGTCTGTTATCACATGAGGTTAGGAGTGCTTGATTTTCTTTGCATTTTCCGGGAGGCAACAAAGAAGACAAGGCAGGAGAGGCCTGGGGAGAGTTAGAGGGAGTGGGTGTCAGTGCCCAGGGAGCCGGCAGGAACAGAACCCAGCTCCGCTGCAGGCAGCCTCCAGGGAGAGCCCTCTGCGTTCCACGTGTCTCCTCTCAAGCTGGGCAGTGAGTCTAGGAGAATCAGACACTACGCAGCTGGAGAGAGCTGGAAAACCAAAATAAAATTTCTTTGAAACTGTTACCAAAATAATGGATAAGCAAAAAACATATTTACATCTCTTTGGTAACAGATAGGTGTGTCACATGTAGTACTTAGAAACATGTTTTCTGTTTGAACTCTTGGATAAAAAAAATTTGATTTGAAAATTGTTTTTCTTAATGTTTTACAGGCAAGTCTTAAAGATGTCAAATATGATGAGAAGGTCTTCTCTCACCTGTCGCTGGAGTTGGCAGACCGCATACTGTTAGCTGTCAAGGAGTTTGGGTACCACCGCTACAAGTTCATTATAAAAGTGTTGTTTATCCAAAAGACCGGCCAAGCAATAAATGTAAGTGCTGAGACAGGGCTTCCACCCAGGAGGGCCTAGGCCTGACCCATCTGTGGTGGGGCACCGGCAGCCCCCCGGGCTGGGGCCTCTGGACAACACGTGGCTGGCTAGGCACGTCTTACTTCACTGCGGATCCCTGGGCCAGTGCCGACCTCCAAGCTGCCTTTGCTGGCGGTGGCCTTAGGCTGTGTGCTGAGCCTTCCCTTGCCCACTCCAGGCTCAGCCCCGACTGCAAGGGTGTCCACCCAGCCCCAGCATGTGGGGCTCTGAGAGATGAGGGGAGGTGCTGGGGGACTCCAGGAGTGCTAAGACGGGGACAGTCCCAAGGAGGACAGATGGCGGGACATAACCGACCTGAGCCACCCAGCGGCCCGGGAGGACTGAGGCTGCCCAGGCCCACATCTTGGGGGCACGCTCGTGGCCTCATCTGTGTTGTGGTAAGCACAGGGGCTCCTCTCAGAGCTGGTCTGCTGGCGCCCTGGCACTCCACACACCACGCGGTTATCTCTGTGACTTGGACGCAGAGAGAGAAGCCCCAGCCATGTGTGCTTGAGGGAGTGAAGGTGTAGGGCAGGGTAGAGACTTGGCTTTGGAACCACCTGGGGAGGCTTCGTGTGGCTTGAGCAGGCGAGGGTGCTGGACTCAGAGTCAGCAGACAGGGAAGGGGCGTGGGCTCCAGCCACATGCCAGTGGCACGGTCTTCAGGTGCAGGTGCTCTGTGGAGGGCGACACGTTCAGTGACGGACAGATGGACGGACGAGTGGCTTCGGGGATGGTCTGGAGAGTGGAAGACCAGCAGTGCCAGAGGCGAGGGGTGTTCCCAGGCGGAGGAGTCCCAGGCCAGGGAGGGACCGGGCAGACTGGATTGGTCACAGTGGCCTCAGCAGAGAGTGGGGAGGGGCCATCCGCTAGGTAGACTGCATGACAAGCTACCCAGAACTTGGAGCCAAAGACAACAGTCACTGGCCCAGTTGTGACATGCGCTGCTTAGACCCCGGGCCCACAGGCTACGGCCATTCGAGAGGCCAGTACTGGGGAAGCCGAGGTGGGAGGCCCAGATCCCAAGGCTGGAGCAGCTCACGGCAGCCCAGGGAAGGGGCCTTTCCGTAAGTGCCTACTGTGCAATCAGCGTTTGTCTTCAAAGTGGTAACGAAGCGTGGTGGGAGCCCCACGGTGGGAGACGAGTTCCTGATCACAGACTGGGACGCAGCAGAGAGCCGGGCCTGGGGCTGCTACACAGTGCCAGGCCTCCGCCCAGCCTGACCCTCTGCTGAGGACGTGTCTCTACCAGATGCTGCCCGCTCCAGGAAGAGGCCGGGGGTGGAGGCAGCATCTCTGAGTCTTTTCATGAAAGAAAGTTGGATAGATTACTTTTTCTTTAATTGCCAGAGGGCATGTGCAATCGGGCTCCTGTGCAGTGAGAAACCGGTGCACTGTGGGGCCGGCCCCAAGGTACTCCCAGATACAACGGCCTAATCGGGCTCCTGTGCAGTGAGAAACCGGTGCACTGTGGGGCCGGCCCCAAGGTACTCCCAGATACAACGGCCTAATCGGGCTCCTGTGCAGTGAGAAACCGGTGCACTGTGGGGCCGGCCCCAAGGTACTCCCAGATACAACGGCCTAAGACGGTGTACTTCTACGTAAGGGGAACCAAACCTGGGCCAGCGCTGCAGCACAGTGGCCAAGCCCTGGCGTGGGGCCCCAGATCTCACCAGCTGACCTTGCTGAGTCCCAGCCCTGGTGGTCTGAGGAATATGCTAGGCACGTATGCGTGTGTGCCCAATTCCTGAGCAGACGGCGAGATGGAAGAGGGAGTACTGCCACATGGCCACACTCTGCAAGGGGGCTCTTTCTCTCTGGCGAGGTCGCACACCCTCTAGCAACTAAAGGAATGCACAGATAAAACGAGATTGGAAGACGTCTTGGCGTGCTCGGCGTCAGGTCAGCCTTCGGAAACTCTCTCGCAGATCGCCAGCAGATGGATCTGGGACGTTGCGTGGGACAGCTGGGCCGAAGCGAAGCACGAGACCGAGTCTTACGTGGCACTGGCCTTGGTGTTCGCCCTGTACTGCGAATAGTGGGCCACGGGCACAGCTTTTCCACATAATCAGAGCTTGCAGAATGTTGCCCCCCGGGGTTTCCATGAACTGCGCTCTTGTCTCCAGTCGCAGCTTCTGGACTGTGTTCTTTTGTCAACAAACAAGTAAAAACTAGAGTGTTACATTTCTTCTTCCGAGTTGTACTTGTTAACGTTGTTACCCCAAAGTAGTATAAGAGGTATGTGCGTGTTTATGTGAAAAGACTGGGTACAAGGTTCCGATTGGGACTCTTGCTGAGGATTCGGGGGGTGTGGGGCAAACCATTGATGTCTGTGAGAAGCACTGTGATTTGGATTTCTTTTCCCAAAAACATGTCCTGACAAACTCATTGACCAGCAGAAATACCCGCTGCTGAGTTAGCCGTGAAGCAGGAGACGCCGACGGCAGGGCAGTGTCTTCCCCGTGCTTCGTAAGGAGCTAGCGGGCTGTCCCCATTAGTGACACACGGTTCCGGCCTGAGAGATCCGAGCACAGAGCGTGCTGGGCCCTCTCAGAGAGCCCCTCCAGGGTGCTCTGGTGCTCAGAGCAGGACACGTGGACGGCCCAGGCTGGCAGTCTGTCCCGCAGAGCCCAGGCAAGAGGATCACAACCCAAAGAATCTTCAAAAAGGGAGCTGGCAACTGCTGCCCCTGGCCACAGCCGAGGAACGCGCACCTGGGAGACTCGCCATCCAGGGCGGCCATGACAGCCTGGCTTCCGAAAGGAGAGAGGCCTTCCTCCTCAGGGTAGCAGGGCTCCCTTGGGCACTGTGGAGCAACCCTGAAGTGCCCCCTTCCTGGGAGGGCTAGCAGCATTGACCCGCCTGCAGTCCCGCCCTCTCCCTGCGCTCAGGTGTGAGTGGCACGCTCACTTAGTAATCCAGGTGCTGCTGTTGAACTGGCTCAAAGTCGCCCCAGTCCCCACTGGACGTCTCTGTCTGGGCTCTGCCCCCCTGGGTGCCTCACCGCCCGCCTCCCAGCTGCTCCTCTGTCAGGTTTTGGTCAGCAGCATGGACTCTGCATGCTCTAGCCCTGTGGGAGGCGGACTGTGCTGGGACCCAGAGCGACTGGGAACCCGCCGCGCGGAAGGGCAGGGCGGGCATCTAAGGGCGGCCTGGGGGAACCTGAGGCCTGTGGTCCTCTTGGCCTCACCCCCTTCCCACTCCTCACCACGGAACCAGGGTGTTACCATGGCAGAAGCATAATTTTGATTGATCACAGTTGTGGCCAGTTGTCCCCAAAGCTCTGGGTGGTTCCTGGTTGCCTTCTCAGTGGGTATAAACTCTCTGCCTTGTCTTGAGCTGCTGGATTCTCTGCGCCATAGGGCTGCCATTTTGGGAGGCCCAGGAGAACCCAGGTGCACCCTGAATCCTGCGGTCCCACAGCACTGGCGGCCCAGCCCTTCCTCTCGGCCCCTCGTCCAGGCTGCGGGAGAAGCCCCCTCCGTATGCTCACGGTGTCTGCACAGCTCTGCCTTCCCACCGCACAGCCCTTTCCTCCTCCTCCCCTGCGGGCTGTGGAGGCCCAGCTGTCGTCCACTGGGGTGGCTCTGACCATCGGCTTGCAGGGGGACCATCACCTGAAGCCTCTGGGCCACCCTGCTGCATAGTCAAGGCAGTAACCTCTGAGCCAACTTCTCGTTATCTTTAAGGAGCCCTAAAGGTCACGTGACATTTACGTTGGTCACCACGGGGATCTGGCCATCCCTGATCTGATGCCGCCTCCCCGGCTTCTGAGCGCAGTTCTTCAATTCCCCCACCCCACCTCCCCTCTAGGTAGGTCCTGAGTCCCTTCGCTCACAGTTGCCCTGAGGAGGGGCCCTCTGACACCCACGCTGAGCAGCTGCTTCTGTCACGTCCCGACCATGGCCACCGCAGAGCCAGGAGGCAGGGCCTGCCGTGCTGGGACCTGTGGCTCCTGGAGGCACACACTAGCCGTGCAGGCTGCCCTGCCCTCGGCCTGCTGTGGTGGCTTGCAACCCCTGACATGCTCCTTGGCAGTGCTCGAAGACGTGAGCTACTGGGTCACAACCTCCACCTTCAACCAACCGGTACCTTCATTCTCCGTGGCCGCAAAGGCCACACAACAGGCCACTCGGCAGAATGGTCCTCCCTCGTCCCACGTGGCATGCCCAGATTTCAGTCACCATGACTGAGTCCCGTAATACCAGCCCCGTGGCCTGGCTTGCCGGGGACCAGCCTCGGCGTGGGTGGGTTATCTCGACGGAGGTGGCGAAGGTGAACAGAAGACAGAGGCCTCGGTGCCTTTTTATGCATGTCCTATGCCGGACACCCCTCAAAGATCGCTCTCTGAGGAGTGACCACTGCTAGGAATCATTGTGCGTTTTTATTGAAAACGTGTTACATGCAAGTAAATGGAAGAGGGACTACGTGTTTCAATTATCAGCTCATAGAGTTTTAACAATAGAGAACATAGATTCTATTTAGGGTTGGATTAAGGGTGGGCCTAGTGCGGTTCCTCAGTTGTAGGTGGGTCTCCATGGAATGCAGTTTCAGGAAAGCGGTTCCGGTAAGCAGAGGTGATTATCAGCTGATGCGGCGCAGCAGCCATCTTGTGATTACTGGGAATGGTGCTGAGAAAAGAAAATCTCAAGAATAGATATTAGTTTTTATGGATCTTAATAAAGAATGGTACTTATACAGTTTTGTAGGGATCTAAAACTTAATTTGAGGAATCCTAATATATTTATCTATTTCACTTGGTGAGGGCGGGGGTGTCCTGGGCCAGTTTTGGCCTAATCCTATTTTAGGTAAAGAAAGGGTTAAGTTTACCTTAAATGTATTTTGAAGGGCCTTCCAAAGGTCAAGATTACTTCTGCCTAGAAAGAACTTCAGCCCACCCTCTATTGTGACCATGGAGGTAAAGCATTATAATTAATAGTAAGTGATCAGAGCAAAGGGGAGCGGTCGGGGACTTCCTGGAAGATTTTATCATATACTCAGGATGTATAGGAGAGCTATGCAATTCTTTCATAGTAGTAAATTGGGGAGTC
>NW_006159601.1:1347922-1353904 GCF_000334495.1 Tupaia belangeri chinensis | reverse complement strand
TTGGGGAGTCAGAGGGGGGTCACTTCCCAGCAAGGCTGCCACAGTTTCTAGAGCAAAATCCTAGGTTGGTGGGGGGTGCACAGTAGCGGCCTTGCCAACGTTCTGAACCGACCGGAAGCGAGGGGGCTCAGACAGATCCTGGGGCCCCGCTGGGTCGGACTCCTCCACTGGCTCAAGCTGTAATTAGGGTGATGTATAACTGCGGGTAGCTGTAGAAAGTGTAGACTTCACAGCTAGCTCTTCGGTCCACAGATTGCTGTGTAAACAGGGGGCAGGCATTGTCATAGCTAGGGCTCTGGAACGAGATGGTTAAAAAAGTGAGGGACTTAAAGAAGCCTCTGTTTCTTAAGGTTCTGGAGGCTGGCAGTCTGCAAGCAGGGTGCCAGGAGGGAGGGGTTCTCTGTGAAGACCCTCTTGCTGGTTACATCTTCACATGGCCTTCCCTAGGCAGGCATGTCCAGAGAGATGCCAGGTGCCTCTCTCTCGCTCCTATTCATTTTATTTACTTTTTATTAATTTACTTTTTATTATCATTATTAGTCTTGTATTTGACCAGAGAGAAAGACAGACAGAGAGGGGAAGTGAGAAGGCAAGACACCAGGTCTGGGACTCGAACCATGGTCGGCCATGTGGGAGTCCAGCACCTTAACCACCACACCACCTGCTGACCCCCCACCCCGCCGCCGTGAGCCTCTCTTTATAAGAACATTAATCTCCATGGGAGGTACCACACAGTGGCCTCACCTGAACCCAGTCACCTCCCACAGGCCCCACCTCCAAAAAGGGTCACCTGGGGGTAGAGTGGGGGCAGACGCTCAGCCACTGCAGAGGTGTGTTGGGCCTCTGTACACACAGCAAGCCCAGCAGCTACAGTGCCCCTGGGTTCCCAGGGACAGACCCGTGAGTGTTAGAAAATGGGTTCTCTGGGGTCAGCAGGTGGCATAGTGGTTAAGGCACTGGACTCCCACATAGCTGTCATGGTTTCAGTCTCAGACCTGACAGCTTGAAAATCACCCCAGGAGGACCAGCAGTTAGCATAATGGCTGTGTTGCTGAACTCCCATGTAGCCAACCATGCTTCAAGTCCTGGACCTGGTGGCTTAAAACTCACGCCGGGCGCGTGTGCGTGCAGGCCCAAGATCCTGAGAGGAGAATGGAGGAGAAGGGATTATGGCGTGGCCATCCCCTCTGGGGGGTGATTTCTTGCTTTCTGTTTCTCTGTCTCTCTCTGTCTTTCTGGTGAGCGCACGCGCCCTATAGCATAAAAGAAAAAAAAATAAAACACCCAGGCATGTGTGTGTGCATGCCCAAAAACCCAGGAAGAGGATGGAGAAGGGACTGCAGCGTGGCCATTTTCCCAGGGGACGTTTTCTCTCTCCTTCTCACTGTCTCTCTTTGGCAAGTGCACACACCCTGCGGCAAAAACCTTATTTATTTATTTATTTATTTATTTATTAATAGAGGGGCCAGTAAGTGGTATAGTGGTTAAGGCACTGGACTCCCACATGGCTGACCACAGTTCAAGTCCTGGACCCAGTGACTTGAAACTCACATCAGCTGCATGTGCCTGCATGCCCAAGATCCCAAGAGGAGAAAGGAGAAGGGATTGTGGCGTGGCCATCCCTGAGGGGTGCTTTCTCATTTCTGTCTCTCTCTCTCTCTGGTGTGCACACACACCCTATAGCAAAAAATCTCTATTAAAAAACAAAGAAAGAAAAAGCCTGGCAGGACCAGCAGTTGGTGTAATGGCAATGTTGCTGGACTCCCATGTAGTCCACCACGGTTCGAGTCCTGAACCCAGTGGCTTAAACACAGGATGGGAGCGTGTGCGTGTGTGCGTGCCCAAGATGCTGAGAGGAGAATGGAGGAGAAGGGATTGCAGTGTGGCCATCCCCCCAGGGTGGTTATTTCTTGCTTTCTGTCTCCCTGTCTCTTTCTTTCTGACAAGGGCATGCACCCTATAGCAAAAATTCTCTCAAGAAAGGAAGGAAGGAAGGAAGGAAGGAAGGAAGGACAGAAAGAAAGAAAACGCCGGGCAAGCTTGCTGTAGCATCTTCCTGTATAAGTCGCACAGGGCACAGAAAGCTGACTGGCCTGGAAGGGATCTTTTACTCTTTGGATTAGAGTAAGAAATAACAACACGAATCCCATTCAGTTGGTTAGATTCAGATCAAAGCTGGGGCCTGATGGGGCCACACCGGAGCAAGCAGTGTGTATGTAACGGGTTTGACTTCAGAGTTCTTCAATGTTACAGAGCAGGCGTCACTCCCCCCGGTTTTCTAGACCATTTTGCATGCTTCTGGGTTCCTTTTTAAATTTTTTTAGGATACGTTTTTGCCGTAGGGCATTTGTGCTCACTAGAGAGAGAGAGAGGCAGGCAGGGTGAGAAATTACCCCCACGGAGGAGGGCCACTGCAGTCCCTCTCTATTTTCCTCTTGGCATTTTTGGGCACACATGCACAGATGCCTGGCATACTTTTCAAGCTGTAGGTCCAGGACTCAGACTGCATGGTTGGCCACGTGAGAATCCAGCGCCTTAACCACACCGTGCAGTGTGGCCTGATGCAACCTTGACTAGTCCTGTCTAAACTTAGCTCAATTCTTTGACATATTCATTTTTTTTTTTAAGAAAATTTTTTTTTGCTATAGGGTATGTGTGCTCACTGGCAAAACAGAGAGAGAGGAAGAGCGATATCACCCCCAGGGGCAATCCCTTCTACCCCATTGTCTTCTCAGGATTTTGGGCACACACACACACACACATGCCCGGTGTGAGTTTCCAGCTGCCGGGTCCGGGACTAGAACCAGGGTCAGCCATGTGGGAGTCCAGCGACGTAACCATTATGCCATCTGCTGGTCCCCATCATTGATCTATTCATATTCAGTGACTTTTCCTCCAGCCCACCTTAGCTTATCCCCATTGGTATCAGCTTGGCCTTTGGAATCGTGATTTCAAACAAGTTAGTCTGACGCGATGCCTGTCCTCCGCGCTCACTGCCTCCAGTATGGGAAGACAGCCCCTCAAGCTTGCTGAGGCTCCCTCTCACCAGCTGTTGCCACATTCTGTGATCGGCCTGGATGGTCGCTCCTCTGCCCCTTTGCCTCACCTGGGAGCATGTCTGCCCGAGCGAGGCTGGCCATCCCCTCACCCAGGCCATCCCCTCACCCAGGCCTGACTGTATGTGAGGACGTCACAGCTCCAGACGGGCTAAGTCTGTTTTACATTCACGGCTGACAAGTGGCACCTTTGTGGCTCAGCTCCCTGTCGCTCTCCTGCACTGTCAGCGGAGCCCACCTGAGGTTTCCCTGGGGAAGGACAGAAAGGACGCTGTCCAGGTCAGTCCCTGCAGTTCCCACCTCCGGCTCGTGCTCGCAGCTGCAGCTCCGAGCTGTCCTCCCCACAGGGCAGAGCACCACTCCTGCTGCCGAGCCGGCCCTCGGCCCTCTCCCTGCTCGCCGCCTTCGAGCCACACCTCTGCTGTTGCGGGGTCCCCCTTTCTGGTGAGTCATTCTCATCAGCAGGCAGGCAGCGCGGGGTCCCCCCCGCCCCCCCGCCATGGCGCCTTCCCAGCTGCCCTCTCTCACCGCGTAATAGACTGGCCAGCTGAACCCCGCCTCGCCTTCTGGCCTCATCCTTCCTCACCCACGCAGTGCAGTTCCTGAGACCTTGGCCCCACTAAAACAGTCCCAGGCCGCCACATCCAGGGGCACGTCTCTGTCCTCGCCTCTTGCCCATTGACATGACCCGCTGGCCACTCTTGGAAATTCTTTTGGCTTCCAACCCTTGACACTTAGTCTCCGTCTCCTCTCTGTCTCCACAAGTCCAGAGTCTCTGGGCTTCAGTGCAGGACCCATTCCCGGCCCACATCTGTACATGCCTAGTGGCCTCCGCTCCACACTCCTTCCCGCACCGTGGCCTGCCGGTGCCTGACTCGGCAGAGCTCAGCAGACAGGGAGGGGGAGGTGACGAACACCCATGGCCACATGTAGCCCTTGGTTCAGAGCCGATCTCTTATAAAGTATTTGTGGACGGAGTGGACATTATCATTCTTACCTGCCAGTGAGGACATGGAGGCTCAGAGGGATTCGGTGACCCATGATCACAGCTAAGCGGCCCCACTGGGATTCAAACCAAAGCCTCAACACCCCTTCCTTCTCTGGTGTATTTTTCCCTAACCCCTAGAATTCGCCTTCCTTCACCCACTTCTCAAGCCACAGGGCGAGCATGGATGCACGGGGGATGCCTGCTGTTTTCCTCCCCAGTCCTTTCCTGGCGTGGACCCTGTGGGCTTCCACTCCCAGCCATGTCGCCTGTACCTACCGGCCTTCCGACACAGACAGGCGCCATGATGGCTGTGAAGTCTGCGTTGCTGTAGCTGTGAGTAAATTTTGTCCCACCTAAGCCGCTTCTAAGTGTAATGGAATCACCGCACGCTCTTTTAGCGTAGAAGCTGTCCTTCCTTCCACAGCAGGTGGCTGAATCACTCTTGGTTGACTTGGAATGAAATGTTTGTTTTTCAGAAGTTGAACTCTAGCAAGATAACCCGACTGAGGATTTGGGAGCGTGACATTTCAACTATTAGATTCAGACCAGGGGCACTGACAAATCTGCACTTGCTTTGGGGAGGGCTAGTGTCACCCCATCTTTCTGTGCTGGTCAGGCTGGTGGCCTCAGCGCTCTTGGCAGGGCAGGGGGCTGCTCTGACCCCACCAGGCTGACTGTGAGTGCCTGGGCATGCCGGGAGCTCCTGTGCAAAGACATCTCATCCAGGCCAGCAGATGGCATAGCAGTCTCACCACTAGACTCCCCCATGGCTGAGACAGTTTGCATCCCGGGCCCGGTGACTTGAAACTCATGCTGTGCACATGCGCGTGTGTGCCCAAGGTCCTAGAACGGAGAAGGGATTGTGGTGTGGCCCTGGCCCTGGGGTGACTTCTCACTTTCCCTCTCACTGTCCTTATCTCTCTCTCCCTGCACTGTGTGCACACACCCTAAGGCAAAAACTAAACAAAAGGCCTGAGGGACTGGGCTGAGCGGTTGGAGGGGCCTCCCAGGGAGGGCAGTGGTGGGTGAGTAGAGCCCACAGCCATCCCTCTCTCCAGAGCTCTAATGGCAGCAGGGGCTGCTGGCCACCCTGCCTTGCCCCGCACCCACCCTGGCTCCTCTCAGAGTGGCTGATAATGGTGAGCTGGCCAGGACCCTGCGCCCGGGCCATGCCCCCCTCGCTCTAATGGTGATGTCCAGAGGTGACCTGGGCCTCTGGGCACTGGGATCAGTGACGAGTGGGAATGAGGCTGGTGCCCTTTTCTTTTTTCTTTTTATCTTTTTTTAATTTTTTTTTTTGAGAGGTTTTTGCTACAGGGCGTGTGCGCTCGCCAGACAGAGAGAGACAGAGAGACAGAAAGCGAGAAGTCACCCCCCAGGGGGGCTGGCCACGCTGCAATCCTTTCTCCTCCATTCTCCTCTTGGGATCTTGGGCATGCACACACACACGTGCCCGGCGTGAGTTTTAAGCCACTGGATCCGGGACTCGAACCGTGGTCGTCTACGGTGGGAGTCCAGCGACATAGCCATTATGCTAACTGCTGGTCCCTGGTGTCCTTTTCTTGACGACCCCTGCCCCGCGCTATGTTCTGCCCAGGACAAGCCCGAGCTTCCAGAAGGCTGCCCATTCCGCAGTCTTGAACCTGGGCTGCAGAGTGAGGGCGGAGGCGGGGCCGGCAGCCAGGAGCCTGTCCTTCCCTGCAGGTGCAGGTGCCCAACAGTGACGCCCCGCTGGACACAGTGGGGGGGTTCTGAGCGGGAGGGGGACGAGCGGGGACCCCCTGAACGGGAGGGGACCCCGGGAGTGCAAGGGAGACTGGGGGTGCCCAGAGTGGGAGTGGGAGGGGCGGGCGCAGAACCCTGAATGCGCGTAGACCCTGGGAGTTGAAGGGAGATTGGGGGGGACCTCGAGAGGGGTAGCGAGGGGGCGGGGTGGGA
>NW_006159601.1:1325736-1346842 GCF_000334495.1 Tupaia belangeri chinensis | reverse complement strand
GGAGCCGCCTTCCGGGGCGGACGAGTCAGTTTCCTCATCTGGGAATGGGGCTGCTCTGCGGCCTGTGTGCCCGGGAGGGGGCCGAGGTCCCCGGGGGCGGGAGGAAAATGGCCCCTTAGTGTTGGTAGCCCGGTTGTCGCCCTCACGGTTCCCCCTTACGCTGCCTGAGGACCTCAAGGTGCCCCTTAGGTCAGTCCCGAGAATGCTCTCCAAGTGGAATGGCACCCCAGCGTGCGGAGTGGTTCGCTCCGTTTCAGCGATGCAACTTCTTGTACTGAGAGCAGAAGGCTGTGTATGCTCAGTTGGTGAGAAACCGAAATGGATTTAGGTTTGCAGGCCAATTGAAACATTTTTTATTTCCATAAAAGTGAAAGTCAGTTTTATTTCTGTTCCAGGTCTCGCTCCTGCCAAATTCTTGACCCTTAAAGGATAAGTTAGCATTTGTGTTCCTGGTTATGCTCAGAAAGCACTGAACCTGAGACTCGCCCAACTCTAGGAAGACACATCATTGTTCCTCTTACCCTCTTTCCAAATCCTGTTTCTGGGTCTTTTAAATGTGTAGGATGACAATGAAGAGAACTCCAACGATGGGACCCAGCCATCCAAGAGGAGGCGAATGGGCTCTGGAGACAGTGCCAGGAGCTGTGAGACTTCGAGTCAGGACCTAGGGTACGTCCTAGCAGTAACACCCGACCTCGGTCCGCCCTCCGACCTCTGTCCATCCTAGTAGTAACACCCCGATCTCGGGTACGTCCTAGCAGTAACACCTGACCTCGGTCCCTCCCAGTGGTAACACCCCAATCTCAGTCTGACCCAGTAACACCCCGACCTCAGTCCATCCTAGCAGTAACACCCCGATCTCGGTCCGTCCTAGCAGTAACACCTCAATCTCAGTCCGTCCTAGCAGTAACACCCCGACCTCGATCCGTCCTAGCAGTAACACTCCGATCTCGGTACTTCCTAGCAGTAACACCCCGATCTCGGTCCTTCCTAGCAGTAACACCCCGATCTCGGTCCATCCTAGCAGTAACACCCCGATCTCGGTACTTCCTAGCAGTAACACCCCAATCTCGGTCCATCCTAGCAGTAACACCCCGATCTCGGTACTTCCTAGCAGTAACACCCCAATCTCGGTCTGTCCCAGTAACACCCCGACCTCGATCTGTCCCAGTAACACCCTGACCTCGGTCTGTCCTACCAGTAACACCTCGATCTTGGTCCGTCCCAGCAGTAACACCCCGACCTCGGTCCGTCCCAGCAGTAACACCCCGACCTCGGTCCGTCCTAGCAGTAACACCCCGATCTCGGTACTTCCTAGCAGTAACACCCCAATCTCGGTCTGTCCCAGTAACACCCTGACCTCAGTCTGTCCCAGTAACACCCCGACCTCGATCTGTCCCAGTAACACCCCGATCTCGGTCCGTCCCAGCAATAACACCCCGACCTCGGTCCGTCCTAGCAGTAACACCCTGACCTCGGTCCGTCCCAGCAGTAACACCCCAATCTCGGGGCCGTCCTAGCAGTAACACCCCGACCTCGGTCCGTCCCAGCAGTAACACCCCGACCTTGGTCCGTCCCAGCAGTAACACTCCGATCTCGGGGCCGTCCCAGCAGTAACACCCCGATCTCGGGGTCATCCCAGCAGTAACACCCCGACCTTGGTCCGTCCTAGCAGTAACACCCCAATCTCGTGGCCGTCCTAGCAGTAACACTCCGATTTCGGGGTCGTCCCAGCAGTAACACCCCGATCTCAGGGCTATCCCAGCAGTAACACTCCGATCTCGGGGTCGTCCCAGCAGTGATCCTCCGATCTCGGGTCTATCCCAGCAGTGATCCTCCAATCTCGGGTCTATCCCAGCAATGATCCTCTGGTCTCGGGTCCGTCCCAGCAGTGATCCTCCGATCTCGGGTCCATCCCAGCAATGATCCTCCGGTCTCGGGTCCGTCCCAGCAGTGATCCTCCAATCTCGGGTCTATCCCAGCAGTGATCCTCCGATCTCGAGTCTGCCCCAGCAGTGATCCTCCGATCTCGGGTCCGTCCCAGCAGTGATCCTCCGATCTCGGTCCATTCTAGCAGTAACACTCTGATCTCGGGTCTGTCCTAGCAGTGACCCTCTGATCTCAGTTCCATCCTAGCAGCAACACTCCGATCCGGGTGTCCTAGCAGTGACACTCTGAGTCTGCTCTGCTCCACCTCTGCCCTGGGCAAAGCAGGTGTTAAATATTGCAGAACATTTTTTTCGTTTTTCATAGTGTGACACCGCTGTTGGTCTTGTCTGAGTGCAAGGAAAAAGAAAACTTGTTGTGGTAAAAATACATAGGTGCCTTTGGACACCTTGAAGATACTGAGTTCCTCTAATTCTGTTCCATCCAAGTCTCATGCATGTTTTTGGGGGACACGACATGCAATCTTGTGCTGTCAGTCACATGTACACTGCTGTGCGGGCAGACCCTGTCCTGTGCCTTCCGCTGCGTCTGTCCTGTCTTTCTGCCTTCGGGCATTTGGCTGGACAGAGGCTGCAGTGGCTGTACCATTTTCTCTTCCCACCAATGTTTCTTTACACCTTCACTTGGTTATTCTGCGTTTTGCTGGTAGTCTTCCTAGAAGGCGTGAAGCCATAATGACACTGATTTGCATTTACTGATGCCTGCTGAGGCTGAGCACTGGTTTATGGGCTAATTGGCAGTTTGTGTGTCTTTGGAGAAGTGGCTACTTAGGTTCTTTGCTGTTTTTTTAATCTGGGTTTTTTTCATTGTTGGAGTTCTTTATGTATTATGACTAGCAATCCCTTGTGAGAGACATGATTTGCAAATATTTTCTTTTGTTCCATGGGTTGTATTTTTACTCTGTTGATAGTGTCCATGGAGAAAGTTCAGATCTTTTTTTTCTTTTGTTCCTCGTGGTGTCATATCTAGGAACCTGTTGCCAACTCCGAAAGCTTGTAGCTTTTATTCCTGTATTTTCTTCTCAGAGTTTTCCAGCTAGCTCTTATATTTAGGCTGCTGATCCCTTTTAATTTTTGTGTGTAATGTGAAATAAGGGTCCAGTCTCATACTTTTGCATGTGAATATAGTGTCCCAGCACTGTTTTGAAAACACTGCTCATCAGTTACTTTTAAGTGGGTAGAGGCATAGTGTAGTGTCCCACTCCCACTTTAAGGCTGAGCTGGCCCAGACCCTGCCCTCTCCAGCCTTTGCCGAGCTGGGTGCAGTCTGCGGTACCGTGGCACCTGGAAATGAGCCAGTCTTTGATGCGGGATTCGTGGAGAGTGTGAGGACAGACAGCAGTCCCCTTCCTCCACAGCAGGTACATGCCAGATCCCCAGTGGATGCCTGGAAGTGGGCAGCACCGACCCCCCATTTGCTGTGCTACATTTTGTCCATCTGCTTATGGAGACACTGCTACATTTTGTCCATCTGCTTATGGAGACACCTGCCAACTGGCCAGAGGGCCGTGAGTGTGTACGGCCCGGGCACATTAGACAGAAGGATGGTTCCTATCCCGGCAGGATGGAGTGAAATGGTGCGAGATCTCAGACCAGGCTGCATAAAAGTCAGTTTAGTACTTTCAGACTGTAGTTGACCCTGTGTAGTGGAGCGAGAGAAGGAGCAGCCGTGGCTGGGTGGCAAGCGTTGTAATGAGGACTGAGTCCAGCTGAAGGAGGCGTTCAGAGACCTGCTGTTTGTGGACAGTGCGGAGGCTCTGCCTGTCTGTGGGGTCCGTAGCTGTTGGCCTCAAGCACAAGAGCAGAGTTGAGAGCTGTGTCAGCCCCTTGCTTGGCCTTGGGGTTCGTTCATCTAAAGGCGCTTCCTTCTTCGTCGTCATGGTCCTTTGTCCCCTGTGCTATATACGAGATTTTATTTTCAGTATACTTTTTTGGTTCGATAGTTCACATTATTGTGTCTCTTCCTTCTGGTTTTCTGATTTTCTCTGGTATACATGAAATCCGGTCATGGTGGTCAAAGTGGCACTTAAATGTGGACAATTTAATTAGTTTTCAAAATAGCCTCAGAAATGAATGTTCCATTCTATTCTCGTTGCTTAATAACGGAATAACCTGCATTTGGGTAATCTGTAAGATCAGAGGTTCATTCAGTCCACGTTTTTGGAGTTTGAAGGTCCAGAGGGCTACGTGTGGTGAGGGTCGTCTTCTGGTGGCTGACAGGGAGGGGGTTTCACCTGCCAGAGTTTGTGCAGAACAAGGACCAGGCATCTGTGCCTCTGTGTGCCCCAGTACCCAGTGGGCATCCCACCTGACACCGAGACCCTTCTTAATCCCGCTTGGCACTTTTACCACGTTGTAACACATGAATTTTGGGGGAGACATCTTCAAACCACAGTGAAAGTGACTAGAGTTTCCTAAGAGCCACACTTGAGGCCTAGCACTTGTTTCTGTACTTAGGTTCAGTTACTATCCTGCGGAAAATCTGATCGAGTACAAATGGCCCCCCGATGAGACCGGCGAGTACTACATGCTTCAGGAGCAGGTCAGCGAGTACCTGGGCGTGACCTCCTTCAAACGCAAGTACCCAGGTACTGCAGGTGACGGCAGAGGTTGCACCCCGCTTCCCCGCAGTGGACTGTGCACGTGTGTGTGTGGCTTCCCTAGCGTCTGGACCCTATGTTGGCCTCCCCCGGCAGCGTCTCCTATGAGGCTGAGCTAAAAGCAAAGCGAGGAGGGTGAATTACCTGTTAGAAAACAGTCAGTTGGGCCGCCAGGTGGGGTGGTGGTTAGGGTGCTGGACTTCCACACGGCTAACCAGGTTCACGTCTCAGACCTGGTGACTTGCTTTCTCACTTTCCTTCCCTCCCGCTTTTTCTCCCTCCCTTCCTTTGTCTCTCTTTCTGATGAGTGTGTGTGTGCCCTATAGCAAATTAAAAAAATATATATATATAATTTTTTAAAAAAGGAAACGGCCACTTTCCACCTAAGAATTCAGCATTCCTTGCCACTACCCTGGACTCAGGAACGCGGTCTGTGTGTATGCTGGGGCTCAGCTGGAGTGGGCTGTTCCTGACGGCTTCAGTGTGGCTGTGCTACCTTCCCGCCTTGCCGCGTGGCTTATTCAGTTTTCAGTTTTACTCTGAATTTTATTTCTTGAATGCTTAAGATTTTTATGTATTTCCCTTTAACAGTATTCTGGGCATGTGATATATTTTTTAAAATAGTTTTTAAAGTTTTTCAAAGGTTTACAAATACATTACATTTCACTATTTTTAATAGTCTTTTTTTCTTCTTTTTTTTTTGGAGATTTAGAGCGACGAGATTTGTCCCACAAGGAGAAACTGTACCTTCGAGAGCTGAATGTCATCACAGAGACGCAGTGCACTCTAGGTAACGGGGACAGCTCCTCCAGTTCTCCATGGGTGCCACTGGCCGCTGCAGGGGTGTCTACTTGCCTAGAAACCAGTACGATAGAACTATTGCAATGCTGAATTGTTCTCTCTGGCTAAAATGCAAAGGAGAATGAAGCTCATAACGTGTGTTATGCTTTTCTGATAATAGCTTGCAGACCACTGAGCGCTGTGTTGCATGCAGAATTTCAGTGACTTTTTGCAGGCGTGGGCTCTCGGCTCCACAGTGGCCAGTTGGCTGCATTTTCAGCCTGGATGGTTACAGCCGTGCCTTACTTGCAGTTTCCTGGCACGCTCATGTAACACACTGTCTGTCCACATGTGTCTGTGGGGTTGGTGGCAGCAGCTGCCAACACCCAGCCCGTGAGGTGCGGGGACAATGTGCACCATGTACAGGTGGACAGCATCCCTTGGAGGATGGGGATTGAAGACAAGGACTTGGATCTGTGGAAAGCCTCTTTTTCAGCACTTCCGACGTGTCACCTGTTAGTGGGTGTGTCTTATTTATTAGTGGTTAGTGCGCCTTGCTATTTAAGATTGTTCCTAGGTAAAGGGGTATGTGTTCCTAGTCCACTGAATCTAAAAAAATACTCGTTTGGTTGAAAAAACCTGATATCTTTGCAAGATCTTATTTTTTTTAAAGACATTTTTGCTATAGAGCATGTGCGCTCGCCAGAGACAGACAGAAAGTGAAAAATTGCTTCCCCTGGGGGGTGGCCATGCCACAATCCCTTCTCCTCCATTACCCTCTCTAGATTTTGGGCACGCATGTACACACACCTGGCGTGAGTTATAAGCCTTGGGTTCCGGAACTCAAACAGTGATTGACTGTGGGAGTCTATAGTGACAAAACCATTAATGCTATCTGCTGGTCCCGCAAGATCATCTTTTTTTTAGAGAGGTTTTTTGCTATAGGGTGTGTGTGCTTGCTAGAGAGACAGAGACAGAAAGTGAGCAGTCACCGACTGGGAGGATGACCACGCTGCAATCCCTTCTCCTCCATTCTCCTCTCGGGATCTTGGGCACGCACACACATGCGCCCGGTGTGAGTTTTAAGCCACCAGGTCCGGGACTCACTTCGGTCGGCCACATGGATGTCTAGCAACATAGCCATTACACCAGCTGCTGGTCCCGCAAGATTATCTTTTTAATTGCTAGTCTTTCTGTTACCAAGTTTTACACTTTTCAGATGTATTAAGATATCTCGCTTTGACTGTCGGACAACCTTTTAGCCATAGAGTCATCGAATGACGGAGAGGCCAGTTTTGAAAATGAGTTTTGCGCAAACTCTCAGGGAGCTGCTTTACCGTCTTCTGTTAAAACAGGCCTGACCGCATTGCGCAGCGATGAAGTGATTGATCTGATGATCAAAGAGTACCCCGCCAAGCACGCCGAGTATTCCGTGATACTCCAGGAGAAGGAGCGCCAGCGGATCACGGACCATTATAAGGAGTACTCCGTGAGTGGTGGGGGACCGTGCGAGGGTGCGGCCTGCGAGTGGTGGGGGCCGTGTCTGGTGCTCAGGATGTCGGAACGTGTCCATAGCATCTGCGTGGTGTCTTTGTTTCAGCAAATGCAGCAGCAGAGCACACAGAGAGTGGAGGCCAGCAAGGTGCCTGAATACATCAAGAGAGCTGCCAGGAAGGCCGCGGAGTTCAACAGCAGCCTGAACCGGGAGCGCATGGAGGAGAGGAGAGCATACTTCGACTTGCAGACACACGTAGGGTGGCTCCGACTCACATGCGGCTCGCCCAGTGCTCGCGGGGCTCGGCGCACTGGGCTGTCGCAGTGCTGTAACATGTCCTCTTCCTCTGGCACCTGAAAATAGCAGGGTTATGAAGCCCTAGTGCTCGGTTGCTTTTTGTTTCTGGCAAGATGGTGTCGTAGGCTAGTTGGTGTCCCTGGAGCGAAGCCAGCCACAGCTGTCCTTGGTCCTCAGGTGTGGCCAGGGTGGCTGAGCGTGAGCTCTGTACGGGTTCCTGAGTGCTCACGGCCTCCACGTCAGGCTGGAACTAGTGTCATTTCCATTCATTAGATGGAGGACTTGGGCCACAGAGAGTCCGTGAACTGCCTGGGTCATGTTGCTGCTCAGTGGTGGCAGGGGACACACAGCCCCTGCTTGGGGACACTGTTCACAGAAAACATGGCACGGGCCTGCGGTGGAGCTGGAAAGTGTCAGCTGTTCTGAGCCTGTAGCTCCAGTTGTCCGACACCCTTTGCTGTCGTGGGGTGGGCACATGGTGCGGGCGGTGCTCCTGAAGCCCTGACCCGGGCGCAGGGTCAGCCTGTCTCTCTGTGCCACTGCAGGTCATCCAGGTCCCTCGGGGGAAGTACAGAGTGCTGCCCACGGAGCGGACCAAGGTCGGCTCGTACCCGGTGGCCCTCATCCCTGGGCAGTTCCAGGAATATTACAAGAGGTACTCGGGGTGCAGTGCCCGGCAGTGTTGGCTGAGGGTTTCGGTGCCTGGCGGGCTTGTGCCCTGACGGTACAGGGTCCATAAATATCCCAGGATGGGTCAGGGTTCTTGGTGCTGGAGAACAGCCTTCAACCTGGATTTGGGTGTCCACTGCTGGAGCCCAGTTCCGCCTACCCTGTCTCGGTCCACAGGTGGCTGGACGCTCTGGCTATGGGCCACTCTGTGGTCCAGCCTGTGTGCTGTCACTTGGAGGTATCACAAATGCAGACTCACGCACTCAGCCTGCTGGCCTGTCTGTCTGCACAGATGCTCAGGAGAGGGCCCTTTGCAGCCATGGGCAGTGGGCGGGGGGCACTGCGGACTCAAGCTGCCCCAGCTCGGCTCACTTGCTACCCAATCTGTGTGCCTGGAAGACGCCCTCCTTTTACCCCCAGCCCTGTGCTTGGAGAAACAGGACTAACAGCTTAATTTTCTTTCACCATCTAAGCCTCTTTGTCAGCTTATGCCTTTGCTTTGGAACCGTATGTTCTTTAGAGCAGAAAATACTCTTTAGGGAATTGAATTGTAAATAATCTTATTTACCTCTAGAAAATCAAATTTCAACCATGACCAAAAATTTTCATTTTTATCTATTTTTGTTTTTGTGTCATCAGTGTATTAGAAGTGTGATGCCAGCACAGCAGCTCCTGTGCTTCTGGAGAAAGGTCTTAGCGGAGGGACTTGCTGACCTGGGTCCTTACATGAACAAGGGCTCCGGAGGGAGAGAATGGAGGTGGCAGCTGGCCTGTTGGCAGGTGCACGTCATCTGAGTTCAGGGAGGGGTGCCAGTCTCTAGTTTCAGACTAGGTTGCCCGTTGTCAGGCAGGGCTGGGTGGTGTAAGCAGCAGAACGAGGTGCCCTGCGAGGCCAACCCACGTGGGCAGATTCCAGGGCTGTGCCTCCCCGAGTCTGCCAGTGTGTACATGCTCTCGGTCTGGGGCGGGCTGGCCACCTGGGACTGCCCCAGTCAGGGGCGCTGTCTGTTGCTCTCTTGCTGATGGAAGATGTAAATAGGTCAGCTCAAAACTCTCAGAATGCATGCTTTACAAATGGGCTTAAAGTAAGTTGTTATTTAGAATTTTATTTAAGGTATGTCTTAAGGAATGTCACATACCATGCCCTGCTGTGGCTTAACCCTCATGTCAGCTCTGGGGCAGCCTCTGATCGTGTGAACAGAGGACCACCCAGAGAAGAAGCAGTGACGGCCGAGGACAGTGCTGAGGGTGTTGCCTGCAGCTGGACCCTGGCCAGACTGCAGTTCCCCTCCCCTGCTGACCAAGAGTGTCAAATGCATATTTGACATGATTGATCTTGTAAAAAAAAAGTTTAGACTTAGTTTATTACTTATCTTCCACTTGATGACTAAAATGAAAAATTAATGATCTGTAACCATTTTTAAAAAGTATTGGGGTGGGGGACCAGCAGTTAATGTAATGGCTATGTTGCTGGACTCCCACGTAGTCGACTGCGGCTCGAGTCCCGGACCCGGTGGCTTAAACTCATGCCGGGCATGTGTGCGTGCGTGCCCAAGATCCTGAGAGGAAAATGGAGGAGAAGGGATTGTGGCGTGGCCATCTCCCCTGAACCATCCCCTCTGCCTCTCTCTCTCTCTGTCTGTCTGGCGAGCGCATGCGCCCTATAGCAAAAACCTCTCCAAACAAAACCAAAAAAAAAACCAAACAAAAAAAGTATTGGGGTGGGGCCAGCAGGGGGTGTGGTGGCTAAGGCATTGAACTCCTACTTGGCCCATGGAGGTTAGAGCCCTGAAATGGGTGGCTTGAAAAATCACACCGGCTGTGTGTATATGCACACCCAAAATCCTGGGAGGAGAATGGAGAAGGGTTTGCCATGTGGCCATTCGCCCCGGGTGATGGTCTCTCCTCTCTTTCTCTTTGGTGAGTGCATGTGCATTGTGGCTTAGCAGTTGAGTGAGCCCAGATTGCACACTGCCAACCCCAGTTTGAGTCCTGGGGGGGGGGGCTTGAAAACATGTTTATGCAGGCACATGTGCATGTGAGCTCGAGTCCAGGAGAGATCCAGAGATGGAGAAGGGACCATGGTATGACCACGCCCCCTGGGGGAGTGCTTCCTCTCTCTGTCTCTCTGGTGAGCTCACCTGCCCTGTGGCGATTAAAAAAAGTATTTGGGGTTAATCGAGAAGTTCAAGGTTACCTTTGTAGCTTGAAGGTTAGTCTTTGAAGTTTAATAACTTCACAAAGAGCACTGAACGCAATTTCTCGGTCGTAGGTACTCGCCGGATGAACTGCGGTACCTGCCGTTGAACACAGCGCTGTACGAGCCCCCTCTGGACCCCGAGCTCCCGGCTCTGGATAGCGATGGTGACTCGGATGAAGCCGAAGATGGGCGAGGGGACGAGAAAAGGAAAAGCAAAGGCACTTCTGTAAGAGCGCTTGTTGGGGTAGGAAGCGTCTCCTTCCTCTTGACGGTGCAGATCAATTTCTTGGGACATGCCATTGCGCTCTTTAAGAAAGGACAGTTGGACGTTGCAGTCGGACTTAGGGAGCTCTCACCGAGCAAGGCGGTGACTGTGTGGGTACAGTTGAGCGTGCAAGGCCTTCAGTGTGTCTGGGATCTGAGGCTGGGCCTGTGTCGTCATCGTGGGCAGGTCGGCGAGCGCAGCATTGACTCAGTCACTCACCTGCTGTTGATGTGGCTTAGAGCAGCAGGTAGACGCCTTCAGTCTCTGACACGGCGGCCTGGGGCTGCACTCATCCCATGCTTCTGTTTGTGTGGCGTTTTTCATAGGAAGGTGCAGTCCCAAGACCGTGGGCAGTGGGTGGGCTTTGATCCCACTGATGGCACGGGGTTTTCTTTGGAGCAGGGCTTTAAGCACCGGGCTGTCCCACGCGCTCCTGCAGTCAGCCTGCTGTGTGGACGGGCTGTGGTGAGCTGGCATCACATGTCCTTGTCATCAGCAGCAGCCCCAACAGTTGACCATACGCCTGCGCAAGGCAGGCTGTGAGGCAGCGAGTCGGACAGCCCGCTCTTCTGCTTGGTGCTGGGCTGGCGGTGCTGAGGGGACCCAACATTTTAGGGAAGCACTTTAAAAGCACTTTCACAGAGTTGGATATTAAATCTGGCAGATCCACTAATAGACTTTGTCCTAAGGATTTAGTGAGAGGCCAAAAAGGTTTAATTAGAAAAAAATGTCCATTTGAGTTTTTTCTTTTTTTGTAGAGGTTTTTGCCTTAGGGCTTGTGCATTTGCTGAAGAGAGAGACAGTGAGAGGGAATGTGAGAAATCACCCCTTTTGGGGGATGTCCATGCCATAACACCCTCTCTTCCCTTCTTCTCCTGGGATCTTGGGCACATGCGCACGTGCCTGGCATAAGTTTCAAGCCACTGGGCCTGGGACTCAAACTGCGATTGGCCATGTGGGAATCCAGCAACTTAACCGCCACACTATCTGCTGGCCCTGTCTGAGTTTTAACAGTGTTTCTCAGAGAAACAAGATATACATCTCTGTGCGCATGGGTGATACCCACTGCCTTTACAGGATAGAGACTCAATTCAAAGGTTACCTCGTGAAGTGAGAAAATGCGCATACTGCTTTTAAAAACACTAACTTGGAAACAGCAGTTAGTGTAATGGCTATGTCACTGGACTCCCATGTAGTTGACTGTGGTTCAAGTCCTGGACCTGGTGGCTTAAACTTACGCTGGACGCGTGTGCATGTGTGCCCAAGATCCTGAGAGGAGAATGGTGGAGAAGGGATTGCGGTGTGGCCATGCCTCCCGGGAGATGACTTCTCGCTTTCTGTCTGTCTCTGTCTTTATGGCGAGCAGTGCCCTATAGCAAAAACCTCTCCAAAAAAAAAAAAAAAGAAAAAAAGAAAAAAAACCACTATAACCTACTGTATGATCGAGAAGGCAGTTGTCTCTGTGGGCGTGTGAGTCTGCTCTATATTAAGCACACATGCAGAAAGAAGATAAAGAAGAGAAATCAGATTCCTAGTGTCTTGAGCATTTTTCAGGGTTGGCATGGCTAACCAACTTTTTTACTTACTAGTTTTCATGGTTTATATGAATATCAAATTGTTAATCTTTTCTTTTAAGAGAGATTTTTGCAATAGGGCATGTATACTCATCAGAGAGACCGAGACAGAGAGATAGAAAGTGAGAATTCATCCCCCAGAGGGAACGGCCACGCTGCAATCCCTTCTCTTCCATTCTGCGTTCAGGATCTCAGGCATGCATGCACAAGTGCCAGGTGTTGAGTTTTATGCTGCTGGGTCTGTGGTCCGACTATGTCCACGTCCAGTGATGTGACCATTACACTATCTGCTGTACCAAAATCGTTATTCTCATTTAAAAATTTTAAATTTTAAGATGAATTAAGTTGCCAGATATTGAGGTTTTAAGCTTTTTATAAGTCATAGCTTGTCAGTTGCCTGCATTATTTTAGATGTTTTTTTAATAGCCAGAGGGCACATGTGCTTGCCAGAGAGAGAGAGAGAGAGAGAGAGAGAGAGAGAGAGAGAGGAACCTCTTCTCTTCCCCAGTGGGGCATGGCCATGGTGCAATCCTGTCTTCTGTTTCTCCCTCCTGTCAGGATTTTGGGCATGCAGACACACATGCCTGCTTTACTTTTGAAGCCACTGAGACTGGGGCTTGAACCTTGGTCAGCCTCGTGGGACCCAGAGCCTGGTGCACAGGCTCATCTGTATTGTGGGCTGGCCTGAGGTCTTAACCTCGGGACGTTTAGATTGGCAAATACTATTGTAGGTAGTTGGGGGTGTGGCCCTGGCGAGTTCAGAAATGTGTGTGCTTGAACATTCTTTTTTTCTATACTTTCTTTCTCTCATGTGAAAGACGTACACACATGGATTCTTCTTAGGATCTCGTGGTGCCGTGACCCTCTTCCTGCTCCCCACCAGCCAGCGCTGAGGGCGACCCGGGACCTGAACGCAGGGCCTTCCCATATGGCTCCAGTGCGGCCTCTGTACTGTGAAGGCTGACCTTGAAGGACTTTTTTGAGGAGTTGCCACTGGGCAGACCCATGCTTGTTCTCACAGCGTATCTGTGGGGCAAGCGCCCCCATGCCATGAAGAGCACTGCTGACGCTGGGTGCCTCACAGGAGCCGACTTGGAGACAGAGCTAACAAAGCACTGACACGTGCAGTTAGTCGACTGCATGGCACTTATCAGAAAGACAAGTAATTTCTGACAATGACCTGCTTTTGTCTTGACCAGAGAACGTTTTCTTTTTTAGAATGATCTTTTAGTTCTAAGTTAAGGAAACTCTGATACGTTTTCCTGGGGACCAGCAGGTAGCATGGTAGTTAAGGCACTGAACTCCCACATGGTCAACCATGATTCCAGTCTCAGACTTGGCAGCCTAAAAATCGCACTGGGTGTGTGTGCCCCAAAATTCCAGGAGGAGAGTGCAAGAGAAGGGATTGTGGCATGGCCATTCCCCGTGGGATGATTTATCTTTACATCTTTTTATTTATCTGTGTCTCTCTGGTGAGCACACTCACCCTATAGCAAAATCTTAAAAAAAACCCAAAACTTTCTGAATATGGACTCCAGTCTGTCCTCATTCCAAGGAATCTCTGTGTTTGCCTCTCGGTTCCAGGACAGCTCCTCCGGCAATGTCTCTGAAGGGGAAAGCCCACCTGACAGCCAGGAGGACGCCCTGCAGGGAAGACAGAAGCCCAAAGACAAAGCTGCTGCTGCTGCTCGGAAAGAGGGTTCCAAACGCTCTGTACTGTCCAAGTCAGTTCCTGGGTACAAGGTAGAAGAAAAAAGCCCCTGAGCAGCCTCCGTGCTGTGACCGCCTTTCCCCTGGGCCCCAGCTCTGACTCGGCAGGCTCGCTCGCTGTCCTGGGCGCGCTCGGCCTCCTTCTGCTTTCCTTCTCTGGTGGCTTTTCTGTCACTTCTGGCTATGGTTTAGCTTCTGTTTTCTGTGTATGTACAATTTATGAGGTTTTCTTCTTTTAATAATGACCAGGCAAGTATGGGTTTTGAAAACCTCATTTCCCAGGCAGGAATGTTCGCACCTGGCTGTCTGCAGTGGAAAGACCCCAGGACATAGCATGGTGTAGCTCTGCTGAACTGTGCAGGGTATGGGATGGCCCTCAGGCTAGGCTGCGTCTCCGTAGTGCCTTTCCTTAGAAAGAGCTGGGTTTAATCTAAGGATTGCTTGGTTCACCTGCCAGATCTAGCCGACTCTAGAACAGGAAATAGGATTGCTCTTCACAGCATGAGGCTTGGCATGACCTCGATGGCCAGTTCTGTGATATGGACTCACACTCACTCACTCACTTTTTGATCCATTCTTCCTGGAGTGAGTAGTAGGTTGCCAGCAATCTTGGTGATTGTTCTTGCTGTTTCCTCCCTTGCCCCTCTGGAAGGGAAGGGGAGGGAAGGAGCGGAAGCCTCCCTTGTGGCTAGGGACAGAAGACTGTCCTATGAGGAGAGTTAGCTGCACGGTTTGACATTTGGATGGCTACTGTAAAATACCCACTTTCCGTTTGGAATGTATTAAAAAGTATACTTTTTATTGTGATTAGGAAGGTACATTGAAGGAAAGCTTCAAACGAAGGCAAGGAGATTTTCCTGAGTGAAATTGCAAAACACCTTGTTGTGATATGGCAGGACTGTGGTGAACAGCCCATGAGGACAGGCCAACGTGAGCTGTCAGTCATTGTCCCTCAGCCTAACCACAGTACTTTGTCATAGCTCAGTTATTTTCTTTTCTTGGAGTAAAAAAGGAAGTGACCTAAGAAATTATAGTCCATATTTTATTAGAAAATGCCTTTATGTCATCGACTTAAAAACATGTTTTTGCAGCCTATGGCAAGCAATTTTAAGCTTCATTGAGCTAAGGCTTCCAAGGGGGCGCCAAAGGCTATGGCTGTGTGATTTTATATTTGTTTTTACATTTATAGCTTGTCTAATGCTTTTAAAGATTTAAATGAATGCTTACTAATGAATTGAAAGCAAATGGACTCCAAAGATATACTTTCGGAAACTCAGTCTACGTGAATGAACGTGTATGCTGCTGGTCTGTCAGAGCTTCAGATGGGAGTGCGCTCGGACCACACTGTCATGGAGACTTGTCAGTGTTGAGTAGATTTTTCACACAATAATGGGTTAAAAAAGAGAATCTTGAAATAGATATTTAATACAGGCTGAAAACGAAGAGCTATTGAACACGATGATTAACTTAATATAGAAGATCTCTAAATTAATAGTACTCAAAGGAGTCTGATATACCAAATGTTTTTATAACCTTCTGTGAACATTTTTAGTACCTAAAAATGTTTTGGGTATTTCAAAGATTGGGACAACCAGTTTCGTTTCTGTGTGTCATACACTAATGTGAACATGTTAATTAAAAGTTAACCTCTCTATGAAAAGTATTAATAAGCCAAGATGTGCCTAAATATTAGGGTACTTCAAGCTGAAGGTTACATATATATATATATACATATATACACACACACACACACACACACACAGTTTTAAAATATGGGAGTTCAGAAAAATGATAATGTATCTGATGTCTTGCTTAATAAGATTCACTAGTGGTTGCCTTTAATTTGTAGGACAGTATCGTTCAGGTTACATTAACCTGAAATAAAGCAGACTGTTAGGATTCAGGCCTGTAAGTGTACTTTTGGGTCTGTACTGCTAGTGCCACCAGGCAAGTCTTACTTACCTTTGGCTGTTTTCCAGTCAGAGAAGTCAGTATACTGCGAACCTTTTATCTAAGAACTATTAGAATGAATATTTTAATTTTCTTATCAACAGCTGAACTTTGATGTTGTTGTAATTCTTGGAAGTAGAACTGAGTGTCTCAGTCAAATACACACAGTGTCCTCTCCCACTGATCTTCAGGGAGTTTGGCGTTCTGCTCCCTTCCCTCCATCCTCAGCTCTGCAGTCCGCTGAGAGACTAGCCTCCCCAGGCCATGGTTGCTGTTCAGTGTGAAGTCCTGGCTGTCAGCTTGGGCTGCTTGCGAGAGCTCAGATGCTTGCAAGAGCAGTCTTTCTGTATAGCGAGCTGTAGCGCCCTCAGAGAGTGCCACAACGCTCTGTCTCTCACCCCTTCTCATCCTGTCTCGCCCTTTTCATCAAGATGAACACTATTGGGTAAGAACATTTTAACTGGTTTAACAAAATATCATGAGTTAAGCTTAGAAAGTAAACCTAGAGTCTTCTTGGTGTCCTTTTTATCGCAGGTGTTAAATGTATATTTTAGTGATTGTAGAACTTGAATTATTCTAGAATGTGAATGACTAGCCTTGGTTTTATTCCTTTTGACTTTTGTAAAGGATATCCTGTGAGTTTTCTTTTTAGAGTTTAATGTTACTTCCCCGACTTAGTGAAAGATGTTTGTGTGCTAATTTATGCCAGTATCTAACTTAATCTACAAGTACTGAGTATGTCTTTTACATTTAATACAGGTACCATAACCAAGAGATTTCTTAGTTTTGGTAGATTGAGAGGTACCGTTCTGCTGTATATCATGGCAATTACAGATTTGATATACCTGAACCAGAATTTGGATCAAAGAAGTGCACTTCTAGTTATTTTTAACTTAGGTATGGGAGTACACAATGAGACCCTTATGTTAGAATGTAGCAAGAACAACAGAAGGTAACTACCCTCTAAGACTTAAAGGTGCGAGCACATGACACTGTCCTGTTGTTGGGGGAGCAGGGTATAAAAATACACACACAGGAGATGTAGACTAGCTCACGGTCAAGTTTATATGTATGTTTAACTTCCATGGTATTTATTATTTTGTAGAGACATTTGTGATTGTTTAGAGTTACTGTTTTTATATTTATGTATAAAGTTGACTTTTTATAAATAAATAAGCCAAAAATTCTTTTTGAATGCCTCTGTCATCTTTTGAAAGAAAGAGAATTTTAAAAATTAAAGAAACTGAAAGAATTAAGAACAAATTGTGTAGGCCTAACAGGTTGTGAAGGTGGCAGTGAGACATTTCAGAACTGCAACCCTGATTACAGAGTTTGAGCTTGTTTAGGTTCTTCTTTGGTTCAGTAACTCAGGAAAGGGAAATACAAGGCATATTTGGCTGGGTTGTAAGAAAACAGAAATATAACCGTTCTTCTTAAAATACTCTTTTTCCCTGTTGATAGACAGACAGACAAGCAGATAGATATGCCCCTGCCACTGTTTTATTCTTGGCCCTTGCCTGTTCTTCTCTCCCTACGCTGTTATTTACTGTATGACTAGTCTGTGTCACCGCTTACCTGGGGCAGAGTTGAGTGTTACTTTGTGGTGTCAAGACGGTGATGTATGGGTGCGCTCCCTGCCCTTGTGTAGGTGCAGCACACCTTTTGTCCCTGTCTGCATGTCGCCATGTAGTTTTCAATTCAAACACTTTTGACTGCATAGGAGGAGACTTCAAAGAGTTCATGGAAAATGGAATTCAAATACAGGTTTATTTTTGTGCAGAGAGGTTTGAAATCCAAGCATAATTTTTTGATAATGCACCATTTCCATGGACTGTGTGACGATCCCTCGTATTTTTAATCTGAAAGATGCATTGTACTCAGTAAGTGTTTATGTATCTTAAAGCTACAGGGTTTTGTGCTCATCTGAAAACTCATTTTTCAGCACAGGTTCTTTTACCTTACAAGACCTGTAGATATCGTCACATAACTGTTTTCACGTTTATGTGTACGACCGCGTATGCATGAGGCACCTTCCAATGAAAAATGTTAAGACATTGATTTTTACCTTAGATTTTATAGCTTTACAACTTTAGAAAATAACCAGTTTTTAAACAGTCACTATATAAACTGCTTAAAACCTAGTCTTCTCTTTATCAATATATAACTGGCAACTAGCACGTGTCACGGTCACTTGGCACCTGGGTTCTCTCTTCCAGTTAAAAGTGACATCTGACCTGTATTTAGTCCCTCCTTCCAGGAGGGTGTATAGAATGTCTCGTTTTATCTTAACATGAGATCATGCTGTTGACAGAACTTTAAAATGAAATTCAAGCCTTGTCGTCAGTAGGCCATCTTTGTCTTGTAAGCTGTCTCATGTCAAGTTATGTCTTTCAAAAAGAGCCTCATTAGCAAGTCGCCCGGTAAAGTACGTTAGCAGTCCCTCTGATCCCATAGCCAGCTCTTCTGGCATGAATTTATAGCCCTCTTCTACCTTCCAGCCAAAGGTCATTCCCAGTGCTCTATGTGGAATTTGTCTGAAGGGTAAGGAGTCCAACAAGAGAGGAAAGGCTGAGTCGCTTATACACTGCTCCCAGTGTGGTAACAGTGGTAAGTACCGAATGCCTTCTTAACATCTTACCCACCCTATCGCTGCTTCAGAAACTAGGGTTTATAGTTAGGCTTCCACCACAGAATCATCAGATGCGCAGGGTAACTTGTGAGGTGTAGATGAAATCCATGCACTTTCTTATACATTATGTCAGCATTTTCCTTTGGTATTTAAGCATAGACGTTTTGGGGCGGTCCTGAAGCAAACTAGTATTTTGTGTGCCCATCATGTTAAAAATCGTGTGTGAAACCCTAAATACTGGTTTTGTTTAGGCCACCCTTCCTGCCTGGATATGACCGTGGAGCTTGTTTCAATGATTAAGACCTACCCATGGCAATGTATGGAGTGTAAAACGTGTGTTATGTGTGGACAGCCCCACCACGAAGAAGAGATGATGTTCTGTGATGTGTGTGACAGAGGCTACCATACTTTTTGTGTGGGCCTTGGTGCTATTCCATCAGGTAAAGATTAAGAGAAAAACAAAACAAAACACTGTCTTTGAGTGCTGAGAGTCTCCCAATGTTTCTGTAAGGACTGTGTAGTAAACGCTGTGATGGCATCAAGGGCTTAGCGTGACCAGTGCTGGTTACCCAGGTCACGTCCACTGTCTCTCCCCTAGACAATCCACTAAAGGAAAAGGAGATACGGGGACACCTGGGCTAAGGTGTGAGTATAGCTCACACTCAGAATGAGCTTATCTTTCCACTGCGTAGCTGTACAGCACATCAATTCGTTTCAAGGCTTTGATTTTTACATAGCTTCTTAGAAACAACATGACTGCTATGTCTTTATATATACTAAACCAGATTTCCGTAAATTGAGGCAGTACAATTCCAGATAACTTTAGAAGGAACACAGAGTCCAAGAACAAAGTACAGGAATTAGACTAAGACATTACACAAATGTGTAATTCTACAACGTATCAGAAGAGTTAGCAACGTGTGGTACTCTATAAAATATACGCTTAGAATGAAATTTCCTGGGACTGAAGCAACTTAACGAATTATGTAAAGTGCGTAGAAATTCAGCTCAAGCGTGCAGTCCAGTTTATAGCTGTGGGGTTTTAGAAACCTGCAGTTTTAAAGTGCCATCAGCACAGTCTACGAGGACTGGAGAGCACGGGTGCTGACACACAGCCATCTGTGACAACGACTTCACTTGTGCCACTGACCTCTCTAAAAGGCCCTGACTCTTGTGTTGCTTTTCTCCTACCTTGGACTCCCATGGGGTGTCGCACACCGAAGACAATGTTCATTACTTCAGGGAAGTTTGCACTTTTCTCCTTGACTGAGGAGCTCCCTAGGATCCTTTGCACTGTAGACCCACAGGGGACTGTATCGGTGGTAGTTATGGGAGGACAGCTTAAATGGGATAAAAATTTAGTCCTGTGAAAATAAAATTCCATTCTGTATTAACTAACAATTTTTCTCCTAGGTCGCTGGATTTGTGACTGTTGTCAGCGAGCCCCCCCGACACCCAGGAAAGTGGGCAGAAGGGGGAAAAACAGCAAGGAGGGATAAAATAGTTTTTTTGACCCTAATACTGTATATGCATTTAAGTGAAATATTTGGTGCCAATTTATTTACAATATTCTCATTTTTATGCCAATAAAACATTTTTGAAATTAACTATGAGTTTAACATCTGCAAGTTGATTTATTTGTTTTAAGTGATTCTTACCCTTGAAGCTTATTCCACATAGAGAACTACTTCATCTTGAAAAAGATTTGTTTTTTGAGAGATTTTTGCTACAGGGTGCACATGCATTTGCTGGAGAGGCCACAATCCCTTCTCTTGGAATGAGATTCAAGCCACTGGGTCTGGGATTTGAACTGTGGTCATATTTGGGAGACCAGCAACATAACCATGTGCTGGTTCCCTACTTGTAAAAGATTTTTCTTTTAGTACTTTAGCTGTCTCAAAAAATTGGGAGAAATAGTTAGCAATCCAATTTGAATGATCTACTTCTCCATTATCCTGAAATTTATTTTAATGAAACTTTACTAATCTGCATTATTGTTTCTGGCCTACCACAGGTAGCATGACCAAATTATTTAATAACTGAAGAGTTTTAATAGGTAGTCCATGATGACATAAAAGACCAATGGCCTCATGAGACTTGGAGCTAGACTTGGAACTGTCATCGCTGGGCAAAGGGACAAAAATTTCACAAATGCCTGCCAGCCAAGAACTCCCCTCTGGCTAGTAGATGGATCCAGACCTGGGGTGTATGCGTGGGGCCTTCGACCATGCACAGAAAGGGGTAGTATATCAGTACGTTTTTTGACCTAATTTTATTAATTAGAAAACTTAAACTTACACTTTGAGCTGTATGCAAACTCTCCGGAGTAAGAATTATGAAGTCAGCACCCTTTCCATTTCATCCGTGAACTGCAGGGTTGCCTAGTGATTTCTTTTGTGCAAACCCGGGTTACTGCAGTTGTCTTTCCTTTTAGCCACCTGACAAACTAAACATGGAGTTTAAACATTTTATTGTGCACACTCTGTGTGGGGACTTGGATCTTTGAAGGAAACCAACATTGTGCCTGCTGTGTCCGCCATCACAAACTGCCCGGCCTTCTCTCCTGCCAGACCTACGGCACGTTCAGGCCGAGGCGACTCTGCACACGGCCAGGTCAGAACAGCACCTCGAGGACCAGCTTCAGGACACTGAAGAGCAGGGTCCAGAGCACCGACTCGTCGTCCCGGGGTCCGTCCTCGGGCGCGGGCGTGCGCTGCGGGCTCCCTGCCGGAGTGTCTGCAGCACCCAGTGGGTCGGCGGTGGCGTCCAGGTACACGCGCATCTCGAACTGGCTCTCCAGGTGGGACGGGTGCCCATAGACGCCGATGCCCACCGGTCGCCGGAAGCGCGCCGGGACAGCGACAGCGTCTTGGCCGCACGTGGCCGACTGCAGCTCGTAGTCGTCGAAGCTGGGGTGCAGCGTGCCGTCCGACACGTACAGGTCGGCGTCGCCGCGCAGGCTGCGCAACCGCAGCACGATCCTGCCCTCCT
>NW_006159601.1:1316157-1316378 GCF_000334495.1 Tupaia belangeri chinensis | reverse complement strand
GCCCGGAAGTGAAGCGTGCGGAAGTCAGGGCCGCCCGGAAGTGAGGCCCGCCGGAACAGGGCTACCCGGAAGTCAAGCGAACGGGCGTCTGGGCCGCCCGGAAGTGAGGCAAGAGGGCGTCATGGGCGCCCGGAAGTGAGGCGGGGCGGACGTCATGGCGGAGGGAAGTGCTTCGGAGCCACGGCTCTCGCGAGGGTGGCGGGGGGGGGGGCGCCGGGGGG
>NW_006159601.1:1286077-1315905 GCF_000334495.1 Tupaia belangeri chinensis | reverse complement strand
GGCCGCGGGCCGTGGCGAGCGGGGCGGCCCCGAGGGATCCCTGTGAGCAGGACGCCCGCGCGGACGCTGAACGTTTGCGCGAGCACGAGGCCTGCTCTGCAGCCGCCTCAGGGCAGTTTCGGTGATTTGAGCGTCGCCGTCCGCCCCGCGTGGCTGCGTGCCGTGCGAGTGCCCTGGAGGCCGCCGATGAGATCCCTATGCCGGCACAGGCTGCCCCCGGGGAGGTACTTGGCGGAGCAGATCTTTAACAGGGACGAAACCTCCCTCTTCCGGAAGCTGATGCCTGGGAGAACCTTCCTCCGGGAGGAAGCCACCTCTATGCCAGGTTTCAGGGCCCTTGAGAACAGCGTGGCAGTCTTGCGAGGGTCGGTGTCGCAGGCTACAAGTGGAAACCCTTTGTGATCTAGCACCGTGAGAGCCCCAGCGCCTTCGAGCGTCTTGGTAAGCACAAACTGCTGCTGGATTACTGGAGCGGTAAGAAGTCGTGGACGACCAGCTCCTCTTCCAGGATGCCCTCCTAAACTGGTGTACTAATGAAATGAAGTCTCATTTGAATACTCCTGCACATCCTCCTTTTGCCGTGATCTTTATCCCAATATCAAAACTGTGTTTCTCCCTCCACACACTGCCTGTTTGATCCAACCAAGGGGTTAAGGAGTCAACGCAGCTTCCAGGCTCACTGCCTGAGGAGGACCTTTGTGTGGGTTATTGCTGCAACTGCGGGGGACGCTGATGTGAAGAGAAGGAACACAGCGTCTCCCACTGCATGGAGAACCTGGCCTGGGCTTGGAGTGATGTCACTGAAGAGTGTGTAAAGAGGCTCATCCATCACTTCAAAGGATTGCCAAGGATGAGGAGGTTGCAGAAGTCAACAAGACTGAGGTCCAGGCAGTCATATAACTGGGGGTGGGTGAGGGTGACAATGAGGGGTTTAGCCCAGCAGAAGCGCAGAGCTAAAGCAGGGGCAACTGAAATGGAAACTGCAGAAGAAGAAGAAGATGCACCACGAGCATTCATAGTGAAAGGGTTAGCAGACGCTTTTGCAGATCTCAGTAAGCTCCTTAAGCTTGAAAACGGGGACCCGAACACTGAAAGTTTTTTAATTCATGGAGAAGAATGTTCATGGTGCGTTATATGCCTATGAGCAAATCTTTGATGGAAAAAAGAAACTACCAGGGCCACGTTTCTGGAAAGATGCCTCGTGAGGAAGAGCTTCAGTCAACTCCTTCAGGAGGCCCCAGGAGGAGGTGCCGCGATCACAGGCATGACAGCTCTGCGCTGTTATGGCCCTGAGGACCTTGCAGTGGGTCAAGGTGTGGAAGTGGAGAACAGTGGTATGGAAGGGACTGACCCTGAGTAATGTAAGGTGCTGTGTGTGTCTGTCATAGTTTTTATCAAAAATATTTTTAAAATAAACAAACAATGGAAAAAATTTATGGACTAAGGAAATAAAATATTTTGGTACAACAATACAGTGTGTGTGTGTTTTAACTGTTATTACTGTAGAATGAAAAAAGATAATAAACCTTAAACACTTTATAAAGTAAAAAGTTAATAGTAAGTTAAGGTTGATTTATTATTGAATAAAGGGGAGCGTTCCTGTAAACTTAGCCTGCATGACAGCATCTGTAAAGCCTACAGGAGTGGACAGCAATGCCTTGGCCTTCACACTCACGCCATCCGCCCGGACTCACCAGAGTAGATTCCAGTCCCGTGAGCTTTGTTCACAGGCACCCTCTTTTTATATCGTGCTCTGTGGTTGTCTTTGCTGCGTTCCGACCGTGTAGACATGCAGGGTGGGCACTGTGTTAGGGTTACCTGCGCGACTCAGCACAGCAGTGCGCCCCTAGCTGGCAGCCCCTGAGTGGAAGGCTGCCCTGTGCCTGGGGGGTGACGGCCAGTCCTCCATATGCATCCCGTGACTCCTGCACGTGGTGAACTCACTGAATCGTGCATTTCTCACAGTGCATCCCCTTTGTGAAGCCGTGTGTGACTGGACTTGTTTCTGCTCCTTTGGAGAATATGGACATTTTAGGGCCAGCAGGTGGCACGGTGGCTAAGGCACTGGACTCCCACATGACTGACCAGGATTTGCATTGGACCCAGTGGATTAAAAATGGGCACATGTGCACGCATGTCCTAAATCCCAAGAGGAAAATGGGAGAAAGGATTGTGGTGTGGCTATACGCCCTTGGGGGTGATTTCTCACTTTCCCTTTCTCTGTCTCTCTCCAGTAAGCATGCGCCTTATGGCAAAAACCTAAGGGGGGGGGAAGAATATAGAAGTTTGTGAGGTGTTCTTAAGGGAGACTTCATTATTGAGTTGCATTTAGAGTGTGGATGTATTAATTTGGAATATAGTGCTGAGTGACACCTGTGGGCGTTTTGAAAAGTGACAGAGAAATTCCACTTAGCGTCACACTGAGTTATTTAGATATTTACAGAGTGTGCACTCATTGGAGAGACAGAGGCAAAGTGGGAAATCCACCCCATTCTCTTCTCAGGGGTATGCACACACATGTGCCCTGCATGGTTTTCAAGCCACTGGGTCAGGGCTTGAACCATGGTCGATTATGTGTGAGTCTAGTGCCTTAGCCACTGTGTCACCTGCTGACCCCAGCGTCACCTTTTTAATTATGTTGATTCCTTATAGAGCCTCCCTTTTATGCAGACAGGTGGGGGTAAGTGCTCCCCTCTGAGAACAGCTCTGACAGCTGTCTGAAATGTTGGCCTTGGCCAGGATGCTAGGCCTAACCTAGCTCAGCACATGCAGGGTTAGGGGAAGCCTGTGCTGCAACATCACGTTTGCAGTCCCTGGGGACTTCGTGGCATGGCAGAGTTACGGCTGATGATTTTCTCTGGGTCGGTTTGACTGGACCTGGAGGGCACCGCCTCCCCACTGTGTTCACACCAGGTAAGGTGGCTTGGGTGTCCACCTCTCCTGCAGAAAGCGCCTCTGCTGAGCCAGGGCTCATTGGCGGCCAATTCTGATCTTGTCCCACTCTGCCATTAGGAGGGAGGGCCAGGGCCGGCTGCAGGGGCGCTGTGGTCATGCAGCACAGTGATACCAAACCCGGGGAGGGTCTTTGGTCTGAGTCCCGGGGTCCTGCACGCACCAGGCACACGTGCCTGCGGTCCGGCCTGGCGGGGCTGGGGTAGATCACAGCAGGAAGAGCCTGTTGAGGCTGCCTGTCTCTCCCTGTCTGTTTCTCTCATGGGAGAAATACATGGACCTGAAAAGCATATGGCCAGAGTACAGGAGAGTGTATCTGACATGGGGTGCTTTGGAAACGGCTGTACTGTGCGCCGTAATGCCGCTCGTGCTGTGCGCTTCCCTGCCCTCGGCGGCCCAGGCCTCTATAACCACACCCAGGCTGGGTGGCTGATAGGCAGGACTGACTGCTCGCAGTCCTGAAGCTGGAAGTTCGAGTCCAGGCGGCCCCGGCCCCTGAGGACCTACTTCCTCAGTCCTAGAGGCCGTGTCCTACACAACGAAGGGACAGACGGCTCTCTGGGGCCGCCTTCGCCCGGCGCTGCTCCCGCCTGTGAGACCCCAGCCCACACCCTACCCCCCTCCCAGAGGGCACACCCCAGTACTATCCCTGGGGGCACACGGCCGTGCAGACCGCGGCAGCACCACCCAGGCCCGTGTGCAGTCAGTGGCTGTGCCCTCCCGAGGGAAGTCGGGCACCACAGCTGGCTGCGGGACTAGGTCCAGGTTTCGTTTTTATAAACAGGAGCGGCTGCATAGAGTCAGCTCAGGTACACCATGGCGGGGAAGCCCACCGCAGAGGCACCTATGCCGGCTGCTCTCGCACCTCTGGCGGTGAGCCCAGCTCTGCCTGGGGCCTCACCCTCTCCCAGCTGGCATGGGGAACTGACCTTTTCTCTGGGTGAAGCGTCCTCAGGGCCCGGGACTCCGGTCGTTTGTCCTTCACTGTGGGAGCTCAGCTCACGGCCGTCTGTTGCCAAGCGTACTGTCAAGGCCACTCAGCCACAGGCCGGAGAGGCTGGCTGTCGGGTGGGAAGGTGTGCTGGGGACTAGTTCATCCTTGTGCCCGTCTGACGGTCCACACTTGACACACGCCGCTCAGTCTGTCTCAGTGGCGGGTCTAAGGTGCACCTGCGGCGTCCCTGGGCTCCATGTCGGTGGGGGGCCTAAGGTATACCTGCGGTGTACCTGGGGCGCGTCTCTGAGTCACCACTCCAGCGTCTCAGCAGCTGCTAACCCTGTCTGCGACAGGCAGCAAGAGGGCTTGTGTCCCACCTCCTGGTTGGTGCAGGCTGTCGCTGTCCCTGAGGAAGGGCACGGAGGTGCAGGGCGTGACATGGGCTTCAGCTTTCTTATTTCTGCATTGGTTCAGTGTTTCACGCTGTATTTATGGTGGTCAAGGGCGCTGGACTCCCATATGGCTGCCTGTGGTTCAAGTCCTGGACCTGGCACCTTGCTTTCTTGCTTTCCCTCTCTCTTTCTCCTCTCTTGCTTGCTCACTTACTCTGTCCCTCTTTGGTCAAATGAAAATAAATACATAAATACTTTAAAAAACAAAACAAAACTCAGGCGGCCTGTGTCAGGGAGGGTAGGCTTGCAAACACACAATGGCAGCCAGCCCTGGCCCCTTTGGGGAGCTTCTCCTGCCCACGTGGTCCTGTGTGGCTGTCTCTGTCTTTGTCTCTGTCGTGTCCTCTCCACAGAGACTGCTTCCGTCTTGTGCTGTCTTCCTTGCCATTGGACCAGTGGGTCTGACAGGAGGTTACGGGCCCCACCCAGGGCACACGCTCCTGTGTCCACGCCCTCCCTGTCCCTGCTGCCCTGCTGAGCTGGGCTCCAGGAGTACGCCCACGTCTTAGGGAGGCTCATTCTGAGTCCTCCTCCAGAAGGCACCCACTGGGCACAGCACCCAGCAGACATGGAGTGTCTCCTAGCACTGTGAGCTCTCCCACTGGGCGCCCTCCATCAGAGCGTGATAGTGGCATGGAACCACGGTTACCATGGCAGGACCCTTTCAGAAAGGAAGCCACGTGGCGAACATGGTCCACAGCCGTTCTGAGACCCTGCCTGGGGCCGGGGTCCTGGTTGGACCCGGATTCTGCTGTCGGGAGGGACTCCCTTGTTTCTGTTTCCTGCCTCTTCTGAAGTGTCCCTGCAGTATGCTGCAGGCTACCTCCTGGAGCGACTGACCGGGGACTGAGAGAGGACGGTCTTGGGCTCTCAGTGTGGCTATCTCTGCTCACTGGTTCTGTGGTCTCCTCACTCCCTGGATCTCGAAGGGTGCTTGTCTGAGCAGCAGGAACCCGCTTCCCTCCTCTGTCTCCGATCTGCCCCTTCCATTCCCCACATTGGTTCTCCCAACTGGGTGAGGCCCTGAGGTTACAAAGAACCGTGGCTTGTGGGTAGGTGACCATCCTGGTCACTGTGGAGAGGCCAAGCCCTGATGGTCCCTTGTCTGTCACCGCAGCACCTTGAGGTGCCCCGTGTTCCCAGTTGGAGCCCTTATGTGTCTGCACACTGAGGGTTTTATGTTCGTAGGAGGGTGCGTGTGTGTGCGTGTGTGTGCGTGTGTGTGCGTGTGTGTGCATGTGTGTGTGAGAGAGAGGAGGGAGGGAGGGAGAGGGAGAAGTGCTCCGGACAGGGCCCGTCACGCTCCATGGCCTTTCCCCAGCCCTCCAGCTCTGCATGCCGAGTTTGGGCACTGGCTGGGGCTCGAAACCACAGTCAACTGATTCTACAAGAATCATATTTATGGCCATCTGACTTCTGATCAAAGGGAAGACAGGTCGAGGGTCAGTTAGCCAACCTGGAGCTCAGGTCCTGGAGAGAGATGAGTCTTCAGAAGGTCGTGGTAGATGCATATCATAAGAAACATGCATGCATTTCGGATGATTTTTACGACAAAAAAGCTAATACTTAAATTCCATTTTCTGCTGTGCCTTTCAAAGTCCCTTCACACAGACAGGCACGCATGTCTCATGACCCTTCTGCTCGTGTGGTTTAAAGATGCCTGGGACAGGGGACTGAGGTTACCAGTGAGCGCCTGGGCACAGGAAGTCCGTCACAAGGAGCTCAGGACAATGCAAGAGTACCCTGGGCCAGGCCGACCTCAGCTCTGGGTGCCGCCACACCCTCCCCTGCCACGCTTCTGTTGCTGGGAACACCTCCCTCCTGGAGCCCTGGGGACACCTCGCCTGCTCAGCACACACTCCATTCTGCATAGCCCCTGGGCCAGCCGTAGTGACAGCAGTGTTGGGGGCCAGGCTTGGGTGGCGGCTCCTACAGAGTCTCAGAGATGCGTGCACGTGCAGCCCTGAGATGCCGGGTGGAGCTCGGGGTCGGCCCAGATCTTTCTTCTTTACCTGGGGCCTCAGCTTTCATCCCATCCTTTCACTGCAGTGCCATTCACGTGGATGCCTGTTCATGTGTCTGAACACGTGCATGCAGATGTGTGAATATGCATATGTGTGCACATGTTTCTACATGTGCAATCTGGTGTCTGAGATTGTGTGTGAGTGTGTGATTGTGAGGTTTGTGTGTGTGAAATTCTGTGCGTGTGTGTGATTCTTTGTGTGTTCACATGTGCATGTGATTGTGTGATAATAAGGTTTTGTGCATGCATGTATGTTTGAGAGTTTGTATGTCTGTATAGCTGTCTGTGTGATTGTGTGTACCATTCTGTATAAGATTTTGTGCTGATGTGTGAGTGAGAGTCTGTGCATGTGATTATGCATGTTGTGTTTGTGTGAGTGGGTGTGAGATTGTGTGTGATTTTCTGTGCAGGTGTGTGCGATTCCGTATGAGGTTTTGTGCATATGTGAGAGTGTGTGTGAATCTCTGCATGTGTGAGATTGTGTATGTGTGTGTGTGTCTGCAGGTGTGAGATTGTGTGTGAATCTCTGTACATGTGTGAGATTGTGTGTGTGAATCTCTGCATGTGTGAGATTGCGTGTGAATCTCTGCATGTGTGATATTATGTGTGTGAATATGTGTCCATGTGTGAGATTGTGTGTGTGTGAATCTCTGTGCATGTGTAAGATTGTGTGTGTATGTGTATGTGAATTTCTGTGCATGTGGAAGATTGTGTGTGAATCTGCATGTGTGAGATTGTGTGTGTCAATATGTGTGCATGTGTGAGATTGTGTGTGTGTATGAATCTCTGCATGTGGGAGATTGTGTGTGTGTGAATCTCTGCATGTGTGAGAGTGTATGTGTGTGTGTAAATCTCTGCATGTGTGAGATTATGTGTGAATCTCTGCATGTGTGAGATTGTACGTGAATCTCTGCACATGTGTGAGATTGTGTGTGTGAATCTCTGCATGTGTGAGATTGTGTATGTGTGTGGGTCTCTGTATATGTGTGAGATTGTGTATGTGTGTGTGTGAATCTCTGTACATGTATGAGATTGTGTGTGTGTGTGATTTCCTATGTGCATGTGATTCTGTATGTGTGCATGTGAGTGTCCACGTGCGGGTCTGTGTGTGCGTGGACCCTCTCTCCTTTCCTGGCTCCTGTGTTCCTCCACAGCCGACGTGTCCGTGGCTGACTGCAGGTTTTTCCACCAGGGGCTGGTCGCTCCGCTAGTTGGTGCGTGCCGTTGTGGCTTTATCCCTGCAGGCTTTGCTTTCTCAGGCTCCGTGTCAGCCTGTTCGTGGCTAGGACAGGTCACGGCAGACATAGTGACAGACAGTAATGCCAGATCGTCACCTTGGGGTTCTGGAGAGCAGAGGTCCTGGTGGGCCTGCTGGCTAAGATCAAGGCGTTGCCAGCACTGCTTCCCTGTGGAGGCTCCAGGAACCACCTTCCCTGTGCCTTCTCCAGTTCACAGAGGTGGCTACGCCCCTGCCTCGTGGCCCTTCCTCCCTCTGCAGAGGGAACGGCAGTGAGCAGAGGCCTCAGGGTGCGCCTTCCCGGCCCTCCTCTCCTTTCCCACACTCAAGGACACCGTGTCTACACCGGCCCACGCAGGCTGCAGAGTGGCCTCTCTGCAGGGCACTGCTTGTGGCCTCCGCTCCCTTTGCCATGCAGCACACTGGGGCCTGGCGAGGTGTGGACAGCCGTGCACGGGGGCTCCAGTCCAGCCTGTGTGGCTTGTGGGTCCTGTCCTGCAATGTGCACAAGTGCTGCAGCACACGCCCGCAGTGGTCGGAACTAGCAGAGCACGTGTCCTGAGGCCTCCCTCGGAATCCACACCCTCACGGGTCTGTTTCTGCAGTTACTTGGGACATGCTTGGTTTGGAGCCTAGAGAAGGCCATGGGGACGGTCTTGGCGTGGCCTCACCACGCTCTGACACTAACGCACGCCGCCTCCGTAAGTGGGCCTCACGCTGCTCGGGCAGAGACCTTGGACTCACCTGGGCTCCTCTGACCTGCTCCCCAGCACCCCACCAGAGCACCAGTCCAACTCAGAGCATGTTCTGCAGCCCCAGCCTGGCCCAGGCTGCTCGAGGGCCATAGCAGGACCCTGACATGAGGGCCTGCAAGGGCTGGGCCTGTCTGGAGCTCTGGGTCCTGTCGCTGTCCAGCATGGAACGCGTTTCACCCAGGTCTCTGCAGCCAGAGTGGTCTTGCCTGCTGCGGTCCCCACATCCCTGCATTTCCCGCCCTTCTCCTGCCCTCCCTGGCCTTCGGAGCAGAGTTCTCCCGCACCAGTGGACGTGGGTGTCCGGCCCGCACCTTGGCGTACTCCCAGGCCTGTGTGGATTCTGCACTCTCCTTTCAATACTTCAGGGGCCTCTGATGCGCTTTTGAAGGCTGGCCCCCACGCCCCGCATCTGCGTTGCTGTAAAGCAACTTTATTTTCCGATTCTTGTGACCTGGCGGCTCACTGGTGGTGTCTGCTGGGACACCCTCGGCTCCCTTGACATGCAGCACGGTGACTCTGTGGCCCTGTGACACAGGGACACTGGGTGTGGGACTTTGAGTCAGAGCCCTCTCTGACTCTGTCACCCTGTGCTGGGACGGACGGTGCGGGGCTGGAGCCCTCCCCCACCCCTCCCTCCTCCCTTTCTTTGCTTTTCTTTTGTTTGTTAGAGGGTGCCCGGAGGACTGGGCGTGGTGGCGCCTGCCCTATGGCAGAGGGTGCCCGGAGGGCATGGTCATGCTGCAGCTCCTCCCCACACAGCCGGGGCCCTGGGCACACGTGTGCATGTGGGCTGTCCTTCCATCCCTACCCACGCTGTCGCGTGCACATGCGGTGTGTCTTTCAAGCTACCCCGACTGGGGTTCACACCCAGTAGCTGGCCATGCGGGCTCGGGCTCCTGTGACCACTGGGCGCTGGCGTGGAGTGGGCTGCCTGCCTCACTTGCTGTCTGATGGGTGACAGGCTTGTTGCTTGCTCGGCCTTGGCTTTGGCCTCTATGTACTCCCTTGAAATCTACTCTCCTTCCTTTAGTTTCCAGCCAAAAGGCTCCTGGTAGGGACGTGCCCTGCTGTTTAGGACTCGCAGAGGGTTAGCTGGTCAAACCACGGTGGACTCAGGGTGCCAGGCAGCTCGCGTGCAAGGGTCCCAGCAAACTGGGGCTGCTCGCCCGGAAATCCAAGCTTGAAGTTCTGAGACTGTAGCCATGGGCATGTTCTCCCAGGAGCTACTACGAATGAATGCCTCTTCCGTGTCGCACCCACCAGAGGCTGGATCCACGTTAGTCTGTGCTGAGCTAGAAGCTGCTGCTTGTCCGTGTCCCGCCGTCACGTGCAGTGGTCCTGGTAGCTGCCCGCGTGCATTGTCTCGCCCACTTCGCTGTGTCCATGCACGGCCTGTGCCTCAGAGCCCCACAGCGACGTCAGAGACCCCCTCAGTGGAGGGAGGTGGCTCTAGGTTCAGGGCACAAGTCTGTTTTCACAGGTAACACGGTTTTGGCGTGGAAAGATTGCTGTCCTTTAATGTCGATAGAGGTGCATGCACCCACATGCACACACCGCCACCAGGGGTCAGCGTGTGACCAGCCACGGATCCTCGAAGTGGTAGAAGCTGCCCCAGCACAGACGTGGGGACCAGCCAGTCCCTCTCTCCTTTTACAGACCGTCTCGCTTCTGTGGGGACAGTGAGGGGCTGGGGCACGGAAGAGCTTCTGTGTGGCCGCTGTGGCCCTTGGGCCCCTGTAGGGTGGAGAGGTTCTCAGTGGGCAGAGCACGCATGGCCCTGGTTCTGCACACACGTCTGCTCTCCAGGCAGACCGTGGCTGCCCCTGCCCTTGGGAAAGCCCCTCCCAGACATATGGTGTGGAATTGAAGGAGCCCCTCCCTGCCTGGAGGGTGGTACTCAGGTGGCCCCTTTCCCATTCGCATCCCCATCCCTGCAGCTCTGTTTTATTTTATTTTTTCTTTTAAGAGGTTTGTGCTATAGGGCGCATGCGCTCACCAGAAAGACAGAGACAAAGAGACAGAAAGCGAGAAATCACCCCCCAGAGGGGATGACCACGCCGCAGTCCCTTCCCCATTCTCCTCTTGGGATCTTGGGCACGCATGCACACGCTTCTGGCGTGAGTTTAAGCCACCAGGTCCAGGGCTCGAACTGCAGTCAGCTACATGGGAGTTCAGCAACGTAGCCATTATGCCAGCTGCTGGTCCCTCCCTGTGGCTCTTCATGACTTTGCATGGGAACACCCACCCCAGGGCTGTGGCCCGGATGGCAGCTCATCTTGCCACAGCGAAAGATACTGCTGTGTGCATGTCCGTGTGCACAACTGTATACGCAGCCATGTGTGCATCTGTGTGTGTGTCCGTGTGTGCGTCCATATTTGTAGCTGTGTGCGCAGCTGTGTGCGTGTCTATGTGCACGTCCATGTGTGTGTCTCTGTACACAGCTGTGTGCCCCAGCCATGTGCATGTCAGTGTGCACATCCCTGTGCACGGCTGTGTGCACAGCCATGTACGGGTTTATGTGTGCAGCTATGTGTGTGTCCCTGTATGCAGCTGTGTATGCAGCCAGGTGTGCATCCATGTGCCCTGTACGCATCCATTGTGTGTCTGTTTGCAGTCGTGTGCGCATCTTTGTACACAGTCATGTGTGCATTCGTGTGTGTGTCTCTGCACCATCCGCATGCGCATCTGTGTGCACATCCCTGTACACAGCTGTGTGTGCAGCCATGTATGCATCCATGTGCACAGACTTGTGTGTCCTCGTATGCAGCCATGTACGCAGCCACGTGTGCATCCGTGTGCCCTGTATGCATCCATTGTGCACCTGTATGTAGTCGTGTGTGCATCCCTTCACGTGGTCATGTGCACATTGGTGTACATGTCTGTGTGCGTGTCCCTGCACACATCCGTGTGCGCATCCGTGTGCACATCCCAGTACACAGCTGTGAGCGCAGCCATGTACACGTCCATGTGTGCAGCCATGTGCGTGTCCTCGTATGCAGCTGCGTATGCTACCAGGTGTGCATCTGTGTGCCCTGTACGCATCCAATGTGTGCCTGTATGCAGTCGTGTGCATCCCTGCAGTCATGTGTGCGCTCGTGTGCATATCCGTGTCCCTGCACACATCCATGTGTCCATCCATGTGCCCATCCGTCCATCTGTGCAGCCACGTGCACGTCTGTGTACGCACCCCTGTACACAGTCCTGTGCGTATCCATGTGTGCAGCTGTGTGTATGTCCTTGTATTCGTCCATGTGCACAGCCGTGTGTACTTCCATGTGCGCATCCATGTATGCAGTTATGTGGCAGCCGTGTGTGCACCCATGTGGACTGTGCATGCATGTGGTCCCATGTTCTGGACGGTCAGGTCGGGGCAGTGAAGCCAGGGTGTGGTTTGGATGCCACACTTCCACCAAGAGCCAGAGGGTGGGGCTTAGCAGACCAGGACAGGACGGAGGTCACCCCATCTCTGTGGAACACTGTGGAACATGGCTGAGTGAGCCAAGGACACCATGGGCAGGGTGAGGGCGAGCACGAGGGTGTGGCCAGGCCCAGGGCGTGTGGCCGGCAGCGGGTGCTGGCAGGGCCGTCGGTCTCGGCAGTCCTGGGAGGCGGTGCTGTGGGCAGCTGTCAGCTGGCAGTGGTGACCAGCACCACAGCGTGAGGGCCGGCGGGCCTGGCAAGGGCCCCTGCTGTGGTTGAGGACAGCACGGTGGGGTGGCTGAGGACCGTGCCCGTTGGGAGAGCACTGGCCTCCTACCTAGCAGGCAGCCTGGTGAGTCCTCGGGCACTTGGGAAGGACTGCGACGTGTACACAGGAGGTCACAGGACGGGGAGGCCGGGCAGAGGGGGGCATGTGATGGGGAGGCCGGGCAGAGCGGGGCACGGGTTGGAGAGGCTGGGCAGAGTGGGGCACGGAATGGGGAGGCCGGGCAGAGTGGGGCACGGGACGGGGAGGGGCAGCTGCACGCAGTCCTGGGAATCCAAGCAAGGTCGGGAAGGGGCAGTCATGGCGCTGGGTCTGGGTCTGTTTTTTTTTAGCGTCGTGGAGGGGACCTCCGCTCTCGCAACTCCTGCCCACTGTCGGGCTGCGGAGTGTGTGGATGTGGGCGGACGGGCAGCTGCGCGGGCCTGCAGCCCTCTGACTCGTGCTGTGTTTTCAGAGTGAAGATGGACGAGCCCCAGGGCATGTCCCCAATCAGGGGCTGCTGCGGCAGGGACGTCGTGGTGGAGAGATGCCTGGTGGAGTCCAGGGAGTCCGCGGCACAGGTCCAGCTGGCCTGCAGCCCACGACACTGCGCCTTCCCTCTGGACGGAGACTCACTGTGTGTGTGGGGCCCTGCGGGTGCGGCCCAGGTGGGCACGAGCTCCGAGATCCCTGGCCCAGCGTCCTGGCCTCGCCCGACCATTTCCCCAGAGCTGGTGGCCGTGCTCACTACCAGGTCTGGGGGAGGTGGCCATGAAACCATAGCAGTATGTTAGGTTTTAGTTTTGGAAAAATAAACTGGAATCACTTAAAAAAACAAATCCTTTGGGAACCAGCAGTTAGCGTAATGGCTCTGTCGCTGGACTCCCACGTAGTCGACCGTGGTTCGCGTCCTGGACCCGGTGGCTTAAACTCACGCCGGGCGCGTGTGCGTGTGTGCCCAAGATCCCAAGAGGAGAATGGAGGAGAAGGGATTGCGGCGTGACCATCCCCCTGGGGGGTGATTTCTTGTTTTCTGTCTCTCTGTCTCTCTCTGTCTGTCTGGCGAGCGCACGCGCCCTATAGCAAAAACCTCTCCAAAAACAAACAAACAAACAAAAAAACAAAAACAAAAACAAACCAAATCCTTTGAAGAACATGAGCAAGAAAAGGTTTCTCTTAGCACCGTCAAGACCCGTGTGTTCTGATCTCGAGTTTGACCCCTCACTTTGTCAGCCAGGTATGGGACATGCGGGCAGGGCAGCCGCTGCCGCGGGTGGCACCCTCTCTATTGGTTCCCGTGTTCCCCATGGTGTTTGCGAGACCCTGCTGAGTCATCCTGTGTCCCCATGTCCTTTTGGTGCGGTCCTCCGGTCCTAAAGCAGCGCCTCCCCATTCTCTGTGGGTGCTGGCTGTGTGTCCATTCTGGGCTGCCAAGCCATCCTCTGGGGTCTCGGTGCACGCAGTCCTTGAGCGCCCTCGCACGTGCTCAGCGGGTGGCCCAGTGTGGCCGCTGCGTCCCAGCGCCAGCCAAGGCCCTCCTGACCCCTGTCCCTCCTGGTGGTGCGGCCACAGCAGGAGCAGCCTCTGCATCTTCCTCTTGGCTGGAGGGGCTCTTCTCATTCTGCAGACATGAACTTCCTGTCCCTGGAGATGGGCCGTCCATGTTGGTCCAGGTCGGCGTGTGCCAGCGTCGGCTCTTCCTGTTCTGAGTGGTGCCCTGCTGGGTGGGCTGTGCTCTCGTGTGCCGTGTGTGGACTCGGGCCATGTCCAGCGAGGACGGTCCCGAATGAGTGCCGTGCTGTGTCTGTGTTCTGTTCCGTTTGCCAAAGGGGATGTGCTCACCAGAGACTGCGAGAGGGACGTGGTGAGAACGCAGCCCGGGGTGGACACCTGCAGGCCCTTCTCCAGTTCTCACCCCTCTGGGGTTTTGGGCAGTCACGCACCGGCCTGGCGGTGTTCCCCAAGCTGCTGCGACAGACTGCAGCAGCCCTGTGGGCCACGTGGGTTGGCCGGGCCTGGCCCGCTCGTGCTCTCGGTGCCGGCCAGCGAGCTGGTTCTGCCAGTGCTCCAGTCCTGACACGGCGCCAGTGGGCCGGCAGCCGTGGAGGAGGCGTGACCTCCTGTGCTCCGCTGCCACCCTGCGCTCCGCGTGTTTGCAGCTTCCATTCAGCTCATCCACGTGCCGTGGCTGACGCCTCCTGGGCTCGGCCCTGGATCGCCCCGCGCTCCTCATCTGAGATCTCCCCCGGCTTCTTTCCGTCTTGGTGGACGTCAGCACGGCGCCCATTGTCTCCACGCTCAAGCTTCCTGTCGTGGCCGTCATGCGTGTTGCCTGCGTGGCACCCTCACAGTGCAGCGCTGCTTGTCATAGACAGTCGTCTTGACACGCAGGAGAGACCTGTGCCCTCCGCCGTGCGGCTCCGTGCGCCCCACCCGAGATGGTCACTCCCAGTGCTGTTGTGTTGTGTGGTTTTGAACAGTGTTCTTCTGCGTAGAGAATGCTGGACTCCGATTTCTCTGCACCCCTGACGGTGCTCCACGGTTTTCCTGCGAGCGGCGCCGTGGCTTTGCACCGCTCAGCTGGGCGGGCCCCTCTCCTCCGCTGGTCTGCGGCTTCCCGTTGGGCGCTCTGAGCAGTCTGGTCAAGACACCTGTGGTACATTTTTCTTCCTAGGCCTTGTTCTTGGGACTCAGTGCTTAGGAGCTCTCATCGCATTTAGATTGTTTCTTTAGTGTCTTCGCCCTCCTTCCATCGGGCTGCCTGTGTGTCAGCAGGCCACCTGCCCCTCCCACCATGCAGGAAGCCCTGCTTCCAGTTACGCTGCCTCTCTGCTGCGGTGTGCACTCGCCTCTGCTCTGCTCTGCTCTGCTCTGCTCTCCTCCCCTCCCCTCCCCTCCCCTCTCCTCTCCTCTCCTCTCCTCTGCTCTCCTCTGCTCTCCTCTCCTCTTCTCTCCTCTCCTCTCCTCTGCTTTCCTCTACCCTCCTCTCCTCTCCCTCTGCTCTCCTCTGCTCTCCTCCCCTCCCCTCCCCTCTCATCTCCTCTGCTCTCCTCTTCCCTCCTCTCCTCTCCTCTGCTTTCCTCGCCTCTTCTCTCCTCTCCTCTCCTCTGCTCTGCTCTCCTCTGCTCTCCTCTTCTCTGCTCTCCTCTGCTCTCCTCTGCTCTCCTCTCCTCTCCTCTGCTCTGCTCTCCTCTCCTCTCCTCTCCTCTCCTCTGCTCTGCTTTCCTCTCCTCTCCTCTCCTCTCCTCTCCTCTCCTCTCCTCTCCTCTCCTCTCCTCTCCTCTCCTCCGTTCTCCTCTCCTCTGTTCTCCTCTCCTGTCCTCTCCTCTCCTCTCCTTCCTCTCCTCCCCCTGCCCTCCCCTCTCCCGTCCTGTTTCTCTCCCCTCCCCTCCCCTCCCCTCTCTTTTCTCCTCTCTTCTCTCCTCTTCTCTGTCTTCCCATCTCTCTTGCCTCCCTCTCCCCTCCTCTCCATCTCCCCTCCCCTCTCCTCTCTTACCCTCCCAGACTCCCCTCCCGTGCCCTCCCCTACCCTCCTGTCCCCTCTGTTTTTAATTCACGAGCGGGCACATGTGCTCTCTGGAGAGAGACAGAGAGACATGCCCTCCAGGGGCACGGCCTGCTGCTGTCCCTCTTCTCCATCTCTCCTCTGGGGATTTGGGCACGCGTGTCCATGTGCCCGATGTGTCTCTCAAGCCACCAGGTCTAGGTGGGACCGGCCTCCTCCGCCAGCTCGGCACGGCTGCCCCACCCTGTGCAGGTCTGTGTGCACCTTCGAGCCCGCCAACCTTCCCACCCATCAAGGCAGAGCGCACTCCGCGCCGTGCCCTGCTTCCCTGCACTCCGGCTTCCCGGTTACTGCTGAACTGTTCCTGTCCGTGGTTCCGACCCCTGGGCGGCTCTGGGTGGCCTGTAGGCGCTTTCTGTGGTTCTTATCGCTCCTGGTTTCTGGCCGATGGCCTTTTCTCCTCGATCACCTGGTGGTCTCCGACCGATCCCTGGACACCGCGTGTGAGTAAAACGTGGAGCTGCGGTGAGACCCTGCGTGGTGTCTCCCCAGACCGCCGGCCACTCTGAGGGCTCAGGTGGTCCCGCCCAGCTGCCCTACTGCGGAACAGTGGTGACCGCAGCGGACCCAAGCTTGAGCGGCCCTGGCCCAGCGTGCTCTGCTCCCTCCCGGCCCTTCCCGGCTCCCTTTCTGACCCTGAGCCTGGCAGCCGGCTCCCTCTCGCCGAGGCCGAGCAGCCGGGGCTCTCAGAGAGACTTGTTAAGACTGGCCATTTCCCCAGCAGAGTCCTCCATGTGAGCCCTTGGCCCTTGGGGTCCTGGGTGAGGTGACCAAGGGCTTGGCCCTGTACCCCTCTGTCCACGCCTGAAAGGACGTGGGGCCTGCCAGACTCTGAGCCCTACGAGCACCACAGCTTCTTGCTGCTGAGGCTCAGCTGCCGGAGGGTCGCCTCCGTGGGACAAGTGGCCCGAGACCCCGGTGCCAGGGCCCAGGACCCCTCCACCCCGGCCCCCTCTGAGCCTTCAGAATGATGCTTTGTCCTTTCATCCCATGTCTCCGTTGTCCCCATCAGGGCTGGTGTGGACGGCCCCCAGTCCTCTCTGGCCCTCGTAGCACGCCGCCCAGCACCTCCACTGTCCATGGGCGATGGCCCCACCTCTGGGCCGTCTGTTCCCCTCCCTCTGCCTCAGCCGTGGAGTCTCTGCTTCTCCGCCTCCTCTCCGTGTCCACGCTGCGACCTTACTTCCGGCCTCCCCTGCCCCTCCCCTGAACAGTGTCCTCTGTGCTGGTCGCCAGCCCCCGAGTGGCCGTAGGGGGTCTCTACCCCACACATTGGAGTCGTGTTCTTGGAAACCTTGCGTTCCTGCGCTCATGCCCTGGCTCCAGCTCCCGCTCCGGTCCCAGACCCCGGCAGGGCCCCTGCCTCCCTTCTGGCCCGTAGGATTTGTCTTGCCGCGTCCCTCCAGTGGCCGCTCGCTGGCCCTGTGCGTGCCCTCGTTGCCCAGCCTCAACTTGGGGGCCCCTTCGGCTGCTGTTCTTGGTGGGCAGGGGACCTGGGTCAGCAGCCAGGGGAGCTGACAGTGGCACGACAGGTCGGACGTGCGGGGATGCCGCTGCGAGCGTGCCGTCAGAGTGGGCGAGGGTGGTCAGCTGGAGTGTGTCGACCTGCTTCACTTGGAGGTCTGCGGTTGGGTCTTTAGGCGCTTGGGTTTTCTGGTGTGACCGGCCCTCCATGGTGTCCCTGTTGATGTCCCCAGCTTCTCACCCTGCGAGGACACCACCACCCCGTCACTGCGGTGGCCATGGGAAATAGAGCGGCCCCACTGCTCCTGTGCTCCGCGTCCTGGGGCTGCACTCTGCTCTGGGACCTGGGCGAGTGTAGGCGGACAGCCCTCCAAGGTAGGCCGGGTGGGGCACTCAGCCGTGTCTAAGCGCCTGGTGTGTGAGGGCGCCTGTGGCCACGTTCTGTGTGATTTTCCTGTGCTATGGGGCACGCATGCTCACTGGGGGGTGGGGTGAGGGAGAGGGAGAACCCCCAGGGTGGTGGGCACGCTGCAGTCCCCTCCCTCCATTCTCCTCTTGGGCCTGTTTTCGGCTGGAGGACCTGAACTCACAGTCAGCCTGTGAGACCCAGTGCCTTAAACACCACGGCACCTTCTGGTCCTGAGATCCATTCTCACTCCTTGGGAAACAGGCATTGGCACCAGATGCCCTGGGGTAGGACCCAGGCCCTGGGCTCCGACCTCGGCACATGTCCCAGGAATACTATAAGCTCGTGAGATTTGATCTTCTGGAATTGGCTCTCTGAGAAACTGTGACTCTCGTGGAACCCTGACAGCGCTTAGGTGGACTGAAACAGCCTCCCCTCGCAGCTAGTCTCAGGCACCTGCCAGACTTCAGGCTGGGCTCACGGGGCGGGAGAAGGTGCGAGTGGGCCAGGAAGTCAGCAGGGAGGGGCCGAGAGCATGGGACGGAGGTGCCCCGTGGTGCCCTCTCCCAGGAGGGGACACGCACCTGAAGGGGAGATGGTGCTGGCTGGCAGGGTGGCGGGGGTGCAGCTGGAGGCAGAAGGGTCTGTTGGCAGAGGTGCTGGGTGTGAGCTCTGGGGCCTCTGGACACTGTGCATGTGCTGCAGGTCGAGTGTGGGGTGCCCAAGGAGCTCTGCCGCGTGCAGTGGAGAGTCGGCGGGCACAGCAAGGGGCTGGAGCTTCAGGCAGTCGGATTCAGATTCGGATTCAGGCAGCAGGGGCCTGAGCAGAGACCTTGCGGGGCTGGCAGGAGGCAGCAGTTGCCGCCCTCATCCCTGCCGCCCTTGTCCCTGCTGCCCTCATCCCCGCCGCCTCTGGTCTCTGCTGCCCTCGTCCCCAACGCCCTTGTCCCCGCCACCCCTCGTCCCTGCTGTGTGGACCTTGAGGGCCTAGACAGTGGGGTATCTCTGCCCACGGCCACAGCAGTGGGTGCTGGAGTGGAGACGGAAGCCACAGGCCATCCGGGCTGGCCACACCCACACACTGCTGCCCCCCAGAACCTGCAGCTGACCTGGAAATGTCCCGTGGGCTCCAAGCCCAGAGGCTGAGGCTCGGACAGGAGCTGGCCCCCTCTGCCTATCCAGCACTGGCCCGCGGGTGGCCGGCGGAGCAGTGGTCCCCGGTGCCCCCGGTGGGTCTGCAGCTGCAGCAGTTGTCTGTGACGCTGTCGGAAACCTGCCATGGTCTCAGGGCTGCCTGCCTCCCACACTTTGGGCGTCCTCAGAACCGTCACCGCACAGCTGCAGCTCTGCCTGTCGGTGCAGATGAGCACCGTGGGCCAGGCTGGGCCCCCATGGCTGATTGCACAGTTTAAGTCCTGGACCTGGAGGCCTGAAAACACACTGAGTGTGTGTGCGTCCCCAGATCCCGAGAGTGGAAGAGAAGGGCGTGTCGTGGCTGTCCTCCTCGGGGCGACCTCTCACTTTCCCCATGCTCTGCCTTCGGCGAGTGCACATGTCCTACAGCAGATTTCAAAAGCAGCAGAAGAGAGCTGCAGTGGACGCCGGCTTGTGGTGTTACTGTGACACGGGCGCCTGCAGCTCGCTCTAGGGCTGACCCCTCGAGGGACTGCCATGGGCGGAGCGTGCCGAGCTGACATGGGCGCCTGCAACCCGCTCTAGGGCTGACCCCTCGAGGGACTGCCATGGGGCCCCCTTTGGGGAAGGTGCTGTATCTCCGGTTCAGTCCAGATGACCACGTGGTAGCAGCGTGTGCTGGAAACAAGGTCTTCGTGCTAGAGACCCAGGTAAGATGGCTGCAGCACGGGAAGCGTCGTGGCCCGGGTGCTGACCGGCCCTCGGGGCTGAGGCTCGTCTGCTCTCAAATGACGTGCTTGCCCTCCTTTCTTGAAAGCAGTGCTTTAAACTTGGAGTATTTATAAAGCTGTTAGGGAAAGTAAGTGGAAACATGTCTCCATCTGGCCATTGGAAAGCCCCTGGGATCAGACACCGCCGCCAACTCAGGAACACGCCGTGTGGGAGCTGGGCTGGTGGCTCAGGAGAGCACCATGCAGGCTCTCCAACCCACGCAGTGCCGTGTCCGTCCTTCGTCACGGCACGCACCCACGGAGAGCCGGTTCTTCCCGCTTTCTGCGTGCTGTCCCCAGTGCCTGGCCCTTAGGTCTCACGTCCGCCTGGGCCCGATGCCAAGGGCTGGGGCAGTTTAAGGAGGGCTCTTGCCTGGGTGCCCGCTCTGCTCGGGACGCTGCACGGGTCACCCAAGCCTGTCTCCGGCTGCAGGGGCACGGGTCGGCAGCCGTTGCCGCAGCGAGCCTTGCTGTGGAGACACTCTCCGCAGCTGAGGCCAGGAGCCCTGGGAGGTGCAGACTGCAAGGGCTATCACGGGCCTCGTGTGGGCAGGCTTGGGGACACGAAGAGGACATTCCTCCTTCAAACTGTTTTCCCTCCTTGTGAAAGTGAGGCTCATGCTGGAGAGCTGGAGCACAGGCGGGGCGGTGCGGGGCAGTCGGGGCTGGGCCCCACGTGCTGAGAACAGTGTGAGTGCACCCATCCACGCTGGCCACCCGCCCCGTCACATGCAGCAAAACTACCCATTAAAGGGAAAGGGGAGAGAGGAGGAGAGGGGGAGAGTGGTGGGGGGACGGGGAGGGGGAGAGGTGGAGGGAGGGTGGGGAGAGGGAGAGAGAGGAGGGGGAGAAGGGGGAGGAAGAGGAGGAGAGAGGGAGAGGGGAGAGGGAGAGAGCGGGAGAGGGAGGGGGGAGAGGAGGGAGGAGAAAGGGGGAAGAAGAGGAGGGAGGGGGAAGGGGGAGGAAGAGGAGGAGAGAGGGAGAGGGGAGAGGGGGAGAGAGAGGGGGAGAGGGAGGGAGGAGGAAGGGGGAAGAAGAGGAGGGAGGGGGAAGGGGGAGGAAGAGGAGGAGAGAGGGAGAGGGGAGAGGGGGAGAGAGAGGGGGAGAGGGAGGGAGGAGGAAGGGGGAAGAAGAGGAGGGAGGGGGAAGGGGGAAGAAGAGGAGGAGAGAGGGAGAGGGGAGAAGGAGAGAGGGGAGAGGGAGAGAGGAGAGGGGAAGGGGGAGGAGAGGGGAGGAGAGGGGAGGGGAGGGGAGAGACAGGCCTCAGGGCTGTGCTGGCTGCTCAGGGCTGGCTGGTGCCCTGGAGGCTAGGCTGCGTGATCCCCTGGGCTAGCGCAGGCCAGTCCTGGCTCTGCAGCGAGCAATGCCGTGGAGGTGGAGGTGAGGGGCGGGGAGAGGCTAGGCTGCGTGATCCCCTGGGCTAGCGCGGGCCAGTCTTGGCTCTGTAGCGTGTAATGCCGTGGCCACCGCTTGCTGTCCGTGTGGCAGGCTCCTGGACGGGACGCGCACACACACAGCGGACGACCCTCGGGAGGAGAGCACTGGGCGGAGGGAGCGGGTGGCTGGGTGCTGTCCCCTCGTGCCCGTGTGACCCCCGCTGGTGGCAGTCCCTGAGCACTGGGTCACTCGCCTCCTTCGTGTCTGTGCAGTGCCAGGCGGCGCCTGTGGAGCTGGAGGGGCACCTGGGCGCCGTGACTGCCGCCGAGTTCTGTCCTTGGCGGGCAAACGTCGCCATCTCGGTGTCTGAAGACAGAAGCTTTAAGGTACGGGGTGGGCTGTGGCTGCCTCCTCCGTGACCCCAGGCCCATCGTCAGGCCCATGCTCTCCCTAATCAGGCCGGGTGAGGGCAGCGTGCCAGCCGAGTGGGACACGGTCCCAGACCAGACCACACCTGGGTGTGGGCGCAGCATGTGGTCCATGGCCACGGCCGCAAGTGGCCCTTTATCTCTACTGCACTTCTGTACGGGCCTGTGGTCCTAAACTCTGAGACCAAACGGGGTCTCGAAGTTCGGTGGGACTCGGCGACTGGGCCCAGGTCCTGACACGCTCCTCGGCCCCACGTCCCTGCCCTGGCTGACTCCTTGCTCGAGGACTGAGAAAAGTCACAGCATGCGGTTTCCGGGGTCAGAGGACAGGTCGGAGCTCGGCGGGGCCTGGGAGAAAACCCAGCCCCGGGGGAAGGGGTCGAGTGCGGCCGTTACTGAGGTCCCAGCTGCTGTCCCTGTGCCAGAGGAGGGAGGCTGGTGCCCCACAGGCCTGGTGGCTGGCTCGAGTCCCGGCCCTGCCCCTCGCTGCGGTGGTCGGTCAGAGCCCGGGCCGTGCCCCACACCTCCCATCTGAGAAGTGGACACAGAGCGAGGACGGTGCTTCGAACCCAGCCGCCGCTGGGGGCATGTCAGAGAGCACGCTTTAGACAGACCCAGCTCAGCGGGTCCTTGGGGCAAGGAGCGGGCCCGTCGGCCTCCCGGGCTGCTTCTGAGGAGCTCCGAGCCGCCGGGGCCGTCCACCCCCGTGCCGCCAGGCAAGTGCCCGACAGGAGCCGGGAGGGCGAGGTCGCCAGGCAGCAGGCCAGGGCAGCTCGGCATCCCCGTAAGACTTGGCTGAGGCCAGGTGCGGCCGCTGACCCAGCCTCGTTGACCCAGCCTTATGCCCAGGACACTCTCGGAGCTGCTCGCTGTGGCCTTTCCCAGGGCCCGGGTGCAGGGTGGTGCCTCAGGCCGGTCTGGCTAGATGGGGGTCTCACACAGGTGAGGGCCTCACGCCAGGGCATGGCTCCCGCCGGCGCGTGCCTGGCGGGGCTGCTCAGGGCCACATGAGCTCCGGCTGTGCACACCGTCGCGGTTTGTTCTGGAGGCCTGCGGGCTCTTCCCTGCCTGTGTGCTTCCCACGGCACTCATCGGTTTGATCCCTTACACGTGTACTTTGTCATTCTCCCTTAGACTGGATTGCTTACCTGTGATTGTAAGAGTCACGTAGCGATAATGGCAATGTCTACCTCTCCCGCAGGTCTGGGACCACCGGCTGGGGTCGTTGCTGTACAGCTCCTCCGTGCTGACGGGTAAGTCGCACCTCCCCACCCACGAACACCGTGTGGCTGGGCTCTCGTCGCGTGCTACTGCAGGACGGGGCGCGGCACACCCGTCGGCCTGCACTGCCCTGGTGTCAGAGGACGCAGTCGGCTCATGGCTTTGATGCCATCGCTTAGCCACGTGCTGGCATCTGAGCCTCCTGTGCTGAACGTGAAAGCGCTAGACCACTGCGGGCCACGGGCCAGGCCTCTGCCAGACACATGCTAGACCACTGCGGGCCACAGGACACGCCTCTGCCGGGCACACGGTATAACTGCGGGCCACGGGCCAGGCCTCTGCCAGACACATGCTAGACCACTGCGGGCCACGGGCCAGGCCTCTGCCAGACACACGCTAGACCACTACGGGCCACGGGCCAGGACTCTGCCAGACACATGCTAGACCACTGCGGGCCACGGGCCAGGCCTCTGCCAGACACACGCTAGACCACTACGGGCCACGGGCCAGGACTCTGCCAGACACATGCTAGACCACTGCGGGCCACGGGCCAGGCCTCTGCCGGACACACGCTAGACCACTGCGGGCCATGGGCCAGAGTTCTGCCGGACACACGCTAGACCACTACGGGCCACGGGCCAGGCCTCTGCCAGACACATGCTAGACTACTGCGGGCCATGGGCCAGAGCTCTGCCGGACACGGAGCAGACCGCTGCGGGCCACAGGCTTGGCCTCTGCCGGGCATGGGGTAGCACGTTCCTCACCGGCTGGGCGTTGGTGCCTCTTCAGCAGGCGAGCTCTGTGGACGCTGTGTCCTTCCCGCAGGCCTTGTGCTCGGTAGCACCGGGAACCAGCATTCAGTCACAGGGACGAGGGCAGGGTGCTGGGGATGTAGGAGGCCCTGGGGCAGACCTCTGAGTCCTGAGAGGGCCTCTGCAGAGGCCTGGATGGTCTAGCCTGCGGGTGCTGCTAGCATTTGTGCTGCAGTCTTCGGGCAGATGCTCCCTTTGGCTGGGAGGAGAGTTGGTGGACATTGGTAAGACAACGCTTGACAAGTGGATGAGTAACTCGGAAGTTCTCTGAGAGTGCACCGTGCCTCGGTCACTTAGGGTCGCTTCGTGTTTCCAGAGTCAGTACTCTTTCTGAGGTTCGCGTACCCACGCGGAGAGTGGTATTTTGACAACTTGGATACATCTACCAATCTCAGCAATAAGGCACTTCTCTCGGAAGTGTGTCAGTTACTGGGCTCTTAGAAAAGTCATGACACATTTTTGCATAGAAAAACAAAAATGTCATGACTTTTCTAACGACCGAATATTTTCCTAGAATGAATTTTGGGGAATTATTATTGGGTTGCCAAGAAAATAATTACAAACTCGTTCTTTGATGACAGTGTAGCTCGCTTCGGACATACAGTGTTTAGTGAGGCTTTACTTGATTTTATTTGCCAGAGGGTGTGTGTGCTCACCAGAGAGAGAAAGAGAGAGAGAGAGAGAGAGAGAGAGAGAGAGAGAGAGAGTGGAAGGGCGGGCCCCTGGGGCACAGCCACGTGGCACCCTCCACGCCCTCCGTTTCGGGCTTTGGGTGCATGTGCCCACAGGCCTGGCCTGCTTCTTCAGGAGCTGGGTCTGGGCCTCCAGCCACACCGTTGGTCATGTGAGGTCCCGCATGTTACCCACCATGCCCCGACTGGCCCCAAATAGTGTTTTAAATACCTGTTTATTGAATTCTCTTTCCCAGTTTAGAGTAAATTAAGCAACGTCCTAGGCAACACTTTTTCTTTTAAGTTATGTGTATTTTTCTCTCACGACAGTGAGAGATAGACAGACAAGCACCCTCCACAGGGCTCACAGCCTGATCCACCCTGGCCTCCCCGCCCTCGTGTGCACAGCCGTCAGAGGACCGAGTCTGACCTTCCACGGGCTGCAGGCCTTGCAGTCCTGCCGCGCCCCGGCCGGCCACTGGGCAGTAGAACCCGCAGACGACGGGCGCTGAACTGCCATCTCACCACCAGTCGTGATGCCACCCTTTCCGTCTCGGGGTGCCCTGGTGGGGTCTGCCCACTGGCCTCCCTGCAGGGTCAGAGACTGGCGCTGAGGTTTCATGCGCCCGGCCCTCTCTGGGCAGGGGGTGCCCTGGTGGGGTCTGCCCACTGGCCTCCCTGCAGGGTCAGAGACTGGTGCTGAGGTTTCATGCACCCGGCCCTCTCTGGGCAGGCGGATGCGCTCGGTCGGGACCTTCCAGGGGCAGACGTTAGCTGACAGCCACGGAGGCTTTCTCCTGGGCGACGGGCCTCCTCCCCCGCCGGGCTTTCAGAACCCGGGCGTGCTTACAGTCTGTACTGCTGAGTGAGAGCTATACTTCCGAGTTGCTCAGAGCAGACCACGTGGCTACCAGCACGACACTGGCCATGCTCCGCCCCACGGTGGCCGTGAACTAACCCCTCTGTTCATACTGACAGCGCATCCTCTCCTCAGCCTGCTCGTCGATGAGGACAGCAAGCAGCTGGTCACGGGGTGTGCCGATGGCCAGGTGAGTGGCCCACATGCAGCTGTCCCCATGCCCTGTGCCCCGTGCCCCGCGTGTGTGTGCGGTCTGAAGACGCCGTGCTCTGGGGGTGCAGCCTGGCCGTTGGCTGTCTTGGTCTGAGGACGCCGTGCTCTGGGGGTGCAGCCTGGCTGTTGGCTGTCTTGGTGTCCCTGGGGGCTGGAGCAGGCCCTGGGTCCCTATCTGCAAAGAGCTGTGTGTGGGGATCTGGGCGGGCGGTGCAGCCAGCCAGTAGCTGAGAGCCACTCACGAGGCTGTTAGTGTCTGTGTGTTATCCATTTTCCAAAACGTGAATAAACTTAATCCTTCCAGAAGGTTTTTCCAGTGAGCATTTTCAGTTTGCTTCACAAAGCCTGTTAGAAGCAAAGATAATTCTTCCTTGTGCAAAGTTGACTATTGTCGCCCCATACCTGGTCACCGGGCAACGTGGCAGATGTGCTCATGGCTCTGGAACTGTCGTGCCATGTCTGGAAGAGCCTGGCATGGCCCCTGGAGACCTGTGGGCCGGGCAGTGTAGGAGCCCCGAGTCATGTAAGCCATCCGCCTTCGGGCAGCCTCCTCCTTTGCTGGGGGTGGCCACGCTGACAGTCCTGTCCCCGCCAGTCTCCTCTCAGGCTTTTTGGGCACGCATACATGCTGGCATACTCTCCAGGCCACCAGGTCCGGGGCTTGAAGGGCAGAGTTGGCCCTGTGGGGTCTAGCACCCCAACTGCCGCGCAGCCTGCGTGCCTGCTCAGCACCTCACATGACACTTGTGCTCTGAGGGTGTGCCCTGGGCCTTCAGGACAGGTGCCGAGTGGGAGGGCCGTGTCCGTGAAGGGACTGCTCCCTGCTCGGGCGCGCTGGCTTCCCTGACTGCTCGGGGACGGGTCATGGCCGTCCCGGGAGCTCCTCACTGTGGAGTCCGGCCTCAGTGGTGGTGAGTGGACGTGCGAGCCCAGCACACAGTTGGTCTGTGCTGTGCTGTGGGTGTCACAGGAAACTCCCTCGTGGTGTCGCGGGCGAGACTGGTGTGACGTGTCATTAGGGTGGGCCTCCATGGCGGTGGTGAGGCTGTCACGTGCTGCCATGGGCCCCTGGCACGGCCGTGACGGTGTCGTGCTCCCGCTGCCGCGTGGGACAGGCTGGCTCCTCGGCCACCTGATCGTGCTCTGCATTCACAGCTCTGGGTCTTCAGCCTGGCTGACGGGCACCACGGCCGCTGCGTGGCACGCGTCGACCTGAGGAAGAAGGGCGAGAGCTTCTCTGCCAGGAGGGCAAGGGCCGGGCACTGTGGGCTCCCAGGTACGCTGCCCAGAGCCCTGGCCGCCGCCCCGCCCCGGCTCCGGTCAGAGTCCCCTGCTGGACGGAGTGGGCGCTGGGGCACTTCCCTGCGAGGGAGCTGCGGGGCTCACGATCCAGCCCGAGCCCTGGATGTCACGCGGGAGTGAGTGGACTCGCCACAGGATGCACGTCTGTGTGAGTGTGAGTGCGGGTGTGCGCGGCAGCACAGAGAGGGACGGACCTGCCTGCCAGCCCTGCCCAGCTGCCTGGCTGCCGGCCTGATGAAGCGTAGGGGCAGGCAGAGACTGCTCGGCCCCCACGAGGGTCATCGGAGAGGCCCACGAAACTGCCTCCACAGCCTCCCCTGCCCCTCACTCGGCCTCCCCGGCCGGCCTCTCGGGCCACACCCAGTCCCGCCTGTCTCCATCTTAAGCGCAGCACAGAGGGAGCCAGCACCCTGCTCGCCAGGACGGTCGGGGCCGTTTCTCGGCCTGCTCAGCAGCCCCCTCTCACAGGGCTGTGCCCGGGGTGTCACATCAAGCGTGTCTTTGCTGCTGACCTGCGTTCCCCACATCCCTCTCAGTTCCCTGTTATTTGGTTTGATCTCCAACATATCTGCTATTCTGGACGTTTCCGATTCGGCTTCTCCTCTCTCCTGCACAAGTGCCATTTCTCACTGAAGTCTTGAACTCCTTCTGGGAGACAGGGGACTAAAGCCTCGAGTTGACTGTCCCTCTGCCCCACTCCCTGTCTTCAGTTCTTTCCTTAAATTCTATTCCTTAAAGACTCGATAATTTAGGGTGTAAGTTACATTTAAAAAATTCTGTCTTATTACATTTTTTATCATATGATAGAGCAAGTACCCGTGAACAAGTGCATGGAGGGCGCTCCCTCCCGGGCCCTCTGACGGTCGCTGTGCACGGGTGCGTGGAGGGCGCTCCCTCCCGGGCCCTCTGACGGTCGCTGTGCACGGGTGCGTGGAGGGCGCTCCCTCCCGGGCCCTCTCACGGTCGCTGTGCACGGGGGGGGGGGCCGTTTCTCGGCCTGCTCAGCAGCCCCCTCTCACAGGGCTGTGCCCAGGGTGTCACATCAAGCGTGTCTTTGCTGCTGACCTGCGTTCCCCACATCCCTCTCAGTTCCCTGTTATTTGGTTTGATCTCCAACATATCTGCTATTCTGGACGTTTCCGATTCGGCTTCTCCTCTCTCCTGCACAAGTGCCATTTCTCACTGAAGTCTTGAACTCCTTCTGGGAGACAGGGGACTAAAGCCTCGAGTTGACTGTCCCTCTGCCCCACTCCCTGTCTTCAGTTCTTTCCTTAAATTCTATTCCTTAAAGACTCGATAATTTAGGGTGTAAGTTACATTTAAAAAATTCTGTCTTATTACATTTTTTATCATATGATAGAGCAAGTACCCGTGAACAAGTGCATGGAGGGCGCTCCCTCCCGGGCCCTCTGACGGTCGCTGTGCACGGGTGCGTGGAAGGAGCTCCGTTCACAGGCTGTGCTCACACTCGGCCCTCCAGCCCGCCAGGTTCTGTGCACTCATGCACATTTGGCATCTTTGTGGCTGACTGGGCCAGGGATTTGACCTGCTGTTGCCATGTGGCATCTGGCTGTCTTGAGCAGCGCATTACCCTTGTACCACAGAGCTGCCTTCTTCCTTTTTTTTTTTTTAAGTTCTTTTGCATCTGTGCACGAGCAAGAGAGAGCGGGCGTTAGGTACCCGGTAGGGCCTCCACTCCGAGACACCCTGCCTGGGCCAGCCCTGGCTGTGGGCATGTGCTGAGTGCTCCGGAGGGCTCTGGACCCCACGTGGGAGCTGTCCGTCATGGGCCGCCATCAGCCCTGGATCTCATCTGAACCCCGCTCGCGCTCATGGTTAAGCCTGGGCGTTCCTCCCGACCGGACCTGAATCTGACGGACGTGCTCAGCCTCGCTCTCAGACTGCCGACGTCTGTCCCTAGGAGAGAGGCGACGTCCCTGCACAAGTGACCTGGGAGGAGACGGGGTTGACGCGGCGTTTCCCGTGCTGGCCCTCGCACCCTGCCACCTGTCATCGGCCCTGCGTTCTGAGTGTGGGCTGTAAGTCTGACCTTGGCCGGTGCCGGGTAGAGAAAGCCTCTTAAAGTCCTAATGTGGACGTCCCTTCTGTGTTTCCCAAGGAAGGGCTGCGCTAAGTCCCGACTGTCGTGGCGTTGGGATGGTCTGTGGTTGCTGGTGAGGTCCCAGCTGGTGGGAGGTGGGGGGTCCATCTCCGGGCTGAGGAAGTAGACCATGCTCAGTCCGGCTTCCCCCACGTGGGAGGGCCTTCCCTTAGAGGGGACGTGACCATAAGTCGCCCACCCCTGCCTGCGTGCCGTGCACTCTGTGCCTAGCTGGGCGTGTGGGCCTCACGTGCACGCCTCAGAGGGAACGAGCCCTCGTGGCCGAGTGGAGCTGACCAGGCGGCCTCCTGCAGTTTCGTCTCCAGCAGGCAGTAAGGGGGTGCCCCGAGATGCTGAGGGAACCCACAGGTGCCGCGGCCCCGGCTGAGAGGCCACCCAGTGCAGGCCCCGGCCGAGACTGGCCCGATACGTGGGCCGGGAGGCCTGAACCGCAGGGAGCCCAGTGACGTGATGTTTTCCTTTCTCTCCGTGACATCAGGTTTTTTTCCGAGAATGCCAAGTGCGTGTGGGTCGGAAGCTCAACAGGCCTGTTCATATTTAACCTGGCAAACCTGGAACTGGAGGCCGCTTTGTGTTTCAAAGGTCAGACCGCCCTCCAGGCACTTTTCCATTTGGGTTGCGTCACTCTGGGTGGCCGAGGGCCGTGCAAAGGCGCAGTGGTGCGAGCCTGAGGATGCCGGTGTCCATCCCACGGTGGGGCCCAGGCCTGTCTCCTGCTGCCGGGTGGCTGGCCTGCCCTGCTCTCCCGTCGTCCCTGGACTGGCTCCAGCTGGGGCCCTTCAGCCCCGCGAGGCACCCTGTCGACCTGGTGTCCAGCTGGATGCCCATGGGTCCCGGCCGAGGCCCCTCACTCTCCATCTTGCCACCACTGGGAACGCAGGAGGGGGCCAAGCGCCTTTCCTCTCTCTCCCCACATCTGACCGCTCTAACTGCCAATGCCGCCCAGTGGTGGTCAGCCCCTTCCCCCCTTCTCTGGCTCCGAACACGGACACTGAGGCCAGTGGCCCCCTAGGCCATCGTGCCCCACGAGCTGCCACTCCTGCAGGGGCTCCTCTCTCCGGCCCTGAGAGCTTCTGACCACGCGTCCTCCCACTGGCCCCACCCGTCCTGGAGGTCAAGCCCGGTCACCCAGCCCAGCACGGGGCCGCCGGCTGCACACTGTGTCCGGGTCCCAGGCTCCATGCCTGTAGGAAGGCCGGCAAGTGCAGTGTGGCGTGCCGCGAGGGGAGGACCGATCCCCTCCCCACCCTCAGGGCTGTCTGTTTCTCGGCCTATGATTAGATTTCAGGAGCCTCAGCATTCAGGTCGCCGGGTCCTGTGCAGTGAGCGAGACTGCAGACCACAAGGTCAGTTCTAGGACACGCGCAGATCTGGACGCTGTAGCCCGTGCTGGGGGCCGGCTCTGATCCGCCCCTGCCCGCGCGGCGTGGGAGCGGCAGGCCG
>NW_006159601.1:1272413-1285493 GCF_000334495.1 Tupaia belangeri chinensis | reverse complement strand
GGGGGGGGGGGCGCCCCCCCCAGCCAGTGAGTCCGCACTGTGGCCTCCCCTGCTCCTGTGGTCCTGTGGCTGCTGTGGCCTGAAGTGGTCCGGGTCAGGGATGCACATGGGGAAGGCCCTCCCTAGGACGGTGCTCACACGTCCCTCTTGGTCCTGCAGGCGCTCTGCTTGCTTGCTTCCATGTTTGGGGGGAAGATCGCTGTGTTGGAGATAAGCCCGGCCACCCTGCTGCGGACTTGGCGGGGCCCTGGCCCTGGAAGGAGCCTGTCGGTGCTGGCCAGGTAGGCTTCTCCCAGGGGCGCGACAGGCATGGGCACTCTTGGGCTGAGCATCAGGGCCCGGCAGGGTAGCCCTGGGGAAAGACGCTCTGTGCTCGCCTCTGCTTCTGTCCAGCTTCTGAAACCTCACGGGTCATTACGTATTTTAGGGTGGAGTGTAAATGATAAAATGGCACCTCATTAAAATCCAGCATTTCTTTCTGGCAAGGGTGAGGATAAGCTGGCTCTCTTTCATGTCCAGATACCACGGCCACATCTGTAATGGCTCGGAGTGAGCGTCTGTCCATGTCCTGGACACGGGTCGTCACTGGGACAACCTCGTCCTGGGTTGCTCTCCGCCATCGCACGGTTCTGTTTCTGTTGTAGCTCCGGCGTCCTGTCAACCTCTCCCCTGAATCTCGGCGTCGTCACAGAGGAAGGTCCGAAGCCTGCGGGTCAGAGGCGAGCCGGTCAGTACAGTAGTCCGTACAAGGGACCTGAGGGCGGGACCCCGAGCGGCCGGTGCTCAGCACGCGCTCTGCCAACGCTGGCCCGCCTTCGAGGCTCGGCCTCCGCGTGGGTGCTGTGGTGTCAGTGGGAGGGCACTGGTGTCCGCTTTCCTGAACTGGGCGTCACTGGGGGTTAGAGTCGTGGCTCTCACTTGTTACCTGCGGGCGGCAGTCTCTGGTGGGGAGGCCCTCACTCATTTTGTTCTGTGTGACGTTTTCTTTTCTCCTCTGCCGAGGAGCTCTGGCGTGAATCCCAAACCTTGCACGCTCGCCTAGCCTGAGCCAGTGTGTGTCCTGGGGCACACGGGCATTTCCTTACCTGGCCGTGGTGCCGTCCTGCCAGAGTAGGTCGTCATTCTTTCGGATCATCTTAAAGATAGTTTTTCATTGGTTTGTTCTAAACAGCAGCCAAACAAATTATGTTGCTTTTTATTTTTTCCGGTTTTTGTCATAGGGCATGTATGCTCATGAGGGGGAGAGAGAGAGAGAGAGAGAGAGAGAGAGAGAGAGGTCACTCCCCAGGGCAATGGCCACGCTGCAGTCCCTCTCCTGCCACTCTCCTCTCAGGATTCGAGGCACACATGCACACGTGCCCGGTGTGATTCTCAGGCTGCTGGGTCCAGGCCATGTGGGATTCGGCACCTTAGCCTCCATGCCCCCTCCCAGCCCCTCTCGGATGGCAGAGCTCAGTCCACTCACCGATGGCGCTGAGACTCACCGAGCGCAGGCCTTGCCCCCAGTGAGAAGCCCAGCTCTCGGTGAGCCTCGCAGGCCCCTCGTCTGCCCTAACGAGGGCAGCCAAGGCCTCGGCCCTCCCCTGCACAACGCGTCCACTCCCACCAGGTCTCCTCGCTCCCACCTCCACCCCAGGCTCCTGACCGCCCCTGAGATGGGCGCCGACGCCTCCTCTTCACACCGTACCCTGTCCTAGCCCTCCTCCCACTCGCCAGACCCCTCGGAGGTGCTGGAGCGCCCGCCGCCTTTCCCGCTGCGCCGTTTGCTGCTACCGCGGTTCCGCCTGGCCATGCACCGGTCACGGGCTAGGCCGTGCTGGGGTGAGCTGTGCTCTCAGGACTGGCTGCAGCCCCGCTCTGGCAGCCCTTCCTGCTTTCTAGAGTGGCTACCCGGCCTTCTGGCTACTTTGCCCCGCCCCCATCCACACTCCTCCTTGACCCCGTCTGACCCTCAGTGTGGTCTACACGGCATCTGAGGGGCTCCTCTCGTCTTCCAGAACTCTCCACAGGTGGGCCCCCTTGCTCAGGCCTGCCCAGTGGGCCCACCCTCTGAGCACAGTCTCTGCTCGCCCCCATCGCGGGTCGGGGCCTCAGCACTGCCAGCTCAGCTGTGAGGGGTCACCGCGCTGCTCTCTGCACCCCCTCCTGAACTGGTGGTGTCTGTGCAGCTGGACAGTAGGACTCCCTGCCACCCCTGCCTCCCTTTGCTCTCACCCCTTCGCTTGGCCATCACTGAGCCCTGAGGGCTCGTTGGTCCCACAGCCCTGTCCTAGACGAGGCACAGGTCACACGTGTGTCAGCCACGGGAGCTCACATTCACCTGTCCACGTCCTTGGGAGCAGTGACAGCGCTGGCAGATGGGCCTGTCTGATGTCCCGGGCAGCAGGCCTGTGACGGCCATGAGAGCACAGCAGGGCTTCTCTGGCACCAGGGCTGTCTACACTGACGGGAACACCTGGACCGCTGAGCTGTGTTCTCCGCAGTGACAGGATGGATCCAGGGCTGTCTACACTGACGGGAACACCTGGACCGCTGAGCCGTGTTCTCCACAGTGACAGGACGGATCCAGGGCCGTCTACACTGATGGGAACACCTGGATGTGGACCCTGAGCCGTGTTCTCCGCAGTGACAGGACGGATCCAGGGCCGTCTACACTGATGGGAACACCTGGATGTAGACTGCTGAACTGTGTTCTTCCCAGTGACAGGACGGATCCAGGACTGTCTACACTGACGGGAACAGCACTAGACCAGGGCCACGTACTCCTGCAAGCCCTGCAGCTCAGGCGGTGTGGGGCTCCTCCAGAGAGCAGTGGCTTAGGAAGCGCCCTGCGGACACTGTGATCAGTGGGAAACTGGAAAGTGTTCTTTCCCCTGAGATCCATGCCAGGCGGGGTCCACTCTGCTGCGTTTGCTCCACTCGGAGCTGGATTTATTGTGAGAGCAGTCGGACAAGCAGGAGGGAAAAAGGCAGCCGGTCAGGAGTAGAAGGTCGATCATTTCCGTGCGTGGGGGCCCGATCTGACACGTGGAGACCGCAGGGCCAGCCGCAGGGCCAGCTGCCGCCACCTCGTGCTGCTGGAGCTGCCGGATGCCTGGCTGTGGTTCCTGGGTGACTACACCCACCGCAGGGCCTTGTTGAGGGTGCTTCTCTCTCTCCGGCTCTCCCGGTAAATAAACAAATAAGCTTTAAAGAGTCCCAAAGAGTCCACAAAACCTTAGAGCCAATCCAGGGATTCTGTGAAGTCGTGGGCACAGTGTCAGCACGTGCAAATGCATAGCCTAACTGCAAAGGAGTCAGGGAAGCCGTCTCACTTACAATGGCCTCCAGGATAGATCTAGACGAAGAGGTGAGAGAGCTGCATGCTGGAAGTGATAGAACCAGGAGACTGGAGAGCACCCAGACAAATGGAGATGTGCCAGGGCCAGTGGGGACGCGGTGGTTAGGCGGACTGGTTCAAGCCCTAGATCTGGCAGCTTCTGTGCCACTTGCCCTCTCTCTCCGTCTCTCTCTTGTGACTGCACATGCCTCGTAGCAAATTAAAAAATAATGATAAAAAATGAAATAAATGGCTCTTTTAAAAACAGAAATGTCGCTCCTGTCCACTGACTGGGAGAATTCGTTTTGCTAATCTGTCCATATAGCCCAAAGCAGTGTACAGAGTCAGGGCAGCACTAAGAAAAGTCCACTTTTTCACAGAAACACAATAGTTTATCCCCAAATTCACATGGACTCATGAAAGAGTTAGAACAGAGAGAACAATACAGAGAAAGAAAGTCGAGACATCGCACGCGCTGACGCTGGGCTCCGTCACGGAGCCATGGCGACCGTGCAGCGTGGCCCTGGCACAGAGCAGGCCTGCAGGCTGGTCACAGAACGGGCGTGACCTGACACACGTGCTTGGCTAGCTTAGACGTGTGCTTCTCTGGAGAAAGGGGGAACCCTAGCAGGGCCCCCACTGCGATCGGCCCTGTCCTAGCTGGCCTGGCTCATGGCGTGAGGGTGTGCCGGCATGCCAGGCAGGTCTGAGAACACGAGCCCGGGACCTCTTCCTCCAGCTCCAGCTGTGTCCCCACGGTGCCGCCACCTGGTTCCAGTCAACTGACTTTATCAGGGACGCCATGGAGCCCCCAGGGGAGGGCAGTTCCGTGGGTCGGTGGTGCTGGGGAGACTGGATTTCCACATGCGAAAGAATGGAATTAGAGCTCACGTTACACAAAATCCAACTCGAAGGAGATGTAGACGTAACACCAGAAACATAGAAGTAGAAAATCGAGGGCAGCTCCTTGATGCCGGCCTTGGCGTGGCCTTTTGGGTATCTCCCCGAAGTGCAGGCTGCCAGGCAGAGGTGGAGGACCGCCCCGACACGGTGCTTCGGCCCCCCGGGGGGGGGCGGGCAGCAAGCACCGGCCTGCAGGGGGGGGTTCAGCCTCCAAGGTGCGAAGGGAACACGTGTGACTCAACAGCACTCAGCACGACCCCGTGGAGAGCCAGCCAGAGAGCCGGACGGAAGGCGAGACGTGGCCCACGGTCCGTGGAGAGGCACTCACATCACGGGCCAGGGCGGGGCCACGCCACGCTGGGGATGGGCATGAGTGCGGCAGGGTGGAGGAAAGAGCCCTTGCCCTGCGGGTGGGAAGCAGTGTGGGCTTTCTGAGCAGGTGAGTAGCCTGTCGGTGAGCCGGCATGCCCTCTCAGGGCAGGTGTCCACCTCGTGCTGGCATCCGCGTGCCCGTGTTCGCTGCAGCATTACTCACAGCCACGAGACGGGACGGCCTGCGTGTCCGCCACAGTACGGGTGGAGAAGTGGTGTGTGCGTACAGCCAAGTGTACCCGGCTCGTGACCGACGCAGGCCTGCTGTCTGCCACGATAGGGGTGGCCTGGAGCGTGCTCTGAGTGAGGTACACCAGACCCAGGACACTGTGGGTCATTTACACATAGAATCTAAAAAGTCAGATACGTGGAGCTAAAGCGCAGAGCTGCAGCTGGCAGGTGGGCGAGGGGGTGACAGGACGCGTGGACAGGCGAGGATGAAGCAGCAGGTCGAGGGACCTTGGCACATTTGTGGGAAGCAGAATTAAAGGCCAGGTTTGTTTTGGTGCAAAACAATGAGGGCCCATGTGTTTTCCCATGACGTGTGTTTTCTGTGGGTGGCGCGAAGGCCTCATGAGGAGGGTGAGCGGGTCTGGAACTGGTGTTCTGCACAAGGGCGGCAGGGCCAGCGTGCGGGCCTGGGCTGGAAAGCGCCGTTCACAGCCGCTCCTGCCACAGGCCAGAGCAAATGCACACTCGCGTTGCCATTTTACCACCCGTGCCCCTGAGGCTCTGTGCAGAGCAGACCTGCGGGCTGCTGTCGCCCTGTGGGAGATCTTTCACTTCAGACCCAGCTTTTTAAATGTGGCCATGGACCACTTAGATGGCCACTTCTGTGGGGACTGTGTTGACCTCACAGCAGCCGCGTACACATAGACACGGCACACGTCGGGTGACCATGTTGATCTCACGGCAGCAGCGCACACACAGACAGAGCACACATTGGGTGACTGCGTCGACTGCATGGCAGCCACGCACACACAGACATGGCACACGTCGGGTGACCGTGTTGACCACACGACACACATACACACGCAGACACGGCACAAGTCAGGTGAGCACATTGACCGCACGGCAGCTGCGCACACGCAGACACGGCACACGTTGGGTGACCACGTTGACTGCACGGCAGCCACGCACCCGCCGACATGGCACAAGTCGGGTGTCCGTGTTGACCACACGACACACATACACACGCAGACACGGCACAAGTCAGGTGAGCACATTGACCGCACGGCAGCTGCGCACACGCAGACACGGCACACGTTGGGTGACCACGTTGACTGCACGGCAGCCACGCACACGCAGACATGGCACAAGTCGGGTGTCCGTGTTGACCACACGACACACATACACACGCAGACACGGCACAAGTCAGGTGAGCACATTGACCGCACGGCAGCAGTGCACACGCAGACAGAGCACACGTTGGGTGACTGCGTCGACTGCACGGCAGCTGCGCACACGCAGACACGGCACACGTTGGGTGACCACGTTGACTGCACGGCAGCCACGCACACGCAGACATGGCACACGTCGGGTGACCGTGTCGACTGCACGACACACATACATACGCAGACACGGCACACGTCGAGTGAGCACATTGACCGCACGGCAGCCGCGCACACGCAGACACGGCCCCACCCCTGTGCAGCTGAAGCTCACAGGGAGGCTGTGAGGAGTGCGGGCCACCTCTGCGTCCTTGCCAGGCATGTCTGCGGTGGCGTGTCTGCTGTGGCGTGTCTGCCGTGGCCTCCCGTGGCTGACATGGTCTGCTCACTCCAGTGGTGCACCATTTGTGTTTTTTTTTTCAGCCCAATGAAAGAGCAATCCTTTTCCTCAAAGACATTTTTATGACATTTTAATGTCAATACTTTTTATATTCAGAAAACATTCACAACGTGGGGCAGCAAATGGCATAGCAGCTACAGACTCCTGCATGGCCGACTGCGGTTCGAGTGCTGGACCTGGGGGCTTGAAACTCACACCGGGCGAGTGTGTGAGTGTGCTGAGGGTCCCGAGGGGAGACTGGAGGAGCAGGATCGTGGTGTGGCCATCCCCCGAGGGATGATCTCTCACGCTCCCTCTCACTGTCTCTGCCTCACTCTCTCTCTCCAGTGAGCACACACCTTCTAAGGCAAAGACCTCTAAAAAAAAGGAAGAAAATGTTCACGTGGACACTCAAGGACGTGGCTGATTCATAGTGATGCTCTATCAGCTCCTGCACCCTTTTACTCACAGAACGGAAGAGGGACGATGCGAGCAGACAGTGCCGCTGAGAGGCGCTGCTGCGTTAATGCGTGAAGCACCTCGTGGGGCCACGCTGGGCCAGCGCGCGAGCCTCGTCTCATGCTTCGAGGCTTCTCACAACGCAGCATGAGTGTCTGCCACCTCTGACCGCTCCCGGGAGGTGTCCTCCTGCCGGGCTGTTTTCTGTGTGGGAGACGCTTCCTCCTTCCCCTGCCACCGCGGCTGGGACAGGGGTGTCTTGTGCCCTGGCGGCAGGCACAGTCCTAACCCCTCCACCTGAGGGCCCAGCTCTGCCTGGTGGCTTCCCCCCGGGCCTGCTCCCTCTCCAGGCTTGGACTCTGGGGTCTGTGAGCTGGGGTGGGACGCCCAGCACAGCAGGGCCTGCGGCCTGCTCCTGTGGCCTCCAGTGCTTCGATCAGGCAGAGGTCCCTGAATCCTGTCCCCGAGGGCTCCTGGGGCCCCTGGGCTAGTGGAACATGGCTCAGGTCAGCAGGCCTGAGACAGCGCCCCAAACTGAGTTTTGGTATTGCTCAATATTCTCTAATTCATCTTCTAAAGCTGTTTCATAATGTGGACATCATACCCATGTTGAACACAAAGTATTATATTTTCATAAAATAAATAGTTCTGGGCAGACTATTTTGCCTGGGAGTGCCCGCAGTCAGGTGTGGTGCCCAGGTGTGCTGACCAGCAGGCCACGTGGACACAGGGCGGCATGTTCGCCGTCAGAGTGCCATGCCAGCAGCTTCGCTTCTTCCGTGCTGTCACCTGAGGCCAGCGAGCAGAAGAGCTCCGAGGGCAGCAGCTGGCACTTGGCAGAGGCCACACAGGCTTCGGAGCTGAGGACCCCGGGCAGAGCGGGCGCCTTCGTGAGCGGTCCTAGTGAGATGGGTGGGGCACCTGGCACCCGGTGCGCACTGAGTCCCAGGCTTTCAGGTTCCGGGTCAGAATCTCACCTCGTCTATGTGGGCTCCGTCCACACTGAGACCGAGTTGTTGTCTCTGCTGCAGTGCCACGTCATGTGTGTGCAGCCGCGGGACGTGCCGTGCAGGACCAGCCCCTGGTGTTCCACAGCACAGTCAGGTCATCGGGGTACATGTCGGCCCCGCGGTGAGTAGAGCGGGGAAGGACAGGTGCCTCAGAGCAGCTGTGGGGAGACAGGGCTGGGCTGTGACGTGGGCGGGACTTGGGCACGCGGGGCCTGGGGGCGTGGCGTGTGGGTGGGACATAAACGTGATGTGGGTGTACTGGGGGGTGGCCATGGTGTGGGTGAGGGCGCGGTGAGGCCGTGGGTGGGGAGTGGTGGGTGGCGAGGACTGTCTGCCGGGAGGGCAGGCAGGGCCGAACACTCTCAAGTGCGGAGTGAAGTGGCGTCAGGGCAGCCTTGGGTCCTGGCTGACAGTGCCGTACCACGGAGGCGGGGAGTCCAGGTTGGCTCCCATGGCCACAGGCGGCCAGCCCCTGCTGACCTGTTGAGCACAGCACTGCCTGCTAGGGCCTGGGGGAGCACGTCACACCGGGGGGACAAGACCAGGGCACAGGAGGCAGCTCGGTGCTGGGAGAGAGCCCCACAAGCCGGGCTTCCCACGGGCGTGTCAGGGTCCTCTGCTCACGTGGGCAGGGCTGCCCCCCAGAACAGGGACCCCACGTGCCCCTGGCCACCCAGCCCCTGTTGGCCCTTCTGTCTGCCCGCCACCTCCCCAGGTCCCTGCACGACCCTCCCTCCTGTTCATGCCAGGGTGCCCCCTCCGTCTCCAGTGGCTGGCCATCCCGAGGACAGGGCGTGTTGCAGGGATGAGTGGCAGGACGGTGTCTGAGCAGCAGGTGGTTGAATTCTGGGTCAGGGCCTCAGTGATTTCACATGAGCCCGAGTTGGCCTGGCTCTGAGCCCCGAGGTGAGGCGTGGCTCCTGGGGCTCTGTATTCAGGCAGGTGGTGTGGGCTGTGGGAGCCCAGGGGCCAGGCGAGCTCAGACCAGGGTGGCCCTGAGCACCAGCCTGGGCTTTGAACCTGGCAGGAGGAGCACAGGGCAGCGTCCAGGGTTTTAACCAGGCTGCTGGGGTGGGCGTGTCCGCAATGACCCGAGGACAGCCGGGCGCGGGGCACAGGCCAGGGCGGGGGTGGCGTGGGGGCTGCCGAGAGCACGTGCCGCACACGTGTGTGGTCCCATGCGGCGTCTGAGTGACAAGAGCCGTCTCCACAGTGCGACCATGTTTTCACCAAAGACCAGCAGCAGCGGTAACGGCCAGAGCCCCCCCCAACGCAGAGCCGGAACCAGGCGGTAGGTCGTCATGTGCTCCCGGGGCACGTGGCAACCACTGTGCACTTCCCTGGCTCCCGGGCGCTGTGCTGTGTGGGGTGCACGCAGACCGCTGCCCGCCCCAGGTGCATTTAGCCCCCTTGGCCTCTCTGGCAGTTTCCCAGGCGTGCTGCTGCCCCGCCGAGGCACCCGGCTGCCCCATGGTCGGGGAGGCCCAGCGGGCGCCCTCCGCCCAGTGCAGTCCGAGGTCCCCAGAGGGTGGCGCAGTGCAGCTGCTGGGTTCTGGCCCAGCTTGGCTCCAGGGGCCGTAGCCTCAGAGGGGCCCTGATCTCGGAGGGGCCCCGTGCAGGCCACCGGGCACTGTGCCCTGAGTGGCAGCCCTCCGGGGCTGAGTCCCCACAGTCCTCTGGGAGCTGCTCTCTCGCTTGCCCTGAACCTGAACTCCTGGCTCTTGGGGGTCTCGGGTGGAGGGGGAGGTCCTGCCCTGCAGTGCAGCCCCCAGGGGCTCTGCCCGGCCCACGCTGCCGGTCTCCTGCCGAGGGTGCGGTAGGAGCGCATCCCAGATGGCCGAGATGGCGCGGTGGCCCCTCCCCACCGGTGGTCCAGGGCAGTGTCTGCACTGTGAACCGGCTGTCTGTCCTCGGAGAGCCCCTTCCCAATGTGGAACGTGACCGTCCACGAGTTGGCGGGTGCGCCAGGCCGATGGCTGGGCCGGGTGCGCCGAGGCCGACAGCCGGGCCGTACCTTGCGCAGGGCGCTGGCTCCAGCTCTGCTCCCTGTCCTGACCCTCAGGAAGGAGTACCCTCTGCAGAACCCTCCGCCCACCAGGCTCCACAGGCAGGTGGCTGTGGCTGGGGCCCCCACCGCCGTGGGCTGCCTTCAGTTCTCAGGTACGCGCTGTGGGCCGTCCTCTCCCCCACTGTCTGAGGTGCGTCCTCAGGGTCTCGGCTCCCTGGTCACATGGTGCTGTCGTGTCTGGGACACGCTGTTGAGACGTGGCTCGGAACGGAGAGCCCTCACGGCTGGCGTGCCTCGGCCTTCGTCCGGGACACCACGGGGCCAGCCTGTGCCAGGGCTCCCTGCAGCGGCCTGTCCTTTGCCTCTGCCCAAGGCTCTGAACATGTGTCCCGGGCTGCCGGCACGCCCTCCTTGCTGAACTCCCTTGGTTTTGTGTCATTCTCTCCCAAGGACGCTTCCGGTGCCCTGGGAGCTAGTAATGGGTGCACAGAAGCCATCTTGGAGGCCCTGCATGCTGGCGTCTCTGGGTTAGGACGTCGGGAGCTGCAGGCCGCAGCCTGAGCACTTGCGCGACAGAGGCAACCCCCGTCTGCCCTGCTCAGACAGCGTTTAAGCGTGCCTGCCTGGCCGGACACGCCTGTTTGACAGCGGCCAGCACGTGGTGGGAACTCGCGCGTTTGCTGGGGCAGCCCAGGCAGGTGCCTTCGGGGCTCCAGCTCCGTCTGCCAGCCCTGTGACCTGGGGCGGGTGCCCCGCTCTCTAGCCCTTCCCTCGTCCTCGGTGAGCTGGGTGGGGTGACAGCAGCTGCAGAGGCTCTGTGATCACAGGGAGCCTAGCGGCACATTCCCAATGGGACGGGAGCCCGGCTGTGCCCTCATGCATGGGGGCCTGGATTCGGACGGGGGTCAGCCGTGTCACTGTGGTCTCGGACGTCTCACTGCCAGGAGGGCGGACGTGGAGTTAGCGGTCATCTTGATGCCTGAGGTCGGCGTTTGTAGGGTGCGTCTCTCGTCTCTCTGGTACAGGAGACGGACGGCGACTGGCCTGTGGCTTAGCTAATCACTTGCTGCTGGTCTTCGACGCTGGCCTCACCGGGACGCCTGCTGCTTTTGCAGGTAAAAACGTGTCTTAGTTCTGATCGACTCACCTCAAGGGTGGGTCTTATTCTGGTCCGGGCTGCCAGCTAAGTGTCGCTTTTGTCCCCGTCCTGACAGCAGCAGGGCGGGGCCGGCTTGGTGGGGCAGAGTGGCCAGCTGTGACGCGCGGGGAGCCCCTGGAGCAGGCAGGTGGACGTGCCCAAAGGGACCAAGGTCAGGACCACTCTGTGGCCATTGTCCCTAAGGCCAAGGCCAAGCATCCCAGAGCTTTAGGGAGTGGGTGAGACTGGGTCTCACATGGGTGCCTGTGGTTTATGGACGTCACAAGGCCGGGGGTCCTAAGAAGGAAGGTGTGAGGCCCTCCAGGCAGCAGGCTCTGCGAGCTGGAGGCCCCAGGAAGACGGGCTGGTTTCTGGCCAGCCCGGTCACACCGAGCAGGCGCCTGTGCCCACGAGCCTGCCTGGCCGGGGGGACCCTGCGGAGGGTCCTCGTCTTCCTCTCTCGGGAGATGGGTGGGTGTGAGGCACATCAGGAAGAGAGCAACGGTGCTTGATCTCCACCCTCTCGATGCTGTGACTGGCACATCCATTCCCCTTCTAAAACCGCAAAGCCTGACCACGCCTCGCTACGTTTCTGCCACTGTTCGCTTTCTACCCTGGGCTCCCGTGAAACAGAGCCCTCCTCCCCGAGTCCTGAGTTGTCACGGCGTCTCGCCTTGACTGCGCTGCAGACTGCCCCGTCCCAGGTTGTGAGGAGGGAGGCTGGGGACCGGGGGCGGTCGGCGTCTGGATGGCGTCTGCGTAGGAGGCCGTGTGAGCCAGGCATGGCCGTCTGACCCACTGCCTGCTGAGTGCTGGGTTCTGGGCTCCTCCTGGTCCCTGGGGGAGCCTGGGGCAGGGTAGGTGCAGCCTGAACTCCTGGGAGAAGGGGCCTGCCTCTGGCCCATGGCATCCCCAGGCCCACCCTGTGCTGCGGGGCTCCTGGCACACGGTGCCCGGGCTGGGAGCCCGAGTGCGGTGTGCACTGCTGTGGTGGGCAGTGGCCCAGTGGTGGCTAGGCTGGCTGGGGCGTTCCCATGTATTCACTGTTGGAAAAGGGCTTCTCACTAGTTAGGGAGACGCAGAGGAGCCTGTCTTTGTAGAGCTTGCTCCACCCTGCGGGGGGGGGGGCCGCTCTGCCTGTCCTAGCTTGCGCTTCCGCTTCACCTGCGGTGGGTTAGCGTTCACGTGATCCGTTCTGAAACACGGTGGGCTCACAGTACCTACTGAGACCAGGAGGAGAGGTTTCTCATTTCCATCGAGATCCAGGATAAACAGCACAAGTTAGAGCTCGCCGAGGGCAGCAGGCAATGCAGCCCAGCCGAGGCCCCGGGGATGCCGCTGGGTTCACAGAGTGGTGTCACATCTGAGCTTTAGGCTTTCCTCTCCCCGTCAGAAATCGGGGTCCAGCGGGGCTAGCGTTTGGCATGGTGGTTAAGGCCCTGCACTCCCACATGGCTGACCACAGTTCAAGTCCCAGACCCTTTGGCTACAAACTCACGTAGGAAAAGGCCTGGGGCACACGTGTGCATGTACATAAGCCTCCCGCCCAGGGCTGCGTCTGCACAGGCAGCTGTGGGGACAACGCGCATGTGACTGCCAGGGTGTGACTGCCTGGATTCCATGTTCTAGGGAACGCGAGCTTTCAGGAAAGTGCCTTCGGAAACCATGTGCAGCCCTTACGTGGGCATTGCCCTGCCCCTGGCGCTGGTCTTCCAGTGTCACCACAGCCAGGACGTGGCTCGGCATGCCATCTGTCGCTTGGACAGAGGCGGGTGCAGGTGTGTGCCGGGAGATGCAATCCAAGGCTGATGGCAGTGAGAGGACGAGCACCGTCCTAACAGCCCTGCCGTGGCTGCCCTCTCTCGGTGTCCCCAGGCCATGACGGAGCCGTGAGCTGCGTGTCCTGGAGCCACAGTGGTGCCTGGCTGCTCTCGGCCGCCCAGGACCGGACGCTGAGGCTGTGGTCCGTTCGTAGGACAGAACTCGTGCTTCTCCTGGTAATGGGTAGTCGTGTCTGAGCGCCGGGGCTAAACTGGCAGGTGCTCAGCGTCCCAAAGCTTCCCCCTCTTCCCTCGGCCCGGGGCTTTGGAGAGCCGCCGGA
>NW_006159601.1:1256702-1271193 GCF_000334495.1 Tupaia belangeri chinensis | reverse complement strand
CAGGCGCCTTGGGCGAGTTGCAGAGCCAGGAGCTCACTGCTATGCGGTTCAAGTTCTTGGTTACTTCCTTCATTGTGTGTGCGTGCACATGTTCACATGTGTACATGCACACACAGCATGCACACACATATTCACACATGTACCTGCCACATGCATACATGCATACACACACAATTATGCATGTCCTTACGTTTGTCACAGTCTGCACATGTGAAGTGGTTAATTTGAAACGCTTGAATAATTTTTTCTTTTTTTGGAGAGATTTTTGCTATACGACAGGCGTGCTGACTGGAGAGAGAGAGACAGAGAGCGAGAGATCACCCCCCAGGGGGGATGGCCACTCCACATCCCTTCTCTCCATCCTCCTCTCGGGATCCTGGGCACGCATGCACACGCGGCCAACATGAGTTTCAAGCCACTGGGTCCAGGACGCGAACCGCAGTCGACTACATGGGAGTCCAGAGACATAACCATTACGCCATCTGCGGGTCCCTTCATGTTCTTTTTATAAAAACATGGCCAGAATTCAAAGCGTTTGTCACAGTAACAGCTTAGCCATGTAACACGTTTCAGAAGTGGTTGGTAAGCAGAGACAGATAGTGCTGGTTCTCTGGAAGAGCCTTCCCAGTGGGACACACGGTGGGAGTCAAGGAGGGCCCGGGCTCCCTGTGGACACACGCTGGGAGGCGAGGAGGAGGGCCCGGGCTCCCTGTGGACATGTGGGGGGAGGCGAGGAGGAGGGCCCGGGCTCCCTGTGGACACGTGGGAGGAGGCGAGGAGGAGGGCCTGGGCTCCCTGTGGACACATGCTGGGAGTCAAGGCGGGCCTGTGCTCCATGCTGCGGTGACCCCCACTCGCTCACGTGGCAGTAACTGCCGGTGCTCTCCAGGGCCGGGCTGCCCCTGCCCCTGGGCCCGTGCAGTCTGCACAGTTCTTCTACCTGGACTCCTTCCTCTTGCTGTCCTCCGGGCCCGAACTGCAGCTGCTCAGGTACCATGTCGCCCCTCGCAGAGATGACATAAAGAGGTGAGTGACCCTGGCTCTGCTGTGCCCCGCAGTCTGGGCAGGGGGAGGCCAGCGAGGCAGCTCGGTGGAATGCCCAGTCAGGTGGATGGGGCAGAGCAGATACGCAGAGCACAGCCCAGCTGGCGGGAGGACAGGGCCAGCGACCTGAAACGTGTTGTGTCCGCACTGGGGAAGGTGGCGTGGCTCTGCTCCTCCCCTGGGCCCCTGCCCTCTCCCCTCTCCTGTCTGCCTCCTCCTGCCCACGGTGTGTGCTTCTGGCCACGTGGAGCGGCAGCTTCCTGCCTGCTAGCCGCACCCTGCAGTCGTGCTGTCGTGGGCAGTGACTCACCATGAATGTATGGCGGCCGCGTCTGTGGGCACTGTCCTTCCTAGGCCGGGCTTGTCCATCGCCCGCGTCTGTGTTTGGCTGCCCTCCTTTGGTGCCCCTGGGGGCCTGAGCCTATCCCCGCCTGTTCCCGCCTGAGGGAGGCTGCTCCATTGTCCCTGTCCCCAAACCCTCAGACCCAGGCTCCTTCCCATGCCCTGTCCCTGTGCATGCAGTCCTCGCCCTGCAGGGTGGCACCCGTGCCCGTCTGGCCTCTACTGGCACTTCTCTGATGTCTTTGTTGCCTTCTCGCTGGGCCATGCCCTCTCTGGGCAGTCACTTCCTCGAACTGCCACCCGCTCCTTCCTTTATGAAGTATTGCTAGAGGTTAAGACATACCTTTAAAAACTTTTTTTTTTTTTTTTAAATTTACTATAGAGCATGTGTGCTTGCTAGGGGGAGGGAGAGAGCTCTCAGGGGGATGGCCATGCCTCGACCCCTTCTCCATTCTCCTTTCGGGGTGTTGGACATGCACACACATACGCCCTGCCCACCGGAACACACACGTGTTAAAGCGCAGCGCTCCTTACGCCACCCTCCGGGGATGCAGGACCTTGTTTACAGGGAAATGCAGGTGCTTTGTCCTCAGCTGATGTCCCCGGAATCATTTCAGAACTAGGAGACCAGTCTCTTTCTCACAGACAGGAATGAATTATCTTTGGCCTTGTAAAATGGCTTTATTTTCATGAAGCTTCTCTAAAGGGAAAGCTACGGTTTCTTAAGGGGAAACTGTGCTTCCTGGAGGAAAGGCGAGGCACCGGGTGCAGCCCCCTCCCAGCCCCACCTCACCGAGGGGCACGTTTTGGAGGTGGGACGTTTAGTGGCAGTGGCAGGAAGCGAAAATTGGACGTGGTTATTTTTCTCCCAGGTATAAGCAGAAGGGCAAGGTCACTCCTGTGTACAGGACCACCACAACCGGGGCCTCGGACATCACGGGGCTGTCGGCCATGAACGACTGCTACTCCCGTATCCTTTCTCCTGGCCCCTGCTGCTGTGGGGGTGCTCGCCGAGGCCCTTATGGGCATCTGGGCGTCCCGGGCATTACACTGGGCATCGGGGGTCCCGGGCATTACGCCAGGCGTCGGGGCGTCCCGGGCATTACGCCGGGCGTCAGGGGTGTCTTGGGCATTACGCCGGGCGTTGGGGAGTGTCCCGGGCATTAAACTGGGCATCTGGGGCGTCTGGGGCATTACGCCAGTCGTCTGGGATGTCCTGAGCATTAGACTGGGTGTGGGGACAGAGCAGCGTCCTCCTCACGGAGCGCAGGGTCCCCAGTGTCACTGACATGCCCTGATCACAGTGGTGACAGTGACTGGTTGGGTGCCACGCTGAGAGCAGTAGGGCCGGGGCCCAGGGCTGAATGGGGCCATCTCTGGTCTGTGCTTTACTGAGGAGCAGTGGTTCTGATGGTTTCTTCAAGAGCCGTGTGCACACTGGAGCCACCCCTAGGTTAACGAGTATTTCCCATCTCCAATGGAGCTCGATATGAGATCACGCCCAAAACTCTAATGTCTGAGTTTTTATTCGAATATCATTGCTTTTCCTAATAATTTAGAAGCAAAGATACTGCTCTTTAGAAATTAATTTTAGCAGGGTACATCCCGGCGCTGGGTGGCCTTGCTGCCGGCACACCCCAGTGCAGAGCACATGCACGCGTACTGAACGGGCGTCTGGGAGGACTGCCTGGTGGTAGGCCACGCTGTGGGTGACCACGCTCCTGAGCCGGCTCTGGGGGACCTGTCCACTCCTCAGCTTGTAGCTTCTGGTCTTCGGGCCGTTTGCACTCTGAGCTCAGCACCAGCTCCTCAGCTGCTCGGTACCCTGATCAGGGCGTCTCATGGAAGTCTCCAGCGCCGGGTCAGGACTCGGCCCGGCCTGGTGGCAGGGTCAGCTGTGGACAGAACTGCAGTGCTGGGAGCCGCACGGCAGGCTGTGGTTCAGACCCTGGGTGGGCCTGAAACATGCCAGGTGCACACCTATGTGCTGAGGCCCTGGCAGGCTGGAGGGCCAGGGAAGGGGGTCAGGCATGACCAGACCCCATGGGGCATGTCTCTCTGTGTGTGCCTGCACGCCCTCATGGACAAGACACAGAATAGACACAGGTGGGCCTCCTGCCCAGAGCATGCGCCAGGGCTCTGCCACCTCCCGGCAGCCGTCCCACCCCCTGCCGCTGGCCGCTTTGGCTGGAGGCCTGGGGCCCAGACGCGGAGCCGGGCTGGGTCAGGACTTCCCTGCAAAGGGGGAGTCACCCCTCTGTGAGTCTTCTGATCCTCCGGCATCTATGAGTAAAAGAAACGGGACCGTCCACCCCGGGGCAAGGCCGTGGACAGAAACTCTTTAACCGGACGGCCACAGACGTGGTGCTCACGGGCTGCCGGAACAGGGCGCTGGAGGTGTTCGACCTCAATGCCGGCCGCACCGCGGCGCTGATAACGGAAGCCCACTCACGGCCTGTCCACCAGATTTGCCAAAATAACGTGAGTGTCTCGTGACGTGTGAGTGGGAGGCGGTGTGCCCGGAGCGCTGGGAGGGCGGGCGCTGGGTGCGGTTTCAGGTCGGTCTGCGCTGTCTGCAGTGCCGACGTCCACCAGTCACTACCGTACTCCACCACAGGGGTCGCCCTTTACAGACGCGTCCCCTCACAGCGCGGCTCGTTCTGTGGCTTCGGTTGTTTATGGGCCCATTTCAGACTTCACTGGTCAAGTTCTCGCGTGAAGCCTGGTGGAGGGCTGGGTATTGGAGATGCCCGGTGGAGGGCTGGGTATTGGAGATGCTCGGTGCAGGGCTGGGTATTGGGGCATGCCCGGTGGAGGGCTGGGTATTGGGGCATGCCCGGTGGCGGGCTGGGCATTGGGGCATGCCCGGTGGCGGGCTGGGCATTGGGGCATGCCCGGTGGCGGGCTGGGCATTGGGGCATGCCCGGTGGCGGGCTGGGCATTGGGGCATGCCCGGTGGCGGGCTGGGCATTGGGGCATGCCCGGTGGCGGGCTGGGCATTGGGGCATGCCCGGTGGCGGGCTGGGCATTGGGGCATGCCCGGTGGCGGGCTGGGCATTGGGGCATGCCCGGTGGCGGGCTGGGCATTGGGGCATGCCCGGTGGAGGGCTGGGTCTCGGCAGTAATGGAGTGGCTGCAGCCCCGCCGGCGCTGGGGGAGGGGAAGCGGCTGCACAGTGCTTGGGTGTCGGTGGGGACTGGTCCTGTGCGGGCCGCGGCACGCATCTGGGGCTGTGCTGAAGCTGGTGTCAGAGGGGCCACCCTTCCGAGTCTGTGGTCACAGCCATCCAGTCCAAAGACGGTCCGGTCTTCCATGTGTCTGGAAAGGCTCTGTGAACTGAGGACTCACCTGTGGCGCCCTCTGAAGTCTGTGTGCGGTTCAGGACGCCATCTCACTGCTCGAAGTCCTCCAGGCGGTCCAACTGCCTCTGGGCCGTATTTAGTGCCTTTTCCACACCTGCGTTAAATATCCACGTAGGCGGCCAGGTGTGTCTGCTGACCGACAGTCTGTGAGTGGGGGCCCAGACCCGGCGCCTGTGGTCCTGCCCCTCCTGGAGACTGGGGGCTGGGGGACATCTATCCAGGTGCAGTCGGGGATGCCCCAGGTCCAGACGTCCGTGTCTCGGAGGCCAGTCTAGGTGTTGGCTGGATAGCTCTGCAGGCCGTCCGGGGACTCGGAACGCAGGAGGCTGACTGGCCTGGCTGGGTCTCCCTTCTCGCTGGGCCAGCCTCCCTGGACATGGGGCCTGTGCAGATGCCGTCCCTCCCTGGGTACCCTCAGCAGCATATCGACAGTACATTTCTTTTCTTTCCTTTGTTTGGAGAGGTTTTCGCTACAGGGCGTGTGAGCTCCCCAGACAGAGAGAGACAGAGACAGAAAGCGAGAAATCACCCCCCGGGGGGGGGGGGGCCACGCCGCTTTCCCTTCTCCTCCATTCTCCTCTCGGGATCTTGGGCACACACGCACACGCGCCCGGCGTGAGGTTCAAGCCACCGGGTCCAGGACTTGAACTGCATTGACCGTGTGGAAGTTCAGTGCCTTAACTACTGCACCACCTGCTAACCCCTCTCCTGAGCACATTTTAAAAAAATGTTTCTTTAAATGTTTTACTTGAAATAAGAGTATGTTTTCCTTTTTGTATTTGTTGACCTTAGTCTGTTTGTAATTTTTTTGATTACTTATGCCTTTTTATTTTCCATTGTCTTACATTTAAAAAACGTTTCTGTTTTCTACTTTTTAAGAATTTTCTGTTTCTTCCTTGCCTTCTATTAGATTAAAGAAAAAGCAGTTTAAAAATTTTTTTTCTTGCTATAGAATGCGTGTGCTCACCAGAAAGAGAGAGACAGAAAGCTAGAATTCCCCCCCCCCACCCCGGGGGGATGGCCACGCCGCAATCCCTTCTCCTCCATTCTCCTCTTGGGATCCTGGGCACGCACGCACACGCGCCCGGCGTGAGTTTAAGCCACTAGGTCTGGGACTCGAACTGCAGTCAACTACATGGGAGTCCAGCGACACGGCCATTACGCCAGCTGCTGGTCTCTAGCTTTAAATAATGTTTTCTCTTAAAAGCTTTGCCTAGCGTCATTTCTGCCCATTCAGTTTTTGCTCCTCAGTCTCCAAGCCAGCAGCCGCTGGGAGGTGTAACTGTGGTTCTCGTCTCCCCGTATGTCCCTCAGGTTTGATCCAAGTCTTGTTCTTTGTAAACCGAGTGCCTCACGCAGTGCTTGTGTTTAGTAGAAGATCTTTCAGCACTGCTGCATGTCTGCTGAGCTGATCTTATGGTTGTATCACTGGTTTTCAGCCATCCTGCGCCCTACCGATCTTAAAAAAAAAAAAGCAGCAGAGACAAAAGGCAAGAGAAATGAATTTATTTGAGCACAGACTGTGTCCAGCCACCCTGATAGCTGTGGGGCCCCCTGGCCCAGGGCATGCCACAGAATGGCCCCTGGGGGCTCAGATTTAGGGGCAACTGTGGAAGGAGGAAGAGACATGGCTCGCTTCCCTTGCAGATTCCCACTGGCTCAGAAGGACAGCGTGAGGTCCTGACCCGCATGCATAGCTGCAGTCGTGTGGGGCATGACTGTGGGGACTTCAGGCAGCTCAGGGCTGGCTGGGAGGGAGTGCTTATTAGGGTGTGTCTGGGGCAGTCATTTCAGTGGGCTCGTGGGGTGGGGGACGTGACTGAGACTCCATGCACTTATCTCTCCGGACCATTAGCCGGTCTCCACCCATTTCCTTTCTTGGCTTGATTTAGGGAAGGCAGAGCTGTGCTGGGCTTCGTAGCTGGGTGGCTGCGAGTGGACCACGCCGAGTGCCAGGCCACTCGACCTCATGGTACACGGTAACATATGGCTCCTGAGTGTGGCAGGAGGATGGAGCCGGAGTGCTGGCTTGCTGCCCAGCATGGGGCAGGGGCTCAGGGTGTGCTGTTACTGCTCTCGTGAGCTCACGCAGCTTCCTGGCCTGGTTAAAGAGGAGAAAGTTCTAGGTGTGCTGTAAACACAAATGCTGGTGGATAGCCTTCATTCGATTTGCCTTAGTATTCTGGATATTCTCAGCTTAGATGGACGATGGAAATCATTGTGAATCGTAACATATTTTGCAATGTTCTGGGCCAGATGGCTCTGTGTGTGGAGTTCGGTTCAGGCCCATTTGGTGAGGATCTGAGGTCACGACGTCTCATTGATGACGGCAGCACAGGGCAAGAAGTGCAGGTCCGAGCCAGGCCAGGTCCATAGAGGGGCAGGGCCGCATCCTTGACGCCAGCCTGTCTCACCTGTGTCGTCCCCACTGGAACCTGCTCACTGTGCCTGATGTCTGAGCAGTAGCAGACGACCTCAGCTTCGATGTGCTGATGACAGATTACGCGGTGTGCCTTGAGCGAGTCATGGCGTGCCGAGGTCTTGGCCTGTTGGCGTCTGCAGCTCCGCGATTCTGTGTACTACGTAGAGCAAACATGTCAACGATCCCTAAAGCCAGGGGTACTTAATTAAAGGGGAGTTTCTGGAGCCTAACCCTGAATGGCCATCAGTAAGAAAGAGTTTGTGTTAATTCCTGCTTTAGGGTCAGATTTCATTAGAGCAATGCTTAGCAGTTCAGCCTTTGCAGGCACATCCTGACCCTCCCCTTGCAATTACAGGGCTCAGCATTTGTGACTCAGCGATGCCAGGACTACAACCTCTTTCTGACCACGGCCGTGGGCGATGGGATTAAGCTGTGGGACCTGCGGACCCTGAGGTGAGCTGAGCTGCTCACAGCCTGTGGTGCAGAGGCTGGCACGAGAGCCGTCCCCCTTTAACTCTTTCCAGGTTCAACGGTGACGAGTAAAGCCCACGCACGCGTGGGAGGTCACACCATTTGGGATGGCAGAGTGGCAGGTGCTGGTCTGTCCTCTCCGCACTTGTGGCTCAGGAGGGCAATGGGCAGGCGGCCCTGAGTGTCGGATGCGCAGGGAGTCCCTGGACGTGCCTGAGTGGCAGCGGTCCTCAGACGGGTGCTGTCTCTCTGTGCACAGGGACAGCCGAGCTGGGGCTCAGTGCCTCCAGAAGGCCCACGGCAGCTTCTTCTGCCCTCCCTCCAGTTCTCACCCTGAGGGGCCTTCCTTAGGTGAACTAAAGTGACTCGTTGCACGTCACGCATACTTCAGACTTCAGGTGCTCTGGGGACTTCCCCAACGCCACTGTGCACTTCCCCGGCTGGGGGGGGGGTCTGCTGGCCTTGGGGCTGTTTCTGTTTGTGCCATCGACGCTTTGGTAGAGAACACCCCTGGCACGTCGGGAGAAGGATTCTGAATGTATAAAACGAAGCAATAGGGCCATAAGGGAAACTAACAATAATGAATGTAATTATCAAATATTTTGATATTAAAATTTGTGATATGAGGAGTCTTCAAAAAGTTCATGGAAAATACATATTACAAAAGACTGCATAGATTCAAAAATTTCCCACTAAAATAAACTTATACTATATTTCTATTTTCCTTGAATTTATTGAAAAACTCTTGTATTATAATATCCGTCTTCATCAGTGAATGTAACAGCACTCAGGGTAGGGTTATTAACTACACTCATCGCATGATAATGAAGGGGATTTTGATTTTCCAAGGTATCTGCCACCACTGTCACTTGCAGTGTGATTTAAACAATTCGAATTTGCATGTAATCACTGCTCGCCTTTGCAGTGTACAGCGTGGTCCCCAGCGTGGGTATGTGGCAGATCAGTCCAGTCAAAGACATCACCACATGCAGTGTCCCCAACACAACTGTCACTGCTGTCTCCTAAAGGCTTTGCTTGCTTTCTCCCCGACTCTCCGTCCCATCTCCACTGCCCACCCCTCATGCTCACCCCGCTGTCCCTGGTGTCACAGTCGCCCTCCCTGCTGTCACCCCACTGTCCCTGGTGTCCACAGTCGCCCTCCCTGCTGTCACCCTGTCCTGTGTCTTGGTTTCTGCCCTCGAGTGCAGACAGTCAGTGTAAAGTGCCCAAGACCCACTGGTAGCAGGTGCCAGACACCACAGAGTCCCGGGCATGGGTGCTGACATCCACAGTACACAGAGATGGCTGCATTTCAGCTAGAGACTGAAATGCAGGGCAGGGTCCTTCCCCCTCACGCATGTGGACCCCGTGGCTCTCCTGTTTCAGGGCCCGTGCCCACCTGGGCCGTGGGGCGCCACGCGGTCTGTGGGAGACTCCGAGAGTCTGGAAGAGCTGGGTGTGCGCCTGAGCTCCGCCATTCACAGCTCTGAGTGACGCCTGTATTCTTACGCACTTCATTTCCTCTAAGATGAGGACCCCTGACTTAGAGCCCCGGCTGCACCGCGGTGACGCATCTGCGGTCACTTGCTGGCGCCTTCTCAGTGTCCATCTCTGGTGGCCGTACTTAATTCGCAGTTTTAGAGCGTGGTGCCCGGCTCTGTCCCGTCCTGCTGGCAGAGCCCCTGCCGCGCGTCTGCTGGCGGCCCCTGGGGGCTCCCGGCTCGCCGTCCCGCAGTCCTCCGGGAAGTGTACCAGGCCCCTCTGAAGACCTGAACTCAACGGGGTCGTCTTGGGAGTGGGGAGGCGGAGGCTGTGAGGCAGTGGCCGAGGCCTGACCGGGGGTGCTCGCAGCCCGTGCTCAGCTCGTCGTGAGGGGACAGGACATGAGACTGCACGGGTGCCTGCTTCCGGAAGGAAAGCCTCGGGGCCAGAGAAGGTGCGGGAAACACGCCCCAGTTTCCTCGTGGTCGTCATCTGATGGAAGAATTAGGAGTGGTCTCCTTTTTCTTCTCCTTTAAAAACAAAAGTAAAAGAGAAGTAAGTAAAAAGAAGAAAGTGAACATTTAGAAACTAACACCAATGAATAAGGAGTTAATGTATTTCGAACACCTGTAAGTAAAATGCTGGCTCTGGTGGGAAGGACAGGCCAATCTGTCATGTGGTCCGACGGCAGCCCCAAGGGGGGAGGTTCTGTCACGGCCAGTAACATGGTGTACGCGATGCATGTGACAGCGTGACAAAGCGGGCCTGTGCACAAGGACGCGGGAGCCGAGGGCACAGCAGGCCGCTTGGCTGGGCTCTCCGGCCGCTAGGACATGGCAGCCCTGTGTCTGACTTGGATTGTGCGGACTTGGCCTCGCCCACCATAGTGTCACCAGCTGGGACCCTGCTTGGCCTTGGCGAGCCGCGAGCGAGGCTCCCGGTCCCCCTGCAGACGCCATCTCCCGGTTGTCTGAGGAGGCTCTGGTCACATCGGAGATGCCGAGAGTCCCCCACAAGGCCGCCTTTGTCCCTGGCATAGTACAGCACGGGTCACAGGCAGCACTCCGGGCAGGTGTTCGACCTGGCCACAGGATGCCCTGCCTCCCGGCAAGCGCAGGACCGCGTGGCTCGATGGCGTCCGTGCAGCGTGTCTGCACACCACACCGTCCAGAGCATGCTAGCCACGCCTCACACGCACCGTCACGTGCTCCAGCTGGCCCTGCGCGGGAGTTAGATGGGACACACTTCAGCTATTCCCAAAGCTCTCCAGAGCGAGCTGCCGCGGACTGGTTCTCACCGGCAAGTGTCCCCACCGTCACTCCGCCCCTCTGGAGGAGCCAGTGCTTCCCCTCCCCCATCCGTGCGGGAGTCTCAGCTCACTTCCTCCTGGCCTTGGTTCCTCGCAGGTGCGAGCGCCGTTTCGTGGGACACCCCAACCGCTGCTGTCCCTGTGGAGTTGCTCTCAGTCCCTGTGGACGCTTCGTGGCTTGTGGTGCTGAGGACAGACATGTAAGTGCTGCTGGTTGGTTCCTGCTGGAGGGCGTGTGCTCGCCAGAGAGAGAGACAGAGACAGAGCGGGAGGGCGGAGGTGCCCCTGTGGGGCAGGGTCAGCCACAGCCCCTCCTCATCCTCCCTCCGTCGGGATCTTGGGGACACACTCAAAGGACAACCCTAGTGTGCCCTCAGATCCAGGTCTGGGGCTCAGACCACGTGGTCAGCGTGTGGGACCCGCTGCCTTAACCGCCAGGCCGCGGAGCCGGCCCTGCCTGCTGTTCTTGCTGCAAGGGGTCGGTGAGAGAGGCAGGAGCCAGGGCTTCTACAGGGAGACAGCGGCCGAGCGCTGACCCTAGCTCAGCGGAGTCTCGTCCAAAGGCTGAGCCTCGACTTTCCAGGACCCTTTTATTCATGTACGTCTCTGTCCCTATTCCTGGTCACTCACACTGTCACTTCTCACCGGGTAACTTACGATAAGGCTGCTGCAGAGTCACGCAGGTGTGTGCTGGGCCATCATGCTGTGTACACGTGCACACAGGTGTACCTGGAGGCATAGAGCTGCTGCGGGGGCAGGGCTGCAGGGTGCTCACATCCCAGGCGCGCCCCTGACCTTCCTCCGTTCCGGAGGGCCCCGCACAGTCCGGAATGCTCGCCTGGCCTTGCTTTGTGTGCACGGTGGCTGCTGCGGCATGTCAGGCTAGAGGGATCTGAAGCCTGACCGTTGGAGGGTGTTTTGAGGTTTTTATGCAGCAGTGGCATGTGAATCATGATATCGTGTGAGCGTGGAAGGCTCTCAGGTATCTTTGGTCTTTTTTAAAGTGAAATAGCAGAAGAGAGACGGGGAGAGGAGTGTCTGTGAGGGTCTCGCCCCGCGCCCCCACCCTCCCGTCAGCTGGGATCATGGTGCGGAGCCCTGTGGGCCCTGCTGGGTCAGGCTAGGAGCTGAGCCTGGGACCACTTTGGCCTCACGCGGCCCTGCGTGCCCGGCGCCATCCATGAACCAGGGCCCGCACTCTCCAGACACCAAGAGCGCGCAGCCCGCCGAGCGCCTGGTCTTTGGCCGTGGCTCGCGGAGCAGGCTGAGGTAACATTTGATGATGTTCCTGACAGGTGAAGGGAGCCATGGGTATGTGCGAAATTCTCCTTAAAGCTAAACCGAACGTCAGACCTCTTTTCTAAACTCTCTCTTCCTATTTGCTTTAACTGGTGAGAGTGGAATTTAAGGACATTGGAACATATATTGAGACACTTTTATGCAAAATCTATTTTTGTTAATTTTTAAATAATTTTTTATTAGTTCATTTTACATTCATTCACTGAGCATCCAGGACACACTGCGTACTAGCGTAATCATACATGTTCTCATCGGCAAATGGCTTTCCATGCCTTGTTTCATGTGTACATGTATATGTACATGTATATGTACACGGATATGTACATGTATATGTATATGGATATGTACATGTATATGTATATGTACACGGATATGTACATGTATATGGATATGTACATGTATATGTATATGTATATGTATATGGATATGTACATGTATATGTATATGTACACGGATATGTACATGTATATGTATATGGATATTCCCCCATTTCTCACCCTCTGCCATTTCCCACCCGCCTCCCTCACTATCTCTGTTGTCTATAGTTGCTTTCCATCCCCCCACCAATTTCATTGATTCACAAGATATCTTAATTAATCTAACTACTTTCCACAGCAAGTTCAGCCGATATATCCCCATCGGTGAACACACGTCTGAGCTGAGGCGTGAAGCTCTGGGTGGAATGAATAGACTACGAAGTAGCACCTGGCTGAGGCTAAACAGCTTACTGCAGTAAAATACCTACTAAATAGGTATTTTTTTTAAACATATTTTAAATTTTTTAGCTTTAATAAATCAAAATAAAAAGAAAAGTCAAGATAGCTTTGCTTAACACTTAAAGCCAGGAAACAGGTTAGGATTCTGTTCAAATAGTAGGTGCATGACAAGACACAAATCCTTAAATCAGGAAAACAAAGCCTAGAGGAAAATCTGTGGCGTTTTAGTCCGAAGCTCAGTCTCATGCACTTAATCTAGCTTCTTGTGGTCTGGCCTTCCCGTTTCCGTTCTGGAAGCTAGCATTCAACTCCAGGCTTGTCCCTACCACCAAGCTGGCCACTTTCCTGCTTGTTTTTGAACTCTTCTTTCCCTTCGGCACTTCTCGGAGACCAGGTCTGGTGTTGGCAAATTCCTTCAGGTTCTGTTTATCTGAGAATATTCTCGTACCCGCGAGATTATCCTTCATCTGGGAAGAAAAGACAGAAAACCCATGTCCAAAATGCACTTTGTTTTTAACACTCACGGTAGAGCGTGCACACTCTTCCTCCCCGCAGCCTCCCGTGCCGCTCACAGGAGCCTGGCGTCCCCCGCCTCCCACCCTTACGCCATCCTGCTGGCTGTCCTGCTCCACCTGACAGCCGCCGAGGCACCCGGGCCTGCTCCCGTCCCTGCCCTCCACCCGCGCGGCCCGCGTGCCCGCCCTGCTGTGCCCCCCCTGCTGTGCCCCCCGCTCCACGTCTGCTTTCTCCAGGTGACCCGGTGTGACTTCCTCGTCCCTAGAGTTGGCCCTGCCTCGTGAGCGCTGCGCTCCTGGTTGTTGATGCAGCTCAGACCTGCGTGGCCTCCGTCAGGGTGGCTGGTCTGCACGGTCGCCAGGTTCCTGCTCACACTGTTGCTGGATTGTCTGCCCCAGAGTCAGCCCTGCTGGGTCTCACGGGCTCACTCGCAGTGGCCGTGTGCGACAGAACCGGGGCTCGTTAGCTTTGGCCTGTCCGCTGTGGCCCTGCGTGTGGGCCCGTGCATGCTCAGCTGTGTGCCCAGTGCAGCCTGTGGCTCCACTCTCCTTCAGATGCATCAGGTCGCTGTGTAGATGTTCTCTAAGCCGTTGCTTAGCGGTTTCCTGAAGCATTGGGAAGGTGTGAATTTGGACTCATTCTTACATTAAAATCATTTTCTCCCTCCAATTTTCGGGGTAAGGGTCACCTTTGAGCCCATCCTCCTGCTGCCTGTGGCCTGGCTCTGCTCCTGTCTGACGCTCAGAAAGTGCCCCTCGGCACACTTGGTCACAGAGTGACCACGTTGTCCCCCAGGTCCCAGTGGGTGGTCTCCTGATTCTGGACTTCATTCCTACCCTCGATGGCAAAAGTCTTCATGGAGTGTCCGTTACATAGCGGTACTTTCCGAGAGCTACAGAAAAACATGTAAATTTAAGTGATTTTTTCATTTGGGACTTGAAGGTAAGGTGGACACACAACACCAGTCGTCTTCAAGATCATCACCAGGGAACCAGCAGTTAGCGTAATGGCTATGTCGCTGGACTCCCACATAGTCGACTGCGGTTTGTGTCCCGGACCCGGTGGCTTAAAACTCACGCCGGGCGCGTGTGCGTGCGTGCCCAAGGTCCCGAGAGGAGAATGGAGGAGAAGGGATTGCGGCATGGCCATCCCCCCCAGGGGGTGATTTCTCGCTTTCTGTCTCTATGTCTCTTTCTGTCTGTCTGGCGAGCGCACGCGCCCTACAGTGAAAATCTCTCTCAAAAAAAAAAAAAAAAGATCATCACCAAGTAGGAGCATATGCTACCATGTCGGCAGTGTGTGGGGTTTGCACAGGGCGTGGGGTGACATGCTTCATTCGTGTCGGAAACAAACCAGGAGAAGGAGTGAGCAGACGCCTTTCTATAGCTCTGGCTGGACTCTGGACGTTCGCCGGCACTGTCAGTCATCGCCCTGGCTCTGGGCCCCCGCTGACCGGCCAGCCCCGCTCTGTGTAACTGGGCCCCCGCGGACCGGCCAGCGCCGCCCTGGACACCCTGGCCCCCGGCGA
>NW_006159601.1:1242783-1256369 GCF_000334495.1 Tupaia belangeri chinensis | reverse complement strand
CCCGCGGCCCGGCCAGTCCCGCTCCATATAACTGGGTCCCCCGCAGACCGGCCAGCCCCGCTCTGTATAACTGGGACCTGGCTGACTCTAGCACCAACTCTCTTTTTATTTATCTTTTTAGGTTTTGCCATAGGGTGTGTTCACTCACTAGAGACAGAGAGAGGGAAAGTGAGAGATCGCCCTCTGGGGGTCTGGCCACACGGCAGAACTGCCTGCCCCATTCTCTTGGGGTCCCGGGCACCCACGCACACAGCCCAGCCGGGTTTTCAAGCTGCTGGCCCAAGGCTTGAACTGCGGTCGGCCATGTGGGGGTCCAGCCCCTTAACCACCGTGCCATCTGCCGGCCCCTGGAACCAAACCCTAACTAACACAGACCTCCTTCTCTTCCTGCATCTTAGGCCTACCTGTACGAGACAGCTTCGTGCACCTTTTCTCACCGACTGGCGGGGCACGCGGACACGGTCAGTGCAGTGGCCTTCAGCCCGTCAGCTCCCCAGGTACGGTGGCTCGCACTCCTGTGTACAGTGCTGGGGCTCCCCAAGAGCGCTGCCCATCTCCTCGAGCACAGAGCTCAGGAAGCACGCCTTCACTGGACAGACAGACGTGCTGAGGCAGCTCCGATTCAAGCACCTGTCGTTTGGTGCCTGGAAGCCCCTGTGGCAGGTGGTGGGAGGCAGCAGTGGGGCTTGTGGGGTGACAGCCCTGGGGCGAGGAGGGGCAGGGCAGACCCTGAGCAGAGAAGCTTGGACGCAGGACTGCGGGGCTCACAGACACCCCTCGCCAGGAGGACATGAGGGCGACACCTGCAAGCTGGTCACGCACAAAGCGGGGGCCACCCATGAGCGCAGGGAGACATGAGTCCCGCTGGGTCCCGTACCTTCTGCCTACACTCGCGGGTTGGGGAAGGTTGCCTTGGCTCCGCGTCTGGGGCAAGGCTTTGACGCAGACGCAGTACTGCCGTGCCACTGAGGTGTGGCCGCATGTGCAGCTGTGCCCGCGTGTGGGTGAGTGGGTGTGCTCTCTGCCTCTCTCCTCTCAGAGCACATGTCGCTACAGCCAGGGCGGCCACGTGCCTGGCCTGCAGTTCGCTTCCGGAGCACGCGGAGGGTCGAGAAGGCTAGTGACCACACTCGTGTCAGTGACTGGCGCCCTGGCAGCACGTCCCTGCAAGCCGCGGAAGCCCGCTCCCGCCCTCGGCCTTCTCGGTCCTGCTGGGTGACGACAGGTCTACACCGGCCTTCTGGTTGTGGCGGTGTTGAGGAGTTGCTGGCTCTATCCGACCTGGTCCAGCTGTGGCTGTGCTGCCCGCGTGTCTGAGCTGTCCTGGTGCCGGATGCGTGACCGCGCTGTGGGAGCATTGTGTGGTGGGATGCAGGGTGAGAAGAGCGGGGCTGGGCGAGGCCAGCAGGAGCGCAGCAGGGCGGGCGGGACTGGGTGCTGTCTCTGGGTGGGATGTACCATCTGCCTGCGGAGCCCGGCACTCGGCACTCGGCTCAGACGCTTCCCAGCAGGGCTGTGAGCTGGCGCGTTTGTGGCACTGGAGAGACTCTCATTAGAGAAGACGGCAAGGCCTGTAGCACGGGGTTACCTGAGTGGAGAGAGGAGGTCAGTGCGACCTACTGCGTCGGAGAAGGGAGGGACAGGCGCGGGCTTCTGTCACCCTCACCGCGGTTCTTACTCTTTTTTTTTTTTTTTAGGGGTTTTTTCTTTGAGGCGTGTGCGTTCTCCAGACAGACAGAGAGAGTCTCCAGACAGACAGAGAGAGACAGAGACACAGAAAGTGAGAAATCACCCCCCAGGGGGGATGGTCACGCCGCAATCCCTTCTCCACCATTCTCCTCTCGGGATCTTGGGTACACACGCACATGTGCATGGTGTGAGTTTAAGTCACTGGGTCCGGGACTCGAACTGCGGTCGAGTACTTGGTTCTTGACGAAGCGCCCTCGAGGGCAGTCAGAAGTCAGTGCTTCGGCTCATGCGCAGGGAGCCACAGAGCTTTAGAAACCTGAAGGCACTGTGGCTGGGGTGACGGGGCTCCCTGTGGGTGGTTCTGAGGAAGGGAAGTCCTGCAAGATGGAGGGCGGAGAGCTGACTGCATGGGGGTGGCCGAGGGGCAGCTCAGCGTCTGGCACTCAGGCCGTGTGTGTGGCGTGTGTGGCCTTCCACAGCGTGGTCCTTAGTTACAGGTACTCTGTGTGCGATAGACCATAGTAGGGCTGACAGTGGACGTGCACTGCATGGTCCTTAGTTAGGGACACCCGTGTGATATTACATAGTAGGGCTGACAGTGGACGTGCACAGCATGGTCCTTAGTTAGGGACACCCCGTGTGATAGACCATAGTAGGACTGACAGTGGATGTGCACAGAGTATGTACCAAGGTCTGCGCCAGTGTCCGGGCCATAGTCAGAGCCAGGGTCTGAGTCTGGGTCGAGCCAGCGTCTGGACCAGGGTCCGAGCCGATGTCCACACCACCTTCCTCTGCTTTCCTATCTGTGCCCCTGATGCCTTCCCCTGAAGGGCTCTGTGGGAGCAGGTAGAGGCTGCGTCACTGCATGGGGACCTGGGGCAGCTTCCGAGGGCGTGGGAGCTGAGACGGACAGGACTTACCGGCAGCTTCGAGCAGAGCCCGCGTCTTATTTACCACGGAGATGTGGGGACCAGAACAACGCTCTCCCTCCTGAGACAGAGTTGGGCTCCACATCTAAATCTCAGAGCAGCTGCTCATTTCTGTCCTCCGGCAGGCAGCATGAACTCGGTTCTCACTAACACGCCGTGACTCCTGTTCCTTCTTTCGTAGTCGCTGATGCTCTCAGACATGCGTGTCCGTGTGTGACCTGCTGTGGCAGTATCACTTCCAGATGGCTCCGGGCTGTCTCGTGCCCACACTGTAAGGAATGTTCCGTAGCTTCCTTTTGGAACTGTTGTCATAGTCAATAGCCAAACCGTAAAAGTAAGCGCCAAACAGACCAGCGCGAGTAGCCCGCCACTGTCCCGTCGTCCACTTCCACGTTCAGGTATGTTCTGTCACAGCCCAAGCTTGTGGTGCACGTAACCCTGGCCTTTCACGAGCAGGTGGGTGCCACACGTGTGCCCCAAACGGCCCAGCGGGAGTAGCCGGCCACTGTCCCGTCGTCCACTTCCACGTTCAGGTATGTTCTGTCACAGCCCAAGCTTGTGCACGTAACCCTGGCCTTTCACGAGCAGGTGGGCGCCACACGTGTGGATCTTGGCCGCAGGCGTCATGCTAGCCGGGCACCCCCAGACATACATCAGAATAATGTTTGCCCCAATAGCTGGACTCGCATGGCCCAGTCAAGGTGACACCTAAAATCATGCACCGTCATGCCACCGCCTGTCCTGGATACATGAGCAAGGCGGCTCAGTGACTTCGTGTAGAAGTGTCACTGACAGCGGGATGTCCAGAGCCAGCAAAAGTGAGACTTGGGCTCGCACTGGCCATGGCAAGGCTTGGACTTCTGTCTCACAGGGGACTGCTGCTTGTGCACCGAGGCAGAGGCTGAGCTGCCCTACCCCGTCTTCTCACTGCTGCTAGACAAGGGGTGATTTCTCAAATGCTTGTGCAGTGCTCGCATGCACATCACACATGGGACCCCAAAATCCCACCCTAAAAGTCACACAGACTGTGGCCTGTGACTTCACAGTGACTCTGCAGCTTGGCGTTTGCACGAAGCTCTTCTGTGCATCTCCTTGGTGTGCAGAAAATGCAGGTCTCCAGCCTGACTGCCAGCCGTGTCTTTTAAACTCCATTGCCCTGTGTGCAGTTGCCTAGTACCTGCCTAACAGACACGAGGCACGTGGAGTTTGCCCGCGTGGTTGTTGAGTGGCGGTGATGCCAGCTCCCAGGAGTGGACGAGACAGGTCTCTGGCAGAGTAGGCGTCGGACATGGTGTTCGGGCGCGGAGAGTCCTGGGGTCATCTGGTGGGGCTGCCGGGGAGGCAGTGGGAGCACTGCGGAGGTGGGCCCGTGAGCTCCTGGCACCTCGGCGCGTTCTCATCACGGCTGTCGCCACATTCCGTCCTTTGTCGTGAGCGCCCGTCCCTGCTCCTCACCGCAGCGGTGCCGCTCTCACCCCTCGATGCCTGCTTCCGCTTGGAGAGTCTCCAGCTCACTGAGATCAGTATTTCACCTTAGTTTTAGACTTTCTTCTTCTCCCTAATGTTTGCATTCAATGTTATAAAATGCTCTTAAAACACCATTGTCGTTTCAGTCCACAAACTTTGACATGAGGCAGTTTTGTTTTCATTGAGGTTTAATTTTAAAATTTCCATCATGGTTTTTTTATTAGCCAATGAGTTACTTGGGAATAATTTTTTGTTTGTTTCCAAACATATGACTTGATTATTTCCAAGGATTATGATTCATATAATGTCAACCTGGTCCCTGGGGTCATGGTCTACTCTTTGTGTAATTGTCATAAAATTACCATGTGTGCTTGAGAAAAAGTCATGTGTCTGTTGGCTCATGGCTCTACCTCAGTACACTTAGTACAGACCCGTCCACAGCGGCTGTCACTTTTCAGGTCGTCTGTGGCCTTCTATCGTGGCTGACCGATCGCCACGCCTTCCGGGAGAGAGGAGCCCAGACCTGCCGCCAACGGCACGTGCGTCCTCTGTCCCGGCAACCCGTCCGGCTCCGTCGGAGGCGTCTTGCATGATGCCGTCTGTCCTGGGTGGTGGCTGTTGAGCGTGGAGGTTCCTCGCTTACATTGGCGTGTCTGGACTGCCGCCATATTTAACAGCGTGTGCCAACTCCGTACTGGTTAGTACCCGCGTGCGTATCTTTTCCAGCCGTTTCCTTCCAATTTCGACAGCTGGGTACCTTAAACTAACCTGCTAGTCTCTTCTTCCGTCTTTCGCCTGGAGAGTGGAGCACAGCCACACGTTTTAAACTTCTGGAACACTGGGCTCGCTCCACAAGTGGGCTGGGCTGCTCCCGTGCTCTGTCCCTGCAAGGCCAATGTCAGCGTCCCTCTCGTGCCCAGCGTCGGCTGGAAGCTAAGGATCGTAATTCTACTTTGAACTGCTACCCTTAGTATTTTAATTTATATTCTCTCACACATTTAACTGAAGAAGTCTAAGGTTATTTTGCTCCTCAGCTTCCTGCTGGACCAGGAAAAGCTGCCCATAGGCTTATGTTAAGTGAGGGTGCCGTTTCCGACTGCAGCTCGGCGTTGGCACGTTTGCCCCATTCCCACAGTCGCTCCTGTCTGTGGTATCTCCTTTCTTTCCTGTAGGTTTCCTTCTCTTGCCCAAATACATCATCTCGTTTTTCTTTCTTAAGAGAGGCACAGAAAATAAGAGTTGCTGTCTCTTAGTCTATGTCCGAAAATGTCCTCATTTTGCCCTTGCGGCTAATGGCAGTTTAGCACGCTGATTGGCCTTGTGGGTGTCCAGCGCCCTTACCCCCACCCACCTGCCAGCCCCTGCCCCTCTGGCTCTAACTTGCAGGCGTGTTTGTGGGGAAGGCCTCCTGTCTCTCCCTTCTCTTCTGCGTGTACCTGCCCTGAATCTCGGTGTTGCAGCTGTTTCCTCACCAGTCCTCTGGGACCTCATCTCTGAAACGTGGTGCATCCCCACACCCTGACGTCAGGTCACCGGGTCAGACACCTTGCCTTGGGCAGCCGCTGCCATTGTCGGCCCGCGTGGCTGCGTCCGTGTCTCCCCGGACAGGCTGGAGCCACCCCGGGCCTCCCGAGTGCTGGTAAGTACGCTGATCGGAACAAAGCTTTTATACTCTGCTCCTTTGAACTGGAGGCCGAAACCCAAAGGAAAAGCTGAGCAGTTGCTTTTCTGGTTCTCTGCCCACCTCTTCAAAGACTGCGTTCATGCTCGTGTGCAGCAGGGCAGACACAGGAGCAGCTCGGCCCTCAGACTAGCTGCGGAACTGGCCAAGTGCCCGTCCCACGACCTCAGCAAGCCCGGCCTGGCAGGTTTGTGAGCTCTTCCCTTCCACACCCGGAAGCAAAGCAGGTCTGCGGGCAGCCACCGCCGCATCCAAGCCCCACGTGTGCCCTTCGCCCTGTCTCCGCGCCCACCCTCGTCCCCGTCCGCAGGACTTTGCAGTGTGGCTGGTGTGATGTTTTCCTGGTCACAAGCGCTGCTCGTCCCATGGACTCCCCAAACTGCTCAGAGACGGGTGTGTTCTGTGAATGGGGCACGGGCCTGTGTCCTCTGGAGGAACAGAGGTGCACCCCGAGGGGCCCACGGCATGACCTTAACGCCCCACAGGGACCAGCATGAGCCCACCTCCCCCACGGGTGCGGGGAGGGCTGGGGTCAGGCAGAGCTCCTGCCAAGACAGCCGGGCTGGAGGCCCTGCCGAGGACACCTCCGGGGAGTGCTGTGTGCAGAGCCCCACACTGTGCCCTGGTCGACCCTGGGACCGCGCGGCGTGTGGCTGTGGCTCTGGCCCAGGCGACCTGCCCCTCTCCGCATCTCATGCCCTGACCCTGGGGACAGAAAGAAGCTGCAGCTGCCGGCTGGGAGGCGGGTTCCTGGAACAGCCCTGGGAGGGAGCCAGGGGACGCCGCAAAGTGTTTCCACATGTTGGATTCGGCAAACACAGCGGAGTGGAAATATTTACCCTGGATTAGAGACGTTGGAGAAATAATGAAATTACAGAATTTAGATCATTGGCGAGCTCATACGTGGCCGCACGCTGGAACGCCTGGAGTGGTTTCAGGAGCCTGGTGCCAGGCCCAGCCGCAGTGCCGAGGGCTGCTCAGGGCTGGGCCCACCGAGAGCCAGCTGTGCTCCGTGGGGCCGAGTGACCGAACGGGACAACGGTTGAACTGAGACGTGTATGTTCTATCGGAAGTTCAGACACCTTTGAAGAGACACAGACCATGGGGTCTTCTTCTGACATCTGTGCAGTGATGCAGGACACGTCCAGACTGGCCTGAGCGGAGCGGAGCCTCAGTGGGCGTGGTCCCCTCTGCCACGGCCCGTCGCCTGAAGCAGGCCTCGATTCTAGCCGAGCCGAGTCGTTGCCGCCAGCGCCCCTGTACAGAGGGTGCGGGTTCAGGAGGGCTGAGCTCCGCCGGGCGTGCCCCACGCTGCTCAGCTCGGACCCGCTCTCGCAGGCTGCCCCTCGCCGCCCTGTGACTACGGCGACTCGCGTCTCCGCGCTGGCGTCGGGCGGAGCGCCAAGCAGGCTTTCCTCTCAGACCCCCTCAGCCACCGAAGCGCCCGTGCCCGAACAGTTCCAGCAGAAGTGGGTCTGGGAATTCGCAAAGGATTCGATTAAGGAAAACCGAGAAGAAAAGGCCTGTAAAGGTCTTGGGGGCAGGAATTTAAAGTATTGCCGTGTTGAGTTTTTAAAGCTTCAAAACAAGGTACTTTGTAGGGTAACATCTGCAAAAGATGGGTGGGGGGCAGGGCTGACATGAACAGCCGCCACTGGTGGCCTTCCATGAGCGCGTCCCGGGCCTATGGGTGCTGTTTGCACAATGTGGGGTCGTGGGGCGTGCCGTGTGCGTCACACATCGGGCATGAGCTTCGAAGCGTGGTGAGGCCTTCTCCCTGCAGACAGGTGACCGACCGGGTGCAGAGGGCAGGCAGGTCACTGGGTTATGAGCCCATACCAGACGGCGGCTTGCCGGCTTGCGTGGCTCTCTGTCTCTCGCCGAGGGCCGTCCACGTCCCACTGCCTTCCAGCCTGTGTGTATTGTGTCAAGGTCGAAGAGACAGAATTCGGAAATACCGTGGGACAAGGGGGCTGGAGGGGGTTACGGAGATCAAAGCCCATCCGCTGCGCTGTGCACACGGAGCACGTGACGGAAGCCTTGGCTGGGAGACTTGGACCCCTCCTCCCCTCACGCCCGGTACAGAGCTCAGCGGGATCGGATACTGCCCATGGCCCTGATCGCGGTATCCAACTTCTCCTTGGGGCGCGCTTAAAGTCTCCTCTCGTTTCTAACGGTCTTTTGCGGAAGGAGGCCGACCAGGAATTTCCCTGTGAGATCTCAGACCTTTCCCAGATGCAGACAGGCCACTCTGTGCATGTGGCAATGCCGAGACATGCGACTGTGGACTCACATGTGCCCACCGTGTGCCACGTGGTCACTCGGCCGGGCCCCGGCCCGGAAAAGCAGTGGTGAGGATTCCCCCCTTTCAGCTCTGTGTCTGGGTGTCCCCTCCTCACGCAGCGCTGACAGTGGGGGCATCTCCAATAGGCGCTAGAGAGAGGTGCGGTTCTCGGGCGAGGGCTCCACCCACTGGGGCGACTTCCAAGTCAGAGTCGTCAGCAAGTGCTCGCTCTCGGCATGGTCTGTCGTTTTTTCTTTTGACTCATCAGTTTTCCAGAGTTTATTGATTGATTTTGCCCATGAGCAAGAGAGAAGGCACCCCCACCTGGGCCTGGCACTGCCAGTCGCATCCCAGCTTCCATCTGCTTCTACCACGGACGTGGGGGTGCCGGAATGCGCGTGGAGGTCTCTATTCGTCTCTATTTTTCTAATAATTGTATTTTATTTTCATTTCTCTTATACACGGAGTCACTGTACATCACATAGCTGGTAAAGTGCGTTGTGCGTTTCAGATCGATGCCAGGGCCAGGCCAATCACCACCGTGGGCGCAGTGACTGGGCGGGATGCTGAACCACCCTTGGCCCACGTGTGGGGTCGCCTGGAACACCGGGACCTGGGAGAGGCAGACAGCGCTGGACTGCACTGGTTCCTTGAACGCCCCACTTGCCCCTGGACTGAGCACCTGAGTGACCGCTGGGTGTCCAGCAGGGTGAGGCTGAGCCGGCGTCCAGACCCCCACGACCTCTTGGCGCGGAGCTGCCCCTTGAGTTCTGTGGGACGCACTCGGGGCTGACAGGCAGATTCCAGGGCCCAGTGAATCCCAGAGGAGGGACGTTCCTGTCTGTGCTGGCTGTCACAGAGGAGGGCGCTGTTTGTGAAGCAGCAGCGGCGACTCCACGCCACGGGCAGCCCTGGGTCTCCAGGAACTTACCTGCTGCAGTGCTTAGTCGTGGCTCTGGGGTGGGCGCCTGTATTCCCACTGGGCAGATGAGGGGCCGGGGCAGGAGGACCCACCAGGACGGGCAGCCTGGCCTGTGCCACGCTCCAAGTCTCCTTACCCGCGGTCCCCGTCATCCACACGCCACACGCCTCGTGCAGGAACTAGACAGCGTGGCGGTTCCGAAGGGCCTGGGTTTCAGGGGAAGGCAGTTTGGTTGGGGTGTGACCTTCTGCCCCTTGCGGACTTAGGAGGTGCCCTGGGCGACTCAGCAGGAGGGCTCAGTGTCCATGGGCACTGAGAGGAGGGCGTCCCGGCAGGGCAGTGTGGAGGGGGCTGGGGGCCCGGCCGTGGCCCTGCACCCCGGCGTTCTCCATGTCCTGAAGCCACTGCTGGAAATGGACACCACCTTTCTTCACATCTGCTTTTTAATCTCTTTTCCGAGATGGCTTTATCGTAGCCACATGCGACGCCCGTGTGAGACGGTAAGAAAAGACTGTTTTTGGCCTGGGATGTTCAAACAGCATTAGGCGGCCGGCCCCGAGCTGAGGCGTCACGGCCGCTGCTGCCGGTGCGGCTCTCATGGTCGGCATGGCCCACTCCGAGCAAGCCCGCCAGCCCACCTCTGCGTAGCCGTCTCACACGTGGGAGCATTTGTTGTCGTCTCCCGTGTCAAGGTTTACCGATGTGTAATTTACACACAGGAACATGCGCCTCGTGCACAGCCCAGCCGTAGCGTGACCTCGGCACCCAGACGCCCTGTGGCCACCCACCCTCCCAGCCTTTGGCAAGCGAGAGCCAGGCTTCTGTCTCCGAGGCCTGCATGCTCACACGGCCCACGTGTCAGTAGCCGGTTGTTTTCCAGGCCAGGGTGAGCGCCGCTGTACCTCGGCCGATGCCGTGGCCCGACCCCCAGCGGCAACCCTTGTTGTCGCTAACTTCCGCCACATAAATGAAGCTGCTAGAAATACTCACGAAGAGCACTCTGCACGAACATGTGTTTTTATTTCTCTTGAGGGAGTACTTGCGTGTGGGACTTCTGGGTCATATATTAAGTGGGTATTTTTCTTTATAAGAAAGTTTCTAACTGTTCTCCAAGTGGGTGTGAAGTTGTGCTCTCCCACCCAGAATGGATGAGAATGACCTCGTTTACACAGAGAGGCCAGGGCACTTTAAAGCTTGTAACAGCAGCTAACTGTGATGCAAAATGGCGATGCTAGGCCCGTTTCAGTTACGGGCAGCCCTGCACGGGCTACACAAAGCAAAGGTAGCCAGACTTGACTCTACTTCAGAATGCTTTGGGGGCAGCTCCATGGCCTGGTGGATAAGACCCCCCATGGCCGCCCATGTAGTTCAAATCCTGGGCCTGGTGGCTTGGGAAGCAGGCTGGGAGTGCGCGTGTGTAGCCAAACCCCGACAGGAATGAGAACGCGAGCAAAAGGGGTCACGGTGTGACTATTCGCTCCGGGGGGGTGTTTTCTCCTCTGTCCCTCTGGTGTCTCTGGAAAGCACACACACTCACTGGCAAAAAAAATTAAAAAATTCTTGTTGATTAAGTAGGATTTATCTCCAAATGCATGTTGGTTTAGTATCAGAAAACCTAATGACTTAATTTACTAGTTTGGTAGAAAATGTTTGATCTTAACAGATGCTAAAAGAGTAAGTGCTTAAGCTCATTACTGTTTACAGTTCAGGAGGAAAGCCATCAAAGTAGGAATTAAAAAGATTGTTTCTCTTTTATAGAGAGGGATTTTTGCTATAGGGCATGTGTAGTCACCAGAGAGACAGAGAAACAGAAAGCGAGAAATCACCCCCCAAGGGGGAATGGCCACACTGCAATCCCTTCTCCATTTTCCTCTTGGGATCTAGAGCACACACGCACAGGTGCCCAGCGTGTTTTTTTTTTTTTTTTTTTTTTTCTTTTGGAGAGATTTTCGCTATAGGGCGCGCGCGTTACCGGGTCTGGGACTCGAACCGTGTTGAGAACGTGGAAGTCCAGTGATGTAACCATTACACCATCTGCAGGTCACAAAAAAGGACATTCTTAATTTGGTAAAGTTTACATCATAAAACTTAAATAAAATGTAGCATTTAATGGAGAAATTTTACAAGCATTCTCTTTAAGTTCAAAATGTAACAAGGGGAACCAGCAGTTAGTGTAATGGCTATGTCGCTGGATTCCCACGTAGTCGCCCGCGGTTCGTGTCTGAGACCCAGTGGCTTAAAACTCACGCCGGGCGCGTGTGCGTGCGTGCCCAAGATCCCGAGAGGAGAATGGAGGAGAAGGGATTGCGGTGTGACCATCACCCCTGGGGGGTGATTCCTCGCTTTCTGTCTCTATGTCTCTCTCTGTCTGTCTGGCGAGCGCACGTGCCCTATAGCGAAAAAAAAAAAACAAAACAAAACAAAAAAAAACCTCTCCAAAAGAAAAAAAAGAAAATAAAAACGTAACAAGGATACCACTCTTCCTTTATTGGGTCCTTGGGAAAGTCAGGGTATGTTTTTGCACTGAAAACAGGAACGTCGTAAGCCGTGGCTTCCCGGACAGCCCAGTAGAATTTCTTGTTTGCACTCAGTCACCGCCATCTCTACAGCACACAACGTGGCTTTTCAAGGTGTGCAGCGTGTGACAATCAATGAGGATACTACTGTGCGTGCTTGCAGCAGAGCGCTACACATTCCTGTGTCCCAGGCCCTCCCACCCCCTTCACTGTCTACCTGGCTGCCCTTCAGCCTCTGGTGTCTACACCCACCCCACCTGGTGTTGTATCTTCAGCTCTTCCCTTTCTGCATAGAGCATAGACGCTCCGTACATATCAAGGGTGCACAAGAGGCTGTGGCACACCCTGGCTTGCTTTGCTTACCGTATCCATCCGCTTCGGGTCAGGGTCTCCTTGTTCCTGGGGTGGGGGGTGTCACGTCTGAGACACTGAGCGAGTGGGACATGTGTGTATGACAGGGCCTGGGAGGGTCACGTCTGAGACACTGAGCGTGCTGGACACACATGTGCCGTGGCCTAGGGCAGACGGCACTCCTGGACCCGTGGTGCTGTCCGTCCTGTCCCTCTCTCTGTCTCTGCTCCTGTTGCTGTCTCTCTTGCTATGGGATGAGCTCCCCTCGGGGAGGAGATGTGGCGGCGAGCCTGCTGCCCGTGCCCTCGTGGCAGGACACCTGGCTAGTGCCCGCCCCTCCCTTCTCTGCATTCGGGAGCACCTGACTGTTTGGAGACTCACGCTGGCTGTGACTGCCCGGGATGAAGGGGGACCTTTGAGCGGTGACTTGGCTATGGGGGCTCTGTATGTGGGTTGCATTGGGGACAGGACTGCAGGGCTAGCCCGGCTCTCTCCCGCCACCGCCTTCCGCACGCTCTGAGCGGGCTCGGCTAGTATTAGTCGGAGACGGCCCGTCAGTGGCCGAGCCACATCGTCCGTAACCCTTTCCTACGGTATCTCTGTGTGGTCGCGCTAGCAGGGTGATGGACCTCACAGAGAGGGAGGCAGCACTCCTCGTCGGGTTGGTTTTGTTTTAGTTGTGTAAGAGTGTGAGAAGGACTGCACTTAGCCCTTCACATGACAGTTCAACCTTCTCACCAGTCCCTGCCGTCTGGACTTCCCATGTATTTCTTTGTGATTCTGTCTTACTGGTTTTACGTTTCTGGGAATTTGTCCGTTTCATTTACTCTGCCCAATTTGCGGGCATGCGACAGCTCGCAGGACTTGGTTAAAAATCATTTTGTTTCCGTAGCAATGCCCTCCACCCTTATCTGATTTTAGTTATTTGAGTCTTTTTGTCTTAGTTCATCTAGCTTAAGTTTTTTTCAATTCTTGTTGATCTTTTCAAAGAACCAATTTTTGGTTTCACTCTTTTTCTCTTGTTTATCTTTGCTCTGACTTTTCTCATGTCCTTCCTCTGTGGGCTTTGTGTTCGGTTCCCACAAACTTTTCTTCTTTTTCTAGTTTTTCTTTTTTAGTTCCTTAAGTTGTAAAGACAGGTTGTTGAGTTGAGGTCTTTTTGTTTTTCACATGAGCACTTAGAATTATAAGTTTTCCCTTTCACACTGTTTTTGCTATAGCCCATATTTTTGTATGTTTTGTTGTCATTTTAAGTCCTAAGTATTTACCATTTCCCTGCAATTTTATTTTTGAGCCATCAATTATTTAAGTGTGTCATTTAACTTCCACAGTTTTGTGAAGTTTCAAAGTGTATTTCTATTATTATTTTCCAGTTTTGTCCTTTGTGGTCAGAGAAGATGATTTGTGATACATATCTTTTAAAACTGAATGAAACTTGAGACCAGCAGTTGGTGTAATGGCTATGTCCCATGTAGTCGACTGCAGTTCAAGTCCCAGACCTGGTGGCTTAAATTCACGCTGGGTGCATTTGTGTACGTGCCCAAGATCCCAAGAGGAGAATGGAGGAGAAGGGATTGTGGAGTGGCCATTCCCCCGGGGGGTGATTTCTTGCTTTCCATCTCTCTGTCTCTCTCTGTCTCTCTCACGCGCCCTGTAGCTAAAATCTCTCTAAAAAAAAAAAAAAACTGATTGAAACTTAATTTGTGGTTTAACATACAGTGTATCCTGAACAATGTCTGTTGTGCCT
>NW_006159601.1:1235330-1242738 GCF_000334495.1 Tupaia belangeri chinensis | reverse complement strand
TATGTGTCCACCCGACCTGGTCCATGGCTGTGCTATCCAAGCCCTCCTACGTCCTCACCTGTCTACTCCCTGATTACCCTTGATTACTCCCTGACTCTATACCCACTATTGATGGGGTATAGAAATCTCCAACTATTTATGTAAAACTGCTTATTTCTCCCTTCAATCTTGTCAGTTTCTGCTTCATGCATTCTGATGATTAGGGTGTAAATATTTCTGATGACCCAATAGTTAATCTTTATAATGTATTTTATCTTTCACTTATAATCGTATTTATCTCTTACTTTCTGATTTAAAGTCTATTTTCTTCCCCTAGTATTTGTGTAGCTACCCCTGCTCAATTTTGCTTACTATTTTCATGGAGTATATTTTTTTATCCTTTCAGTTTAAACTCATTTGTGACTTGGCATCTAAAATGAGTTTGGGTGATATGTGCAAATAGTTGAATCTCACACTTTCATCCATTCTGCGAATCTCTGTTTTGTTCATTGGAGAATATAAGCTATTTACATTTAGTGTAATTACTAGTAAGGAGAGACTTACTCCTATTATTTTCATGTTTATTTTTCTATACTTTACAGATTTTTCTTTAAATAAGTATTTTTAACTTTATTTATTATTATTCTTATTTTCCAGTTTGATGAGAGAGAGAAAGAGAGAGAGCGAGAGCACTAGGCACCAGGTCCAGGACTCGAACTGTGGTCAGCCATGTGGGAGTCCAGCGACTTTAACCACTATACCACCTGCTGGCCTTTATACCTTACAGTTTTTTGTCTCTCAGTTTCTAAATTACTGTCTTCTTTTGTGTTTAGCTGATTTTTGTAGTGAAATGTTTCATTTCTCATTTTCTTTTGTGTATAGTCTATATGTATTTTCTTTGTGGTTACCAAGGGGATTACATTTAACTCCTGAAGTCATAACGGTGTAATTTGAATTGATACTATTTTGACTTCAATAACATGCAAACACTGTATTCCTTCTATTTCTGTACCCATCTCTGTCAGCTACCGATGTCACAAAAGTACATCTTTATTCATTGTGTTCCTTAAAACAAAGTAATGATTTTTTTTTTTTTGGGAGAGGTTTTTGCTATAGGGCATGTGCGCTCGCCAGACAGACAGAGACATAGAGACAGAAAGCGAGAAATCACCCCCCAGGGGGGATGGTCACGCCGCAATCCCTTCTCCTCCATTCTCCTCTCGGGATCTTGGGCATGCACGCACACGCGCCCGGCGTGAGTTTTAAGCCACCGGGTCCGGAACGCGAACCGCGGTCGACTACGTGGGAGTCCAGCGACATAGCCATTACGCTAACTGCTGGTTCCCAACAAAGTAATGATTTTTAAAATGTATTATTTCTGTGGCCAGCAGGTGGTGTGCTGGTTAAGATGCTGGACTCCCACATGGCTGGCCATAGTTTGCATCTCAGACCTGGAGGCTTGTTCTCTCTCTCTCTCTAGTGAGCGTATGTACTGTACCCTGTAACAAAAATAGCAATAGCAAATAAAATTAAATAAATAAATCTAAGAAAATTATTTAAAAACGTATTAGTTATTTTTATTACATAAAAACAAAAGCAGAGGCACCGAGTGTTGTAGCAACACCACTAGCTTCAGTGGCTGCCTACATATGTGCTTTCGTTGAGATCTTTGTCTCTTTGCGTGGCTCTGAGGTGTTGTCCGTGTCCTTTTATGGCACCTTTCAGCATTTCTTGCAGGACAGGTATTGAACTAGTGGAACTCTGAGCTTTTGTTGAATTACCCTCTCACTGTTTTCTGCTTTTTTTTTAGGTTTTTGCCATAGAGTGCATGCACTCACCAGAAAGAGAGTGAGTGTGAGAGGGAAAGTGACAAATCACCTCTGGGGGGATGGCCACACTGCAATCCCTCCTCCTCCGTTCTCTCCCTGGGGCTTTGAGTATGTATGTACGCACTCAAGCCACCAGGTCCGAGATTTGAACTGTGGTAAACCTGTGGGACTCCAGCACCCTAACCATCACACCACCTGCTGGCCCCACCCCCTCACTTGGAAAGACAGCTTTGCTGGGTATGTGGTTCTTGGTTGCTGGTGTTCCTTTAGCTGTTTGGGTGTATTGGTTTATGTCTCTGGAGTCCAGCGTCAGTGGTGAGAAATCTGGACACTTTCAGTAAGAGCCCTTTGAATGTGACAAGTCACTATTCTCTCGCTATTTCTAGGACTCTTTGTCTCTTGAAAAGTTTATGTGGTTCTTTGAGTCCATCTTCTGTAGAATTCATTTAGCTTTCTGAATGTGTCTGTTCATATCTTTAATTGAATTTGGGGTGTTTTCAACCATTATTTCTTCTAATACTGTCTTTGCTTCTTTCTCTCTCTTCCGCTTCTGAGATTCCTACAATGTTGGTCCGCCGGATGGTGCCCTGATGGTCCCTTGGGCTCTGTTTATTTTCTTGAATCTGTTTTTCTTTCTGTTCCTCAGATTTGATAACTTCTATTGTCTCATCTGTAAGTGTGCTAGTTTTTCTCTGCCTGTTCAAACCTGCCTCTGTCCCCTTCCATTAGTTTTTTATTTTAGTACTGTACTTCTTAGCTTTAGAATTCCTTTTGCATTTTACATTTTCTAGCTCTTTATTGCTATTTTTGTTTTGTTTATATATACTTTTTTTTAACTGCATCTGCATCTTTTTTAATTCTTTGAGGATCTTGAAACTAGTTGTTTGTCTTTGTGTTGCAGGTTCGCTGTCAGGTCTTTTCTGAGGCTGTGCTGTTGATTTACTTTTTTTCCCTTTGCATGGAGCATACGTTATTGTTTCCTTGTGAGATAACACACACACATGCACACACATACATATATACACATATGCACACGTACATAATACATATGCACATGCATACATATATACACACACACACATGCTCACACACATGTTGTAGAGTGGGCGTTTGGACGTGATAATGCGGTACCTCGGCCAGCGCTTTCCCGTGCCTACTGTGATTGCTGCTTGTCTCTCTAGGCTGGGAGGAAAGCGTAAGGTCTTTTCAGTTATTTTCATGAGTGTTTTCTTCAGCGCACACAGTCACTTTCTAATTTCTGTTGAGTGTGTTTTTGCTTTTGAATGTCTTATTCTTTGATGTTTGGGAAGTTGAGGGCATCAGCTTCCAGTGCTCTGGGAGGAGCGTCTCCTGGAGCTGGCAGCGCGGCAGGAGTGGGCGGCCACTGCCTCTTTGTCTGAGCCTCTGTGGCCAGGTCAGTCCCCAGGGGGCAGAGCCCGGCACGTGGGAAGAGGTGCTCTCCCACTCTGGCTCCGTCCATCTGCGTGGGCTGCTGCTGCTCGTGAGCCGCAGAACTGGGGAGGGGAGGGCTGCTCCGAGGTGACAAAATGAGCACATTTACAGCCTGAGCCTTCCCCTGGAGGTTGGAAGCCTTCAGCAGACTCCCGAGTTTCTTAGTGATCACAGCGGGCAGACTGCCAGAGAACTCTCGGCGGGGCCCTCCTGTGTGCCGTCTTCCCCGACTCTCCTGCCGTTCGTCCTTACGCGCTGGTGATTGCGTGACAGTGTGCGGACCTGGGCAGGGTCCTTCGCGCCCTTTCCTTGGGTGTATACTGAGCGGCTCTGGCCAGGGCTCTCAGATACTGACTGGATTCATCGAGTGTAAGAATACCTTTGCACGTACGGCTTACTGTTTGAGCGCACTTCGCTCTATGACCTGGACAGTCCCAAAGGAGGAGAGCAGACACCTGGCCCTGCCGTGGTGCAGGACTCCCACTAGCAGAGCGCTCCTTAACCGCAGCTCGCCACCGCCACCCTGGATGGCAAACTCCAGCTGTTCCTTGCCGAGTAGCTGCTCCTATCCGGCCCTGGCCAGAGGACGACGTGATGGACTGGAGAGACCGAGGCCCGCCCGTCGCCCGGCCAGGAGCAGTGCCGGTCACGGTCTGCGACTTCAGTGCTCCCCCTCTGCGAGCCCCCGCCCCGTGCGTGCACACCGCCTGCGTTCCCCTGTGCTGGTCCTTGAGAAGTGGCAGTGGCAGCCCAGCGCCTCTGCAGGAATCTGGTGTGGGTACAACGGTGTGCTTCAGTAAAGACAACCGCACGTTTCGTCACTGCGTGTGTGGGGGCAATGCTCCTGGGGCTGTGAAAGCAAAGCCGTGGCCCCGGCCCTGGGCTGTGTTCACACTGCGGCTTGGGGGCGTCCTCTTGGGGGGTCCTCTCCGAGGGCAGTTTGACTCCTGGACCTTTTCTCCCAGGGCCACCAGAGGGCCACTGGGCAGAGGGCCCAGGTGCTGCCCGGCCAGGCCCTGCAGAGCTGGTGCCCACCCTGGGGTGATGCCATCTAGTGCAGCTCCAAAGGCCCCGAGCTGAGCGCACAGGCCTTGGGGCAGAGTGCCTGTCACCCCGCAGCGTGGGGCTTCTAGGGCCCACCTGGGGTGCCTGCCGAGGTCACGCGTCAGTGGGCAGCGGGGGTGGGGGCTGCCGACCCACTGCAGCCCTGTGGGCCTCGTTGGCTTCACTGCCCCCTACCCTCGGGGCGTCCAGGGTGGGCTCCTGGGCCCCTGAGTGGGATTTCCACACGGACCTCAGACAGGCACTGTGCTCCTGCTGAGCCGGAGAAGCAGGGATTTAGAATAACTCGCTTTCATTTATCTGACACTTAGAGTCACCCAAACATTCGTATTCATTCATGGCAAACACACCATTTCCCATTGTAAGAACACTCATTTAGAACCAGTTAGAAATTCGTCAACGAAGCCACGTTTGACCAGCAAGCCCAAAGTCTCCTGGCGTCCCTCAAATGTGTTCACGTACGCCAGGCCACAGGGGCACTGCAGAGGGCGTCCACACAGCGGCACCTGCTGGGTACACCCTGCAGTCCCAGCCCCAGGAGGCCGCGGCGGGGTGGCACGGCGGGCCCTGTCAGAAGTACGGTCTCTAGGCCTCTCCCTTCCCTTTTGCTCTCCATTACTCGGAGGGGAAAATTTCCACTTTGGCATTTTTACTTTTAATTTAAACGGTGGTGAATATGCTCGACACGACACCGGCCGCCTTGTCGCCGCACAGCTCAGCGGCAGCAGCCCCTCCTCCTCCATGCAGCTCCCTCCCCATCCACTCTGGAATGTTCTTGCTTTGTAAATAACCAACCCACGTTAGCTGCCGGCTCCCCTGCCCCGGCCCACCCGTCTCTGACGCCCGGGACCTGCGGAGGCGAGGGGCTGCGTGCTGTCCTGCGTGTCCCCTCGGGTCAGCCCTAGGCTCGTCCCAGGCATGTCAGAATGTGTCTGTCCTGCTGGGCCGAACTGCCGCCCGTGGGGAATGCCGTGTTTGCTTCCCCCTTGGCTGTGGGCGACAGGTGTCCCTGGGCTATGGGACTGTGGCGTGGCCCCTTCTAGGCCCTGCCTTCGGCCGCCAGTGTGCAGGAGGTGAGCTTTCTGGGCCAAAGTGTGAGTCTTAGATGTTCAGAAATGTATTAACTCACCCTCCATGAGAGAGGGACAGGCTCCCGATGCGACCTGCCCCCGCTCAGCTGGCCGGGGTACAGGCACGTGGGTGCCCTGCCCCCTCGTGTGGGCCCAGTGGGTTAGCTGCACCCCGGCCTGCCCCCAGTCTTTGTTCTGGGCAGGGCTGCCACCCTGTGTGCCCTGGCGGCCACACCAGCTAACTCCCCATCACAGTGTCAGACACAGCTGTCCTGCCACCCCCGGCGTGAGCCTCAGAGAGGCCCCAGTCTGCCCTGGGCCTTCCACCCTGCCCAGCCAGCCGTGGCCACAGTCAGCTCTGACTCTAATCTGGGCTCTGAGGACAGGGAGGTTACTCCACGCGGGGCGGGCAGGCGGCGTGGCGGTCAAGGTGCTGGACTCACACAGGCCGCTGCTTTAGCGCTTTCCCCCTCTCTCTCTTTTTAAAATATAAGAATAACAACTAAAACAAACAGTTCTTTAAAAAAGATTAGTTAGTGCAAATAATAACAGCTGAGTAATATGCCACAGAAAAAGCTCTAATTTGATATTTTTAAATCATCAGACAGGATTATCAGGCGAAACCGAGGACAGGGTAAGTGTGGAAATGCTACCTTTCTTTTCCTCAGAGAGAGCTTTGGCTATAGGGCACATGCACTGTGCGGACAGACAGAGAGCAAGGACTCACCCCCACACGGGCCACGCACAAGCCCTCCTCCTCCATTCTCCTCCTGCGATCCTGGTCGGCAGGTGCCCAGCGTGAGTCTCAAGCCTCTGTCCGGGACTGGGTCAACGGTCGGCCACGTGGGAGTCCAAAGCCTTAACCACGAGGTCACCTGCTGGGCCCAGAAATGCTGCTCTTTGGAACAGAGTCATGGTGTGTGTGCGGCCCTCTGCACGGGCTGCTGGGAAGGCAGAGCCGGGAAGGCCTGGCGGGTGGGCGGACTGGGTGGAGGGTGGCGCGTGGACCCTGATGGTAAGCCCTGCAGCGTCCCAGGGAGGAGAAGGTGCTGCACCCACTGCCGGTCAGGTTGCGCTGGGCCCGTCCGCTCCCCCGGCTGTGGACGTCCATGCTGGAACGGGGCAGCCCAGGTATGGGGCAGCGGCCAGTCCGCCTTCACGGAGCAGTGAGAGGCTGTTTGCGAACCTTCGCGTCCTCCCGGCTCCATCGCCCCACCTCTTCGGCATCCTCGGCTGGGAGGCACTGTCGCCATCCTCACCTTCCAGACCCCGGACCAGAGCTGGTGCAGGGCAGATGTCCTCTTAGGAAGCCTGGTGCAGATGCTCGGGCCAAGCAGCGGCTCTCCTGGGTCTCTGAGAGAAGACCAGCCCAGCCCAGCCCAGGGGAACCCCAGCTGTACCCCAGCCAGGGTGGAGGCAGCAGAGAGGGCAGCCGGCATGGGCCAGTGACCCCTGGGGCAGGGTTAGGACAGTGTCGATGTGACTGGGACCATGCCTCTGGGACCAGACCTGATGGCCCAGCGAAGCTTTCTGTGGTGGGCCTGCTTCACAGGCTGCAGGGTGGCAGGGAGCCCGACATGGCCACTGCAGGGCCAGCCCAGAGCCAGCTGGAAGGTTGGTTTGGTGCCTGGAGACTGGGTGAGTCAGTGTGCAGCGTGTGCCATGGACTTGCACAACTCTGGCACGCCCGTGCCTCTGCAGACAACAAAGGGAGAATGTGACGGTGGCCCCCCGCCCGACCTCAGGGGGTGGTGTAAACATTCTGGAATCAACGATTTCTGTTCATTTTGACATGCTCTTTAAAGGCATTCTTTTCAGATGTGGGAGTTCATTTTTGTTCAAAGTGTGTGTTTTTTTCATTAGAGCAGGAGACAGGGAGAGAGGGAGCCAGGCACCCCGCAGACCCAGGATGCAGTCCAGGTCGGTCAGGAGCCAGATCCCAGCCTAACGAGCCGGGCGTGGGCTTCCGACTTCTGGGGCTGCCTGGGAGGGTCCGGGGAGGCCGTGGCCACAGTT
>NW_006159601.1:1233812-1235213 GCF_000334495.1 Tupaia belangeri chinensis | reverse complement strand
GTGGGCCCGTGACCCCCAAAGGTGGGGCCTTCCTGCTGCGTCCAGACAGCCCCACAAGGAAGGGGGCAGGGTCCGGCCTTCTCTCCTCTGGCTCCTTCCCCCCTACGACGGCGCAGCCCAGTGCCGACCCCCTCCCGCCCTCCGCAGAGATCGTTTCTCTTCTGCTTGGCTTGATGGTGTCTGCTCAGGGTTTTACGTTTGCACTGCGCATCTCCGGCGTGCACATGAATCCTGCCAGCGTGAGGACGCTGCGGACCGGCCCGCAGACCTTGCCGTCCACAACATCACCGACACGCAGCTCACCTCCCACTCCTCTGCCAGTCGACGTCCTCTCCCCTTGATAACCACCTCCGTGGCACCCTCGTTCCCAGCTCACCTGCCCAGCCGCAGCCCTGCAGTCCCTGCGGGGGAACACCTGTCGTCCCGCCGTGGAATGTGCTTGGCGGTCTCTCGGAGATCTAAGTGCACACCTGTCTGCACACCTGAGCAGTCCCACTCCTGGGAATGACCTGAGGCCGATACACAGGGAGACTCCAAGTTCCTGCGGACATGGGGTCGAAGTCTGTGCGTTCCGTCCAGCAGCGATTTCATATCACGTCCTGGGAGATTTCCAAAAACCCGCGCTCGCTCGTTTGAGAACGCGAGCTTGTCCCCAGGATGTGGGAGGTGGCGACGGCTGGTCCTCCATGGTGGACACGTCAGCAGGGCAGAGGGGCCGACTGCTGGCAGACCAGGAGCCTGCGGGGCCTGGGGCCATCCCAGCGTGGGGGAGCCGGTGGGAGGGGCCCGCCAGGTGTGCGTCAGCTTCCCAGGGGCTCCCACCAGGTTTCACACAAGTCACCGTGCCAGGGGTTAGATCTGAGGTCCCTTCTGGGGCTTGCCTGGGCGCAGTAGCTCCCTCCTCCCCCCCACCTTGGTCAGGCACCTGCCTGTCTTCCATGGGGGCTGCCTGGGTGTGGTGTTGGCCAGGACAGGGCAGGCCACCGCGTGTAGAGGCGTCTGGACATGTTCGTCTTGAGAGAGGCCTGCTGCCTGCTGGTGGTGAGGGCCCTGCGGGCCAGCAGAGTTCTTACCTCGGTCCCAGCCGCGACGCTGTCGCTCGCGGTCACTTGTCAGCTGTACCACCAGGCTGCGGGCTGGGGCTGTTCTGGGCCCTGGGAGGCAGCAGCGACCACATAGCCCACTGATCCCACACTGCTCCTGTCCCAGCCCTGCGGTCCCAGTGCACCTGAGGCGAACTCAGGCCTACGGCGGCCTCTTCCCAGCTGCAGCAGCTTGAGAGCAATCTGCCTGATTCCTGGTGCCGACAGCAGGCTTTTCTCCTCCCAGCCCGGGCTGGTGCGTGTGCTCCCTGCAGGTGTGTCCTCGTTGCCCTCCGGCCCGAGCCACCTGTGGCCTCTA
>NW_006159601.1:1230190-1230443 GCF_000334495.1 Tupaia belangeri chinensis | reverse complement strand
GGCATGTTCGTCTTGAGAGAGGCCTGCTGCCTGCTGGTGGTGAGGGCCCTGCGGGCCAGCAGAGTTCTTACCTCGGTCCCAGCCGCGACGCTGTCGCTCGCGGTCACTTGTCAGCTGTACCACCAGGCTGCGGGCTGGGGCTGTTCTGGGCCCTGGGAGGCAGCAGCGACCACATAGCCCACTGATCCCACACTGCTCCTGTCCCAGCCCTGCGGTCCCAGTGCACCTGAGGCGAACTCAAGCCTACGGCTGG
>NW_006159601.1:1221544-1230167 GCF_000334495.1 Tupaia belangeri chinensis | reverse complement strand
TGGCTGACTCGGGCCTCCGGCGGCCTCTTCCCAGCTGCAGCAGCTTGAGAGCAATCTGCCTGATTCCTGGTGCCGACAGCAGGCTTTTCTCCTCCCAGCCCGGGCTGGTGCGTGTGCTCCCTGCAGGTGTGTCCTCGTTGCCCTCCGGCCCGAGCCACCTGTGGCCTCTAGCTGGGCAAGCCAGCATGTGGGCCGCCTTCCTTCTCCAGCCCACTTGCCCGCCCGTGTGCCCTCCCACCAGCAGCTGCAGCCCCTTCACTCTCCCACGCTGGAGCGCTCGCGTGTGGGCCGGCCGCTGCCCAGCACGGCCCCTCACACCCCAGCTCTCTGGGTGGCTCTGCATCCCTCTCAGGTATTTGTCCTTCTGACGCCACGTCTGTCTGCGTCGCACGTGCAGCTCACACGACCACGGCCGTGTCTGGGAGCAGCGCTGTGGTGCAGTAGGGCGTGGCCGCAGCACGGAAGGCCACGGTGCCCCTGAGCAGTGCCGTGGGTGTCTGCAGTGGTGGGCGTGACACTTCGTGAGAACCACTCCGAGCTGTTCAGGTGTGCGGTCACAGTTGCCACGCCCTGCACAGACCACCAGCCCCGGGCACAGGGCTGCTGGCCCAGGACGAGGACTGCCTTGGCCCTCCCGAGCTGGCGCCGCCCCTTCGGTATCCCGTCCTGCTGTTACTCTTAATGTTTTGTTCATCAGCAATTCTTTAAAAACAGTGCTTGTATAAAATAATTAGCTCAGCTTTGACTTAGTGGTAATATTTTTACAGTTACAGTAATGAAGCCTTACTATGACGGTCATTGCCATTTGCCGGTATTAGATACAGAATTTCCTCCTGGTTTCCACCTTCCTTTCTTCCACTGGCCTTTGACATTAAAATGAGCTGCTGCTTCTGTATTTTAATTGGAACTTGATAGTAAATTATTGTGTTGTGAAGAGATTTTAAAGCAGTGTTTATATCTGAGGATCAAAAAATAAATTGATTTATTAAAAGACTACTGTAGACTTTTACATAATCAGAAAACTAGTAGTTTATTAAAATGTTTTAACAACATAGATAAGTGATACATGTTTTGTGACAAAATAAGTACAAGTTACTACTTTCATAACTAGTCATTTGTATACAAAATGCTTAATTTTACAAATTTTAATGTATTTTCTCAATCATCTTATGGATGGAGATGACTCAATTTCTTATTGAAAATTGTGAAGTTCCAAAAGGAAAGAACTTTTCCAAATTCATTCTATGAAGCCTCTATCACCTCAACCCCCAAAACAGCCAAGGAAATAACAAAAAAAGGAAAACTACAGACCAATGTCCCAGATGAATACAGATGTGAAAGTCCTTGAGAAGATACTAGCAAATTGTATCCAACAACACATCTCAAATATTATACATCAGGACCAGGTAAGCGTTAGGGATGCATTGGCGGGGGTGTGGTGAAAGGGGAACTCTCTTATACTGCTGGTGGGAATGTAAATTAATCCAACCACTGTGGAGAACAATATGGAGATTCCTCAAAGATCTACAAATAGAACTGCCATATGATCCAGCAATCCCACTCCTTGATATCTACCCAAAGGACAGAAGAATTTTTCATCGGAAAAGTGCTTGCACATCCATGTTTATTGCAGCACTATTCATGATACAATTGCTAAGACATGGAACCAACCCAAATGCCCCTGTACGGATGAATGGGTTGAAAAACTGTGGCACATATACTCTATGGAATACTATTCAGCCATAAAAAACCCCAACAAAACCCTGGCTTTTGACAGAAAGTGGAAGAATATGGAAGATTTACTGCTGAGTGAAGCAAGCCAGGCTATGAAGGAGAGACATTGTATGTCCCCACTTAATATATACCAAGTGTCTGCACTTTATGACTGAAACTGATTGACTAAAGGTTGTACAAACACAAGAGATGGGTGTGAATGCCAGATGTGGTGTGTGTGGAGGAGGGGGGCCTGGGGAAGGACATTTGGAGGAGGGATACAGAGACAGAGCATTGATGGGACAGGGAGCTAGTGGGGTTATCTGTTGAAGATATTTTGATCAAATAGATTGGGGAGAAATGTTCACATATTGAAATGTTCACTTTGTAAGCTAATGTGATTGTATAAAAAATAAATTAAAAAAAACGAACAGGACAGGACATCCACTTCCTTCACTCATTTTAAATGTAGTATTGTACTAGAATTCATGGCCAATGCCATAAGACAAGAGAGTAAAATAAAAGGCATTCACACAGGAAAAGAAGAAGTGAAATTATCTCTGTTTGCAGATGACATGAGTATTTACATAGAAGAGCCAAAGGACTCCACGAAAAACTAGAATAGACAAATGAATTCAATAAAGTGGTAGGATACAAAATCAGTATGCAAAAATCTGTAGTGTGTTTAAAAACTGACAATCAACAGAGATAGAAGTGATGAAAGCAATCCCACTTACAATAGCCACACACATACACACACACACACACACACACACACACAAATAATAAGATACCTAGGATAAACCTAACTGAAAAGGTGAAAGACCTCTACAAAGAAAACTATGAAAAATTGAAAAAAGAATTTGAAGACCCCATATTGCCAGAACAATATTGTGTAAAAAGAATAACATAGGAGGCATCACTTTCTGACTTCAAAATATATTACAAAGCTGTGAAAACCAAAGCAACATGGTACTGGCACAAAAAACAGGCATGTAAATCAATGGAACAGAGTGGAACCCAGGAATAAACCCCAAATCAACAGATCTTTGACAAAGGACACAAGACAATCCGGTGGGGAAAAGAAAGTCTTTTCAACAAATGATGTTGTAAGAACTGGATATCCACCTGCAGAAAAATGAAACTAGATCGCTGTGTCTCAGCATTAACAAAAGTCAACTCAAAATGGATCAAAGATCTAAATGTAAAGCCTCAGACTATTAAACTACTGGTGGAAAACACAGGGGAAACACTTGAAGACTTTGAAGTAAGCAAGATTTCTTAAATAAGACCCCCAGAGGGTAGGTAATAATCTCAAGTGGGACTACACCAGGCTAAAAAGCTTCTGCACAGCAAAGGAAACAATAATCAGAGTGAAGAGACAGCCCTCAGAATGTGAGAGAATATTTGTAAACTATACTTCAGATAAGAGACCGATATGCAGAATATACAAGGAAATCATGCAGCTGAACTGAAAAAAAATATTTTAAATGGGCAAATGAGTTGAACAGTTCTCCAAGGAAGACATACGAATGGCCAAAAAGCACATCACTTATCATAAAGGAAATGCAAATCAAAACCACAAAAAGATACCACTTACCCTCAATAAGAATGAATAATATTAAAAAATAAAGAACAGGTGCTAGTGAGGCGATAGTGAGAGGGGAGCCCTCTAACACTGGGTAAGAGTGTAAATGAGTACATCCACATAGAAAATAATATGGAGGTTCCTAAAAAGTCTACAAGTGGAATAGAGCTACCATACACCCCAGTAATACAACTCCTGGGTATTTACCCAGAGGATAGGAAAACATGCGATTGGAAAGACACTTGCACGTCTGTGTTTATTGAAGAATCATTCACAATTACTAAAAAATGGAACCAGCCTAAATGTCCAAGAACAGATGATTGGCTTGAAAAAATGTGGAACGTCCACACCAAGGAGTACCACTCAGCCCTGAAGAAGGAACGCACGCCACAGAGTACCACTCAGCCCTGAAGAAGGAACGCACGCCACAGAGTACCACTCAGCCCTGAGGAAGAGCACACACTGCACAGTACCGCTCAGTCCTGAGGAAGAGTACACACTGCAGAGTACCGCTCAGCCCTGAGTAATGAACACGCACCACGGAGTACCACTCAGCCCTGAGTAATGAGCACGCACCGCGGAGTACCACTCAGCCCTGAGTAATGAGCACGCACCGCCGAGTACCACTCAGCCCTGAGTAATGAGCACGCACCGCCAGCCCTGAGGAAGAACATGCACTGCGGAGTACCAGTCAGCACTGAGGCAGAGCGCCCACTGGGGAGTATCACTCAGCCCTGAGTAATGAGCACACACTGCGGAGTACCGCTCAGCCCTGAGTAATGAGCACACACCATGGAGTACCGCTCAGCCCTGAGGAAGAACATGCACTGCAGCGTACCACTCAGCACTGAGGAAGAGCGCCCACTGGGGAGTACCACTCAGACTTAAGTAATGAGCACACACCGCGGAGTACCACTCAGACCTAAGTAATGAGCACACACCGTGGAGTACCACTCAGCTCTGAGTAGTGAGCATGCACCGCGGAGTACCACTCAGCCCTGAGTAATGAGCACGCACCGCAGAGTACCACTCAGTTCTGAGTAATGAGCACACACCGTGGAGTACTGCTCAGCCCTGAGTAATGAGCACACACCGTGGAGTACCGCTCAGCCCTGAGTAATGGGCACGCACCGTGGAGTACCGCTCAGCCCTGAGGAAGAACATGCACTGCAGTGTACCAGTCAGCACTGAGGCAGAGCACACACCGGGGAGTATCACTCAGCCCTGAGGAAGAGCACACACCGTGGAGTGCCACTCCATGCTGGCAGGAAGCAAAGGACCCGCACCAGCTGCAGGTGTCACGGCCTGTTGGCGCCAGGTCCCGGCTGTTCTTGTCTCGCCCACGGTAACTGGACTCAATGTGGGCACGGCCCTTCGCTGTTGCCCCCAGCCCCTCTGCACTCGCTCATCGTGGGGTGTCCAGGTGCCACACATGGTGACCTTCCCTGGGCTTCGACACTAACCAGCACCCTGACCCCGCTGGCCACTCTGACACACACCGACACGGCTCTGCTGCTCCCTGGAGTGACCGCCTACACTGCGACGGCCACTCCCTGCTGCACTCACCCCACGTCCGCTGGCCGCGTTCTGTCGGCATGTCCCCGCGGCCTGCCCTTCCGGCTGCCCTGCACCACCCAGGGCCCTCTTCATCCCAGGAGGTCCTCGTTGTCACAAGCCCTCGGCACCCAGACATCACTCCCTCCACCTCTCAGAGAGGTCTGAGCACCAGAGAAATGTCCTTCCTCTGACAGAAGGTGGCCTCATGAGCCACGTGGACAGGCATGGTGGGTCCCTGGAGGGCGCGAGGACAGCGCAGTCTCCGGGCCTGCCGCGCTCCTCCCCCCCGCAGTGCCTGGTCACTGCGGTGGGGCCTGTCTCTGAGTTGCGGGGACGGGCAGGGACGGCTCGGTCTGTGATGGAGCTGGAAGACTTTCAGGCTCAGCAGGGCTGAACGACTTCGAGGTCACAGACATCCCGTCACTGTGCTTCTCCAGGGCGTCACGCTCAGCGAGGACCCTCTTTTTCTTTTTGTCCTAGTGGATTATTTTTTTCAAGATGAATTTAGTAATGAAAGTGGCTAATTTGCATATTTGCAGAGGATAGAAAATAGAAACTGAGTGAAATTCTTCATTGGTTCATCTTTACTTTTTTTAAAACTTTGTTTCAAAGGAATTCCACGCTTATTTCATTTATGAAACGTGGATGCTGAGAAAATGCATGCGTTTCGAGCTTTCCTGGGCCCAATAGCTCGCGCTGACCTGTACCGCGCCAGCAGGCCCGTCCGAGCGCGAAGGGGAGACACCGGTTTGGAAAGAGCCACTCACGGTTGGAAGCTCAAGTCCCTGCTCGAGTGGCCGGCTGACCCTCACTGAAGGAGTGAGTGAGCGTCCACCCCTCGGGGACCACTGGCACTCTACAATCGAGGCGAGCAAGTGTGAGGCGTGGGTGGACGGGGTGACATCGTCGGTGCTTTGTGGGAAGTCTGGGGACAAGGCCCTGAGGACATCAGTTTTACAGGGGCACACTTTAGAGTGGCCGAGACGGTGTCAATGCCGCCTACCTGGCGGACTGCCCACACCAATTTGCCCGCAAAGTTCATCTTGTCCGTGCCCTACCTGCAGAGGACGGAAGGTCACAGCAGGATGGCGGCCCCCCCCAGGGGCCCTCCCTGTCCCCCCCCCCCGCCCCCGAGTTCGACTGGAAATCTGAGTGGAGCGAATGTGCCCATGGGGGCCGAGACTTTGGGTCGGAGCAGCTGCACAGGGCGCAGGGATCTCAGTGGAATTGGAACACGTGGGACCAGGGCCCCGAAGCATTTCTTCACGGAACTCCATGGAGGTGACCCGTGGCTTCGCTGGCATGACCGGAAGACAAGGAGCAGTCACAGCAGTGGCCCCGAGGGAAAAGTGTCCATCAGAGCAGAAAGGGCTGGGCAGGAGCGAAGGTCATCCCACAGCGCTTCGGGGTCTCTGGCTGTTTTGCGCGCTGGCTTTCTGGAGGGTGCGGAGCTGCGGCATCTGCTGACAGTGAAGGTGCTGAGAAGGTCACAGCAGCATGGCAGGGAGTGCCAGGGGCCGCCCATCCACCGTGGCAAGCCCTGGCACATCCCTCTCGTCACACTAGGATGATGTACGAGAGCGGTGGGCGATGGCCCCACCGCAGTCCTGCCGGGGCCCATCCTGCCTCTTCTGGTTTCCTGACCTTCCCAGACCCTCAGGGCCTGTCTCTCCCGTCGATCATGCATGCAACACGGAATTCCCAGGACCCTCCGTGCTCTGGAGCAGCCTGGATGCACCGGAAGGCTGGTGCTATTGCTTCAAAGGAGTCTTGAAATTCATGGAGCCGAGGGACCAGCAGTTAGCGTAATGGCTATGTCGCTGGACTCCCATGTAGTTGACCATGGTTCGCGTCCTGGACCAGGTGGCTTAAAACTCACGCCGGGTGCGTGCGTGTGCGTGCCCAGGATCCCGAGAGGAGAATGGAGGAGAAGGGATTGCGGCATGACCATCCCCCTTGGGGGGTGATTTCTCGCTTTCTGTCTCTCTGTCTCTCTCTGTATGTCTGGCGAGCGCACGCGCCCTATAGCAAAAAGCCTCTCCAAAAGAAAAAAAAAAAAAAAGAAAAAAAAGAAAAAAAAAAGAAATTCATGGAGCTGATGCTGAGAAATAAGGTTTATATTTTCTATTTTATCTTTTAATTCCATTTCCCATGTGATTTAAAAAATATTTATTTAATTGAACATTATTACTATTTTTTAATTCACTAGAGAGAGACAGAGAGAGGGAGGGAAAGCGAGAAAGCAAGCTGTCGGGTCTGGGCTTTGAACTGCAGCGGGCCATGTGGGAGTCCAGTGCCTTAACCACCACACCACCTGCTGGGCCCGTAACCACCCACCACACCACCTGCTGGGCCTGTAACCACCCACCACACCACCTGCTGGGCCCTCCATGTGCTTTGTGAAGTGCGTTTGTATGAGATATTTCAGAGAATCTTGATTATGGGTGAAGAGACTTTAAAAGTTCATGGAAAAATGGAATTAAAGCATGACTTTATTTTGGTGCAAAAGAAAATTGAAATCCACGTGTCATTATTTCATGGCACACACTTTCCATGACATTTTTGACATCTTCTCATAGAAAACTGAATTATAATATTAAAAATTCTACCGTTTTCTGTACATCTGATCTTCACAGTTCGAGTCTTTGAACACCCATTCATTCCCTGTCCTGTCTCACAGGCCCTGAAGCTCCGCAGCAAGGCTGGCCTGAGGAGGCAGTGCTATCTGCATGCAGGCCCGAGTGTCCCATGCCGCCCCGTGCCATCGCTGTGCGGTCCCCGTGCTTCCAGTCCCTGCACTGTCCCCACGCCAGCAGGCCGCTCCTGAGAGCTGTTGGTGTGCTCCTGGTCCTGGGCCACAGTGAGATGTTGGGCCAGTGCGGGGGTGTCTGGGGACACGGGGTGGGTAGGGTTGGGGCTCCGGGGGCCCCTGGGAGTTTATCAGGCATGAGGGCTGGTGGCCTGGGCTTGGAGGAGGTACTCACAGCTGGGTCAGGGGACAGCGGGGGTGGGGAGGCGCGGTCAGACAGGGCCTGCACGTGAGGCCCTGGGACGTGTGACACAGGGCGGAGGCTGAGCCGGAAAATGACTTGATTTGATCTAGTTTCCCAAAGCAATACCCTGCTGCAGCGAGTGGGCACAGAGGAGGTCCCTCCTGCCAGCTGCTGTGTGGTCGGAGTGTCCCCCGAGGAGGACTTGGTGACACCCGGTCGTGGGCACAGGAGGCAGATCCGAGTCAGCTGGGGGGCTCGCGGGGTCTGCAGCAGACTCTGAAGCCTGGCTTCTCCCCGCAGCCGCTGTGTAGCACTGCTATGCCACTGCATGCTAGCGTGGCCAGCCAGCGGGGTGCCTGGGCTCGAGCGCATATCCCTCCTGGGCCCACGGCCCACCCATCACATGCGCCCTCTGGAGGCCCCAGAGACAAAGCCCGCTTCCCGGAAGCAGAGGGGGGGAGTCAGACCTCTTCTGGGGACGACGTTAGGTTCTGCCCCACACCTTGACCACTGGCGCCTTTGGCCGAAGTATGCCTTCTTATCCAGGAGGGGTTTAACCTTCCTTGAAAAAAAATGTACCCTAGGGACTGGTCCTGTCTTGGGTGCCTTGGGGGGGAGGCCGGGTAAGCGTGCAGGGCACCTTGTGGGGGAGGCCGGGTAAGCGTGCAGGGCACCTTGTGGGGGAGGCCGGGTAAGCGTGCAGGGCACCTTGTGGGGGAGGCCGGGTAAGCGTGCAGGGCACCTTGGGGGGGAGGCCGGGTAAGAATGCAGG
>NW_006159601.1:1212870-1221128 GCF_000334495.1 Tupaia belangeri chinensis | reverse complement strand
GGGGCCGGGTAAGCGTGCGGGCCCCCGTAGGGGGAGGCCGGGTAAGCGTGCAGGGCACCTTGGGGGGGAGGCCGGGTAAGCGTGCAGGGCACCTTAGGGGGAGGCCGGGTAAGCGTGCAGGGCACCTGGGGGGGAGGCCGGGTAAGCGTGCAGGGCACCTTGGCGGGGAGGCCGGGTAAGCGTGCAGGGCTGGAGCAGGTCCCGGAGTGCCGACTTTAGCCCAGCCTTTCGCGGCACGTTTTTAGGGACAGTGAGCCCCCTCTCCATGGCAGTGTTTGGTCCATGGAGACACGAGTGGCTTCGATCATCCAGCCTCGGATGATGCAGGCTGCCCTGCATGCCACACAGTGGGGGTGCAGCACGGCCGGTCAGCGGGCAACAGGCGCTTTGCACACGGTGGAGTTCCGGCGGCAGCATGGCTTCCTGGCACTGCCGGTGTCCAGGTGCACAACGACCAGGCAGGACTTCAGACACGGGGCCCGAGGACAGCTGCCATGGTTGCCAAGGAGCAGCTGCAGTGGCCCAGGCTCCTGAGAAGGTCCTGTCTGAGGACCAGTGACTGTGATGGGAGGCCGGGCACTCCTTACTGAGAGGCCTGCAGAGGGGTGCAGGCAGGAAAAGGGGTGGGGCAGCAGGTGACTCGCCGCGGGCCAGTGGTTGCAGGCGGGAGCAGAGGTGGGAGCCAGCGGAAGGAAGAAGGGTTTGCTGTGTTTGGTGCGAGCAGGAGCTGCAGCGCGGCCACCTGTGGATGTCATGGTGACTTCTGCACGGCCACCGGTAAGGCCTCCTCCCCCTTAGAAGCAACCGTGGACATTTGGAGACCAGCTGGGCGTCCCTGTCCCCTCCTGCTCTGCCGCGGATGGCCTTCGCCACCCAGGGTCCTGGTTTCAGAGGCTTCACGCCGACCCTCGGTAGTGGCTGATGTGATGCATGGAAGCAGGCCTGCGGCCACTTGGCCCACACGTGGGACCGCTTGCTGGGACGTCCTTAGGGATCCTCCCGTGAGCGGCTCTGTCTAGAGCAGAAACCGCACACAAGCCCCGAAGGGTGGAGTCCCACAATGGATGGAAGAGTTGGGAAAGGCCCTCACTTTCCTGGGAGAGAAAGCCCACCTCTGAGTCCCACATCCCGAGCACGGACGGCTAGGACTCGTGGCTCCCGCCCTCGGAGCAGCACGGGAGGTGGCTGAGGCTGGCGGGCCCGTGTGACAGGAGCTCTCAGCAGTGCGCCAGAGCCCGGCCCTTGGCACCTGCTGTTGCCTGTCTGGGGCCCTGAAGGCGACGCCACATTGCTAGAAGTGAATCCTCTTTGGGCTTGTGAGTCGTGGGGCTCTGTTAGGTGACAGTCCTTCTGGGCCAGCGACGCCCGCCTTCCCACCTCGTCCCACATGTCTTTTGTTGGCCTGAGTCTACCCCCTGGAGCTGGGACGGCGAGTGCGCCGGCAACAGGGCCAGGTCTGGGTCACGTGTGCCCCTGGGCTGGGGCTTACCGGAGCCCTGCCACGTTCTCACGGCCCCGAGCACAGAGCGTCCCCAGCTGCGGTTCTGAGGCCTGCTAGTGACTGGGCTGGTGGAAAGCTCTGTCAGTCTGCCCGGTCGAAGTCATTCCGTTTGTCCTCGTAGTGAGCCGTTCACGGACTTTCACGTGTGCACACCATGCGTGCTCCTCCATAGGCCGGACCCCAGGCCCGAGCTGGGGCTCTTTGCCGAGACAGCCGAGTTTCAATCCTATTAATCCGCAGAGGCCTGGGTTTATTTCCATCTTCCCCAGCCATTCCATATGGCTTACAGATTGTGGGGGAAGGATGTCAGCTTCTCAGCACAGAACTTACCGTCAGTGCGGCTGTGTTAGAGCTCACGAGAGAAGTAAGCGTCCCGTCCCCCAGACCTGTGCCATCCGCGGTCCCGTGGCCGAGTGCCCGACCTGGCCTTTGTGCGCTGTGCCTCCTTGCTGGTCAGAAACCTCGGATTGCACCTGCCCAGAAGGCTTTCCGGAGTTTGTCCGGGCTTTCTCGCCATGGCGACAAGTGTGTCTGAACGTGCATGTGTGTGTCACCAACCCAGGGAGGACGCCGGGCCGGAGTCCCAGCTGCAGTGGTGCAACACCACCACACCGCCACACCGCCACAGCGTGCAAAGTGCTGCGCAGGGGGGGCGACAGGCTGGGCACTGTCAGGCACGTTGACGCCGATGGCGTTTGTGTTGCCAAAGCTTGCAGCCCGTTCTTCGGCCATCACCAAGGTAAATGCAGCCTGGGCCAGCCGGTGGTGTGGTGGCACCAGATCCCACAGCTGCCTGCGCGGTCTGCGTTCCACGCCCGAGGTTGGAGACACAGCAGGTGTGCGCCTAACAGCTCACACCACGGGCGAGGTGCAAGGCCCTGCTGTGACCATTCCTCGGGGCGCGCTCACGTTCCTACCACCCACCGCCGCCCAGCCCCCAGCAAGTGCCCCCGACAATATTTTTAAGGAAGGAGAGCAGCGTGACCCTTGTTCCTCCCTAGGGCGACTGCACGCAGGAACCACGGGAAGGACGCAGTGCGGAAGTCAGCGGTGGCCCCGGTGAGGCGTCAGGTCGGCGGCTTCCCTCAGGCCGCGGGGCGCCCGGTGCCTCGGTAGGTCTGGAATCCCCGGCTTCCTCTGTGTGCTTGTCACACGGCATCTTGTCCTTCTGGCCAGACTGGGGTTTCTGCCGACAGGAGCAGGTGTGAGGACAGAGCGTGAGGACGCACATGCATGAGGACACGTGAGGGTGTAACACGCAGACTCCGAGGTGGGGGAGGTGGACACGCGAACCGCCCTCTCTGCGCCAGGGTGGGTTCGAGGCCGCCGTGCGGCAGAGCCGTGGCGTGCCTCCCTTGCCGGGCCTCGCTCCAGCTTGGCCGGTGACTCAGCGCACACGTGGCCCACTGGGATAAGGATTCCATATGCCGCGTCGTGTCCTCCAGACCCTGAAGACAGGAACACCCACGAGCCCAGAAGCATGAGAGCTCGGACTGATCCGTTCCATTTCTGCCTTCTCCGCGGGCTGTGGTGACTACTTAATAGTCTTCCTGCACATTTGAACGTTTTGTGTCCTGGCACGTCCGCCTCCGTGCTAGGCCCAAAGATCTTCCAGGCAAGGACTTTGTGCAGTCGGCTGGGGGCAGCGGTGCCAGGCTGGAGAGTGGAGCGTGCCAGGCTGGAGAGTGGAGCGTGCCTGGCGGGCGGTTCCCTGGTGCCGAAATGCTCCCTCTGGACAGGAGGGAAAGGACTCTGCCCGTTTCCACGGCCACTTCCCACAGCCCAAGTTCAGGTACCCTTCAGCGACGCCAGTGTCCCTGCCCCTGGTGACATAGCCATCGCTCGGACACACTGCGTTTACAGAGGGGCCCACGTAGTCCTCGGCCGCCCTGAGGAGTGCCTCCGTGCCCTCACGTCATGGCGAGAGGCCGGGAGCCTGCGAGGGTGCGGGCGTGTGCCATGTAGGGTGTCGGCCCCAACCCTCCCTTCGCCCACTTCTCCTTCAACGCACTTAGGGAGCTCATTCCCGCTTGACCTGATCCGAGGGGGAGCGGGAGGCGGGAAGGGGCTCCCTGTGGATGGGCAAGGGAGTGAAGCAGAGGCTCCAGCGGGAGCGACATCACACTGGGCCCGTGGCCCCACTGGGGTCTGATGGCCCGGGCTGCACGTCCACCTCTGCCTGCGCCCCTTTGCGAGCCTCCTCGACCTAAGCCTGATAAATACACAGAGAACCTTCCTTTCTGGGGTCTGTTAGATGTCTGTCTGTCTTCTCCTGAGCCCTCCCGACCACTGTCCACCCCCCACGCAGCCCCGGTGTCTGCACGTGGCTCCCCTCCCGCCGCTTCCTGTCTCTGCTGGCGTGCAGATGTGCGGTGCTCGCTGAGCCGGGGCGCATGACGCCGTCTGTCGCAGCCGGACTAGCTGCTAACCCATTTGCGTTGCAGTGAATGGCAGGGTCTTGCTTTTCACGGCCGGATCTGAAGGGCGGTGCAGACAGCACGGAGGCCGCCCGGCGACGCCCGTCTGGACCGCAGCGCTGGCTTTCACCGACCGCGGCGGCCCTCGCTGTGCTGACGCGATGTACACTTTTCCTTCTCGTTTGTGAATATGTGTTTCTCCCTCCACGGATTCTAAACTTGATCTTCTGTTAACTATCTAGACACGAGGGAAGTTTAATCTCTCTCTTTTTTGCATTAGATATATCTAAGAACACAGATTTCAGTCAGATTTTTCTGAATCAATTCTTATAACTTTTTATTTGCAAAGTGCATTCTGTGACTTGCAGCCATAAATTCAACTCCAAATACGTGCCTGCTAGGACTCAGCTAAGCATCCAGTCGGGGCTGCTCGTCTGGGACGTGTCCCCGAGCGTGCCCTTGTCCGCTGTCCTTCGACAGTATGTTCCCTGCGGCCAGATGTCCCCTGCGGGTAACGTCCCACACCTTCTGCACTGAACATTTAGAGAGGGCGTTGCGTGCAGGTGCCCACACGCGTGACCACCATGGCACACAAACGTGGCACGTGGCTCTGCACTGCTGAAACGGCCCCTGACCCACGCTCCAAGGTGTCCTGTACCCCGGTGCGTGTGGACTTGGCTGGCTGAGGTGGGGCGGGTCCCGCTGCAGGACACCACTGGGGAACGTGCTCCCTCACGAGAGAAGCGTGGAATCGAGATTGGGGCACCGAGAGAACAAAAGCATGCAATCAAGCAGGCGAAGGTGCTTCTGCAGCAGTGTGGAAGAGCAGACACAGGAGAGAGCCGGGGGAGGGAGGGCAGAAATTAGAAGCAAAATGAGCAGCAAGAGATCCTGGCTGCAAGTCCTGGAACCCCAGGCCACGGTGACAGCATCGGACTGTACGGTGACAGGGTGTAAACAATTACAAATAAAAAGTGACAAGACAAAGGCACGCATGGTACATCATGTGGTTACATCCTGTGTGTGCAGAAAAAGAAACCGGTTTGCTTGACTGCATCGGAATCTACTGTTCTGAGTTAGACCTACGTGGGGTTTTCTAAAACAGACAGACTTCTGCCTCGGCAGTGCAGAAAGCAAACCTCACCTCATCGCATCCTGGCCAAAGCACTGAAAACAAAAAGTGAGGAGGAAAAAATCTTCAAACCCCAGGAGTCAGGGCAGCAGGAGGCGTGGTGGTGGGGGCACTGGATTCCCACGTGGCTGACCACGGTTCGAGTTGTGGACCTGGCGGCTTTCTTCTCTCACCCTCTCTCATTCTCTCTCTTATCTCTTTCTATTGAGCACATACAGCAAATAAAAAGTGAAATTAACATGAAGAAAACCACATGGAGTGTAAGGACACGTGATCTTCAAGGGAACTCTAAGGGGACCAAGAGCTAAGCTTTCTGGGAAAACTGTGGCAGGCCAAAAAAGTGGAGGATATCCCTACAACCCTGAGCGAGAGTGACCGCCAGCCTCGAATCCTGTGCCCAATACATACGTCTTTCAGGGGCCAGCAGATGGCGTGCTGGTCACAGCGCTGGACTTGCAGGCCGTCTGCCTCAGTGGTCATCCCTGATCCAGTGGTTTAAAATCACACTGGCCACATGCACATGCCTGCCCAAAACCCTGAGAGAGTGGAGGAGAAGGGATTGCGGTGTGGGCTTCCCCCTCACTTCTGTCTCTTTGGCAAACACATGTGCCCTATAGCAAAAATCTCTTCTCTCTCTCAAAGAAAAAAAAGTCCTTCAAAAACAAAAATTCTGGGACCAGCAGTTGTCGTAATGGCTATGTCGCTGGACTCCCACGCAGCCGCCCGTGGGTCGAGTCCCCAGTGGCTTAAACTCACGCCGGGTGCATTGTGCGTGCGTGCCCAAGATCCCGAGAGGAGAATGGAGGAGAAGGGATTGAGGCGTGGCCATCCCCCCTGGGGGGTGATTTCTCACTTTCTGTCTGTCTCCGTCTGTCTGGCGAGCGCACGCGCCCTATAGCAAAAACCACTCAAAAAAAAAAGTATAAAAAAAAATAAAAAATGCTTTAGAAAAATAAAAACAAAAAACAGATATTTGTCATCAGATTTATACTAAAAGAAATTTAAAAAGGACTTTTCTAGAAAGAAAGAAAATGAACCTAAAGAGAGAAAGGAAAGAAAATCTTTCAGAGAAATAAAGAGTCCCAGAAAGGTGGGCCGGCAGGTGGCATGGTGATTAGGTTGGCTGGACCCCACAGGGCCGACTCCCCTGTGAGCCCTGGACCCCCAGCGTGGGGGTATGCTGGGGGCGTGTGAGTGCCCCGAACCCTGAAAACTGGAGGGGCAGGAAGTGTGGCATGACCATCCATCTGGGGTTGATTTCTCAGTCTCTGTCTCTGTCTCTCTCCCTATGGCAATTTTTTAAGAGAGATTTTTGCTATAGGGCACGTGCACTTGACAGAGAAAGTGAGAAGTCACCCTCTTGGGAAATGGCCATGCTACAATCCCCTCACCTCTGTTCTCCTGGGATTTGGGGCATGTATGCACACATGCCTGGTGTGAGTTTCAAGCTGCCAGGTCCATGACTTGAACCAAGACGGGTCATGTAGGAGTCAGCACCTTAACCACCACGCCACCTGTTGGCCTGCTCTGGCGATTTTTTTCTTAAAGTACCAAAAAGTTAAATATGTGAATAATTCTAAATTAATAGTCAAAAAATATTATCATTTAGGGTTTAAAATATATGTACGATTAAAATATATGTAAACAAATGCACAAAAATGGTGGTGAGAGTTAACAGAGTTAATTTGCTATGGGTTTTGCACAGTCCTGGACGTGGTAAAAGGTGTATATCACAGTGTCCAGGGTAACCACTTAAAGAATAGCAATTTCTATACATGTTATATATACGTAAACCGTCAAAAATACACGGTAAACTGAATATTAAAAGCTACTTGATTAAATTTAGAGAAGAAAAAAGGGGGAACATGGATAAAACGGTGAAATCCTTTTTTTGTTAAGGTTTTTTGCCATGGGACATGTGTGCTTGCTGGGAAAAACAGAGACAATGAGAAGCAAAGCAAGAAATCACCCCCTTGGGGGGATAGCCATGCCATAGTCCCTTCTGCATCTTCCTCCTGGGATTTTGGGCACGCGCGCATGTACACTCGGTCTGAGTTTCAAGTCGCCCGGTCCAGGATGTGAACAGCAGTTGGCCGAGTGGGAGTCCAGCACTTTAGCCACCACGCCACCTGCTGGCCCTGCACTGTCTCACTCTATGTTGTCAGAATTAGTATTCTGATGCAAAGGTGAGAATGATCCGGCCATAAGAAAGCGCATGAGTCTATATACACTGCTCTCAAGAAACATGCCTTAAATATAAGGACATAAACATCCGAATGTAAAAAGAAAAAAGATATTCTGGGCAAACACTGGCCAAAATAAAAGTCTGCACCTGCGCCGCCATTAGAGGTAGTGACCATTAAGGCAGTGGCAGAGGCACCCTTAGAGCGGGCCAGCAGGCGACACGGCGGCCAAGGCCCTGCGCTCCCGCGCGGCCTGCAGTTAGGGCACGGGCCTGGTTGCTTGACAACCATGCTGGGCAGGTGTGGGCGAGTGCCCCCAACCCCGGGACCATGGAGGAGAAAGGGGTGCTGCGTGGCCACCCCCTCTGGGGACGATTTCTCACTGTCTCTCTGTCTCTCCAGCAGGCACACGCACCCTATAGCAAAAAACGAAAATCAAAAAACAAAAAAAGTCATTAGAAGTAGAAGACACCACAAACCTTAAAGTAATCAGTCAGTAGGAATGTATAACAGCGTGGGATTCTTTATGCGCCCAGCAACACTCCGTCAAAGCGTGGGAAGCAAGATCACAGTGGCGAATTGCGACTCTCCCCGAGCGGTCTGAGCAGCTGCATCACGAACTCGTCTCAGGGGCTTGGGTAGCGCCTCCCGATGACCTGACCCACACGGTCCTTTCACAGGCCCACGGCAGACTGACTGAAACACACCATTTGTTGGAACGTAAGGCTAATCTTGAGTAATTTCAAAACCAGGAATTATGTACAGTACGTTCTCTGACCCCAGTGGAGTCCAACTGAAATCAAAAGCAGGGAGATCATTGAAAATTCCTGGTCCTTAGCAGTGCAGCCGTAGTAGATTGTACTTACCTGAAAAATGAAACCGGAACGGCGAGGGGGAGCCTGACACGCCCCGGCGGGGACTTACCACCTTAAGCACAAGCAGTAAAGCGAGGCCGAGGTCGACGGTCTAAGCTTACCGATCTCGCAAGTTTGTCAGTGTATGTCTCTCCGCCACGAGGGCAAGAG
>NW_006159601.1:1189729-1212839 GCF_000334495.1 Tupaia belangeri chinensis | reverse complement strand
AGGGAGAGACAGCCAGAGACCTGTAAGGCTGCTGGGCCAGAGACTTGGACTGCAGCCGGCCCTTGGGACCGTCGCCTTAGCCTCTGTGCCACCTGCTGGCCCCACGTGGTCTGGACGCTCTGACTCGGCCAGCCTCGGCCAGGCCCAGATCCGGGGCACACACGTCTGGTGTACTCAGGGAGGCCTCCAGGCGTGGACCCGGACCCTTCCCACACAGCGAGCCCTCAGAGCAGCCCGTTCTACTGCTGCACCGTGTCCAGCTCAGGTTATCTTCCGAGGCTAAGCAACAGCCGACTTAAATCCGAACCGCTGTGCGAGCGGGCCGTAGAGACAGGCGCACCAGGTCCACCACAGCCACGTGTCCGTGCACTGATGGTCAGTGACCCTGTGGTGGACGCCATTCTGCACCCACCGCAGTGGAGATACGGATTTAAGGGTACCCAGGACTGACAGTGTCAGCTGCTCCTGAGGGTGCCGGCTGGGACCAGCCCTCTGCAGGCACGCACACGGCCCCAGGTGTGGGCCGGTCAGATTCGCTCAGGCCGTGCACACCAGGTCAGGCCCAAGGAACACCAGTCTGCCGGCGACACACGTGTGGGCACGTAAGCAGGACCCTGGCTCACAGCAGCGCGGGGCTGAAGATCAGACTGCAGGGAAATCCAGAGCGTGACCTTCTGGCCACTAGCGTGCAGGACCGAGTACCGCTGCCCCAGCCACTCCATGGCCCAGCCCCGCTGGCGGCGAGGAGGGCGTCACCACAGGATCCATCAGGACCCCGTGGTGGGAGTGCGCGTGGCCGTGGTTTCCCTTGGGAATGGTGGACTGGTGATCACAGCAGGGTGGACAACGTCCCCCTGACCTGGGCAGCAGGGCTGGGATAAGTGTTCGTGTGAGCCTCGCCAGGCTGCCGGGCTCATGGGGATTCCGCCACCACTCACTTCAGCGGAGAACACGGAAAACAGCAAAGCGGGCCCTTTGCAGCCCTGGCTACAGCCCCCACGGGGCCCTAAGTGGACTCGGCCTCCTGCCATTTCACGCCTGTGGGATCTGGCTGCTGAGAAATGCCCAGAGCCTTCCTGCCCTCCCTCCCCACGCTGGCTCGCTGGGCCTCCTGTAGACCTGGGATTCGGCTTCCCTCGGCCTCCGCCAGCCTCCGTTGCCTCCCGCTGCCTCAGCCTCTGCTGCTCTCCACGCCCGACTTCCCGTCTTCAGGGCTCAGCTCAGGTGCTGGCTCACGGCAGGCCTCGTCCTCTCTGGGATCCACACAACCCTCTAAGCACTCCCTGCTGGACAAGAATCGAGACCCCCAAGGAATGAGAAAGGGAGGGGCCCTTATTCCTGGCCAGGGATCGCCACCTCCACCTCCCACGGCCGCAGAGTCCAGGTGCCAGCCCCGACTGCTGCCTGCAGTGTCCAGGTGCCAGCCCCGACTGCTGCCCGCAGTGTCCAGGTGCCAGCCCCGACCGCTGCTATGCAGAGCACTTAAGCACACGCAGCACAAAAGGGGGCTTCCTAAGGGGTTGCCAGACTTCGAGGCGGGTCTTCGTGCTATGAGGTGCGGGTTTCCGGGGAGGAGGGAGGAAGGGCTCAGGGTGGTCGCAGGTGCTGCCTGGTTTTACTGAGGGGGAGTTGCAAGGGCTTCTGGGAAGGGGCTCCAGCAGCTGGGAAGCCGCAGGGCACAGGTACCGTGGGGCTTCCTGCCACGTTTGCGTTAATTGGTGCGAGTTATACAGAAGCCGGACAGCATCGAACCCTTCACGCCATTCCCACCTAGCCAAACCGCCTTCCTTTCCGTACCGTGTCCGTCACAGACCCACAGCCAGGTCGTGTGCGTGGCCTGACACTGCCAGGCAGTCCCAGTGCCCAGCAGAGCCGAGCCCAGCACTGGAGCACGGCGATCCCGTGGGCTCTGCACATCCCTCTGTCCCTCCGCCACCTTCCGTCTCAGGGAAGGGGAAAGGGCCTTTTCCACGCCCTCCTTCCTGCAGCAGCTCCGCTTGCAGTCCTGTGTGCTGTCCAATCGCCACGGACCTGCCGGGAGGGGACAGCCGCCCACACCCCACAGACCTGTCGGGAGGGGACAGCTGTCCACGGACCTGCCGGGAGGAGCAAGCCATCCATGCCCCATGGACCTGCCGGGAGGGGACGGCCGCCCACGTGCTGTGGTGGGGGGGCCGACCAAACAGTCCAACCAGACCTGTTCCCTGGACTGTTTCAGGGTGGATTTTTAGCGCTGCCTCTTCGCACCCTGATGAATGCTCCGTGCCAAGAACACCAGCCAGAGTGCGCCTGCAGCTGGCGGAGGTCCGAAGGGGGTGGGCCGGGCAGGATGGGCCCGGGTCCCTGCAGCAGGAGCTGGGCGCCAGGGCAGGCGCCTTCCAGAGAGAGGCTGGCGGGGGGGGGGGGGTCCCGACACCGACACCGTTTGTGGGGAAGGGGAACTGGCCCGAGTGGCACAGAGGGCTGCTGTGCAGTGGGAGACGCCGGGAGGCTGGGAGGACGGCGAGGGTCCGTGGGATGAGTGTCGGGGCAGTGAGATGCTGGTTAGTTTACATTTTTGCCACAGGGCACTTGACCTCATCGGGGAGAGAGACAGGGAGGGGGAACTGAGAAGTCCCTCCCCTCCCACTCTCCTCGGGATCCGGGGCACGCACACGCGCCCGGGCGACTTTCGGGCTGTGAGGTCGGCGACCTGAAATGCAGTGGGACGTGTGCATGCCCTGGCCACCCGCTGCCCGCTGGAACCAGTATTTCTGAAGCTGTCACAGCCGGGGAGCGCGTGACGCCAGAGAGTGAGCGAGGCAGCACCCCATGGGGCATGGTCACCCTGCATTCCCGACTCTGTCTCTGCGTCCTGTCAGGAGTGTGGGCACTCACTCCCACACACTCACAGCACGTACACACGCTCACACACACCACACCCACACACTCACAGGCACGTACACACGCTCACACACACCACAACACCCACACACTCACAGGCACGTACACACGCTCACACACACAACACCCACACACTCACAAACGCACTCACACCCGCACACTCACAGGCACGTACACACGCTTACACACACCACAACACCCACACACTCACAGGCACGTACACACGCTCACACACACAACACCCACACACTCACAAACGCACTCACACCTGCACACTCACAGGCACGTACACACGCTCACACACACCACAACACCCGCACACTCACAGGCACGTACACACGCTCACACACACAACACCCACACACTCACAAACGCACTCACACCTGCACACTCACAGGCACGTACACACGCTCACACACACCACAACACCCGCACACTCACAGGCACGTACACACGCTCACACACACAACACCCACACACTCACAAACGCACTCACACCTGCACACTCACAGGCACGTACACACGCTCACACACACCACAACACCCACACACTCACAGGCACGTACACACGCTCACACACACAACACCCACACACTCACAAACGCACTCACACCCGCACACTCACAGGCACGTACACACGCTCACACACACCACAACACCCGCACACTCACAGGCACGTACACACGCTCACACACACAACACCCACACACTCACAAACGCACTCACACTCACAGGCACGTACACATGCTCACACACACAACATACACCCACATACTCACAAACACACTCACACCCGCACACACCCCCACTCTGATACATGCTCACACACACTCCCACTCTGATACACACATGCTCACACACTCCCACACACATACACTCTCACTCATACACCTACACACTAACAGACACTTGTGCACACACACACTCTGATGCAAACCTGCTTACACATGCACACACTCATACACATGGTCACACACAAACACACACTCCACATTCACACTCCCACATCCACACTCATGCACACACATTCAAACATACAGTCAAACACACTCTTGCACACACACAAACTCACATCCACACACGCAGACACATTCACACTCATATGCACACCCACCCAACCACTCTGATGTGCATGTGTGCACACATGCACTCACACACACACTCTCCACACACTGATGCACACTTGCTCACATACACTCTTGCACATGCTCACACACACAGTCCTACACTCCCACACACATACACCCACACTCAGATGCACTCACTCATGCACACACACTGATGCACTCACACTCACTCCCACACACTCCCACACTCTCACATACACCACATACTCAAGACACTCAGACTTGTATACACACACAGTGATGCACACTCACACACACATGCTCTCACACACTCCCACATGCACACATACTCGTACCCCCCACACTCATGCACACACATTCACACTCACTCACATGCATACTCACTTGTACACTAACATGCACACACAGACTCACACACACTCACATGCTCATGCAGGCACACATTCACACACATCCACACTCACACATTCACACAGACATATGCACACATGCACACACACTCATATACCATCACACACGGCGCACACTTTACACACAGACACAGACTCACACACACTTGCACACATTCACACACATGAATATACACAGACATGTACGCACTGGCACACACACATGTGATCACGCACACACACCTACTTGCACCTACACTCATGTACACACATGCACTCACGTTCACACTTTCATGCACACTCATATATAGACACACATGCACACATGAACACACAGACACACATATGCACACATAGACATACTCAAATAGACTCACATGAAGACATGCACACACTCCCACACTCATACACACTCATACACACACACACACACACACACACACACAGGTGCTTGGTGTGTTTTTCTATCCACTTGGGCCAGGACTGAAAATGTGGTCAGCGCTGTGGGCTCCAGCTTCCTGTACTGTTGCATTATGGGCTGGCTTCTTTAATTAAGCATGATTAAAAGCAGGTTTTAAACATTTGCATTGTGCATGTCTCTTACATCCTCGAGGCAAGCTGTGGGTGTGGAGGTGATAGGTCTCAGTACTGTCTCTACTTCACCTGAGGCCTTGTCACTCGGTTTCCTGCAGGACACAGGACACGCTCTCTAAGCACAGGGCTGGGCACTCGGCAGGATGTATGAGGGCACTTTGCATACTGAAGCCTACACGGTTGGAGAAGCCGAGAATTGTAAACAGCTGTCAGAGCGTCAGAAACCAGAGCACCCCTGTAGTCTGACGCATGTGGCAATGTCACATGGGCTGTTCATGATTTAGCCGTGTCCAGGGTCATCTGGGGACGAGTGGTCACTTTTAGGAGCTGTGTTAACGTCCCTTAGAACCAGTCTTCAGGAACGTCGTCTGGATAGTTGTGAACGTGACCTGGTCACTTCCCTGCTCCTCTCGGAGGCTGGCTGTGCTTCCGGCCTCTTTGCTGTGGAAGGAAGAGAGCTCCTGTCAGTCTTTCCCACACAGACATGGAGGGGCACCCCACTCCTCCCAGCGAGCAGTGACCTCAGGCCACATCGGGTGACAGGTGGCCCTGGGGTTCGGAGCGCCGAGGGCCTGTGGGAGAGCGCCTCCTGACCAGGCTGAGTGCTCAGCTGGCTTTGCCCGGGATGTGGACTTGTGATGAGTGGGGCTGCACACAGGCGAGGGCGGAGGGTAGTCCTTCCACCTGGGGCTAACGGGGCTGACCCCAAACACAGCCACATCAGCAGGTGCCAGTGGGACAGCCACTCCTCACACTCGCACTCGCCTCGCACCGATGAATCCAACACGCCCTGGATGAGCTAACCGAGCTGAGCCCGCCGGCCCACCTGGCCTTCCTGGAGAGGGCCTGGCGGTGCCTGGCCCAGCAGCCGGAAGCCAGTTTTCAGGACTCCCTTATCTGGTAGTTCTGTTGGCCCACGGAGCCCAGCAACAAGGCCATCTCCTGTGCTCTGGCCCCTGACCAGGTGGGGCCCTGTGGAGTACCATGGAGGGCCGTCCTGGGCCAGGTCTTCTAGGCGGTCTCCATTGCATTTCTGGTCTACGGCAGTTGACCTGCTGGCAGAGCTGGCCCCTTTTAGGCCCACTGTGCCGCCTTTCAGACTCAGCTGCTCATAGTGCTGGGTGACCGTGCGTCCCCTTGGCTGTCTAGGACCTCACAGCGTGACGCCTTCCCTGCCACTTTACACTTCTTAGACTGCTCTCCCCACAGACAGACGCAACCACCACAGCCATGTCAGCCTGCATTCTCCGCACACACTTGGAAATAGCCGTTCAAGAGACTCTTAGGGATCCTTAAGAAAAAAGAGGCCAGCAGGTGGCATGGGGGTTAACGTTCTGGACTCCCACATGGCTGACTGCAGTTCGAGTCCTGGACCCAGCAGCTTGAAAATCACACTGAGTTCATGCATATGCTTGCTCAAAATCTCAAGAGGAGACTGTCGGAGACGGGATTGTGGTGTGGCCACCACTCCTGGGGGGATTTCTCTCTCTCTCACCTCTGATCATCTTCAGTGAGCACAATATATTCTTTTTCTTTTGTTTTAGAGTTTTTTTTTTTTTCTATAGGGCACGTGTGCTCGCCAGACAGAGAGAGAGAGAGATAGAAAGCAAGAAATCACCTCCCAGGGGGGATGGCCATGCCACAATCCCTTCTCCTCCATTCTCCTCTCGGGATCTTGGGCACGCATGCACACGTGCCCAGCTTGAGTTTAAGCCATTGGGTCCAGGACGCGAACCGCGGTTGACTATGTGGGAGTCCAGCGACATAGCCATTACGCTAACTGCTGGTCCCAGCACAATATATTCTATAACAGAAAAAGAAAAACAAACAAACAAACAAACAAACAAACAAAAAAGGCCCCACTTGGACACAGAACCTACGGCGTTGGTGATAGTGGAAGCAGGAGGGCAGGTGCCAGGCTGGTGGGAGGGCAGATGGGCGGTGGTGCTGAGCAGCTGGCGTCTGCTTGTGGGAGCGTCCTGGAGATGGTGCTGGTGGCCGCTGTGCCAGCATGCACCCACCGGTGCCTCCGAGGGTGAAGGGGCAGGGCTACCTCACGTGTACCTGCGTGATAATGAGGTCAGAGTGAAGGGTTGCAGCACGGCGTGTCCCAGGCCATGGAGAAGGATGCAGAGTCACAACAGATGTGTCACCTCCTCACACATGGTGTTCACAGTAGGCCGGCCCAGACACAGGTCAGGGCTGCCGGGCTGTCAGATGGGTCCTGCCTGCTGGACACGGTGGGAGTGCGGACGGTCCAGAGCTAGGGGGTGGTGGTGGCTGCATGGCCTCGTGACTGTCCTAACCCCATGGAACGGTGTGGTTGAAAATGGTTATAATGGTGAATTTCATGTTAGGTGTATTTTACTGTAATTTTCTAAATTAAAAATAGTTGAAAAGAAGACAAGAAAAAAACGAATAGACTACACTGAGCCTCCTGCTGTAACCAGCGCGTTACCGTGAGGAAGACTTGGAAGGAAGAAAAGGAGACTGCTCTTTGGTGGCAGACGGCACATCACAGAACACTCGGCGGGCTGACTGAGGACGCTCCTGTGTGACTCGGGGGCTGTGCGTTTGCTTTTCCAGTTTGAGTAGCTGACTTGTAACTGTTTTCTCAAAAATATTTAAAACTACTCTGTCTCTAATGCTATAGTCACAAACAAAATTATAACAACTATTTCAAACGTTATCTTTAAAATTTAGTTTTTTGAAATTTTAAAAGTTGTTTATTTACTGTCAAGAACTAGGGAGTATGAGCAAAAATGTTCTGATATGTAAAGTAAATGTTTGTGGGAAAAATAAAAATAAATAAATAAATAATTTTTAAAAAAGGAAAAAAAAATGCGTTCTCAGAAGCCAGTTGCCCACCTGGGGGAGGAACGGTAAGCGCTGTGGGTATCTCTGAACGAAACCCCAGCTCTGTGTGAGAGCCTGGGTCACCCGGGGCTCCCCAAGCCGGGACCTGAGGGGGGCCCTGCCAGGGGACCAGCCAGAGCACCCGCCTGGGCCGTCACTCCAGCCATCTGCCCCTGCGCCTAGCCCCATCACTTGTGGTTAGGGGGACGCGTGGGCCCAGACCTCCATGCTCTCACCAGAGCGTGCTGGAGGGCGGGACGTGTACTCTAGAGCACATCATAAAAGTGGTCGGGAGGGAACGGGAATCTTTACGGTGTAACCTGGTTCAAATCTGAGCGTTTTCGCATTCTAGTTTTGGAGCATGCCCTTTGCAGTAGGCCTCTGAGGAGGATTTTCCTTCCCCCCGCAAGGCAGTTGCAGGGCGCCATTTCATAGCCTGACCTCTTGAACATCAAAGCATGTAGACCAGCAGAGGGCAGTGGTTAAGGCACTGGTCTCCCACATGGCCAACCATGGTTCGAGTCCCGGACCCAGTGACTTGAAACACACCAGACACATGTGTGTGCATGTCCCAAACCCAAGAGGAGAAAGGGGAACAGAGGGTTGCAGTGTGGCCGTCCTCCAGAAGGGTGACTTCTCACTTTCTCTCTCTGTGTCTCCAGCAAGCATACACAACCTATAGCAAATATCTCTCTCTGAAGAAAAGAGAAAAAAGGAATTACAATAATTCTCAAAGTAAAATAACAACAATAAAAATAAATCCAACCTGGGGGACATGCCCTCTCTTCCTTTTACCTTCCAGTTTCATCATTGCAGACATCCGCATCAGATAGACTCGGCCAATACAGAAGTGGCCTTGGATATGAAAGCAGCTTTTAATGGCCCAAAGGAAAGAAAACAAAACTCAGCACTACCAAGGGAAGACTCTGAGGCCGGTTTTAGCAATTGTGCCAAGTTTTATTTTGGCTGAAAAACTACTAAAATGGTGGGAACTGCATCTCAAGCCCTAGTTTTTTTGTTTTTGTTTTTGTGAGGTTTTTGCTGTAGGGTGAGTGTGTTCACCAGAAAGACAGAGAGAGACAGAGAGATAGTAAGCAAGCAATCACCCCCCAGGAGGATGGCCTCGTTGCAATCCCTTTTCCTCCGCTCTCCTCTCAGGATCTTGGGTATGTCTGTACACGTACCCACCATGAGTCTAAGCCATCAGGTCTGGGACTCGAACCATGGTCGACTACATGGGTGTCCAGCAACATAGCCATTATGCCAGCTGCTGGCCCCTAGTTTTAATATGTCATTCGTCAGACTCATCTAATGCAACATTTTATTCACATGGGTTAGACGTGTTCTTGAACCACTTAAAGTAACAGAAACACCAACGTCTGCAGAGGCATGGTGGTGAGAGCTCTCCTGGCTTCAGCCCTGGGCAGCAGGGAAGTGAACTCTGGCTGCTGAGAGCCCGAGTGCTGCTGGGGCCACCGCAGCTTTCCTGTTTTTTGTTCTCTTTCCATGTCTCAGTAGGAGGAACAATTTAGGTTTTTGTTCTACTTCTTACTTCTACTGAGACAGGTACATTTTGGGAAAGATAATAATATGCAGATTATGATAAACACGGAAGAGAGACTTTACTCAAAACATGAATAAAGAGACAGATTTGCTTCTGTTTTCACATGGGACTTTGCAAAGCCAGACTGTTGTGGAAAACAGATGCTGAGGAACGAAAACGCGGCACTCCAGAGAGGCAGGAGAACTCTTTTACTGTGTCAGTGGGCATGGAGGAGTTAACACTGACTCTCTGGCCCTGGCTGAGAGTTGGACACGGTCTTTTACGGGTGAATTGGGAGGGTGGTTTCAGCACGCTTGGACTGTCCTATCAGGGAAGGGCCTCTGTGGCTGCCCTAATATAGAGCTGGCAGAGAAGCAGGGAGTCAAGGCCTCTGGCCACTCAGCAGCTGAGGAGGGGCACTAACTCACGGGGAACAGAAAGCCCAGGCAGCTTTCAGCCCTGGGTTGTTTCAAGGTTGTTACATATTTTTTTGTTTTTGTTTTTGTTTTTGTTTTTATATCAGAAGAGAAAGTTCGGGCAATTATCAGACTTCAGTGGCTCCACATCAAGACGTCTGCATCCACATGGGACAGGAGATCAACTCTGGTGAGGGAGTGGCCTGGACCTACTGCTGGCCACGGGCAGGGCGTGGGCTGTGCCCTGTTCACACAGTCCTCAGACCACGGCCAGATGTGTGTCTTGCATGGCGCGGGGACTGGCCTGACCGAGACAGCCCTCTGAGACCGGTTCCGGCCAACCCTGTGGTGCCTTCACTCAGGCAGCTCCATGCGCATGGCGGCCATGCTCCCCAAGGTTTTGGGTTGGTCACCAGGTGAGGCACAGAGGTCTCCACATACTGAGGTCACATGTGGGGTGAGGGGTAAAGGTCTCGGCACACCAAGGTCACGCATGGGGTGAGGTGCAGAGGACTCGGCACACTGAGGTCACGTGTGGGGTGAGGTGCAGAGGTCACTGCACACGGAGGTCACGCGCTTCTCCAGCAGTCCTGTGACGGTGCAGACACGTCCTCTAGGGTTCTGTGTTGACCCGGGAGTGACCAGCTCATCGTCCCCGCAGGTGCGATCCATTAATGGCTGGATAATCACCTCCTAAAGAAAAGAGAGGCCCTGTGCCGCCTGGCTCCCGCTCCTGCAGGCGCTGGGCACGTGTGTGGCGGGTGAACGGGCCCCACTGAGTGGACGGCGCATGAGCCCGACTCAGCCAGGGTGCCAGGGTCACCGCTGGGGGCCAGAACACGGGGCCCGAGTTCCCTGCACAGGCAGGGCAAGCAGTTGTGCTGTGGGCGGCTCAGCTGTGCTCGCGTGACCCTGCAGCGTGCAGCCTGCCTGAGCACGCGGTGTGAGGCTGTTACTGGACGCAGCTGAGGCGTCGGTTCCCGGACAGACCGGCCTGTGCGTCTGCTCTGGGGTTCAGCTCCGGGTGCTGCACCTGCTCACCCCTGCCCCTCCAGCTACGCCCTGGTGGTCTCTGGCCCTTTCCTACATGGGTGCTTCCATAGGGACAGATGAAAGCAAAGCACCCCTCAAGCTATTTGTGTATCTCTTTATATTTTTTCTAGATTTATTAATTACTTTTTTTTATAAAGCGAAAATTACAGAACTTTTTAAAATAGAGAACTTCACAATCTCTTGTGCGTTAGATATTTCTTCCTTTGCCTCTCCCTCACCCCCTCCCTCCCAGTCTCTGCTGCCGACGTTTCTTCTCTCCAGTGTCGCGTCTGCAAGTCCGTCTGTTTCTGCCGGAGTGCAGACGCTCGGTACAGTGAGCGTGTTGTGCGTGCGTGTCCTTCAGAGTCTGGGTCAGCTCGCTGGTACAGTGCGCGTGTTGTGCGTGCGTGTCCTTCAGAGTCTGGGTCAGCTCGCTCAACATGAAGTCCTCCACATTCGCTCACTTTGAATCAGATAATATGACCCAGGATATTCCGGAGGGTGAATTCATAGGAGTGAGTTGCTGCAGAACATTTAGGTATGCGTCCCGGATGTGGTTTTCTGTGTTCCAGACGGCTAACAATGATAGCGTGCCATTTGACCAGGGGCTGGGCCCGCGCCTCCTGCCTTTCTCACTGTTCTGGCAGCGAGATCAGGAGGATTTGCTTATCCCTTCTGTGGGTACGAGTTGATCCCAACATTATCTTGTCCATGAATGAAAGGAAACAGTTTTCTTTGGTGCCTAATTTTAAGGACATCTAAGTAAAAATGTAAAATGTTTCTATGCCTGGACTGTCTCGGGTGCAGAGGGAGAGCGTAACTGGGGGGTTCCTTAAAGTGCAGAGTGAGTTCGGGCAGCACTTCACGCGGCAGCAGATGAGACGCTACGCCCTCTGAGAATGAACACGACAAAATGCAGGACCGGAGCTGAGTGGCGGCAGGCAGGGACAGGATAACTAAGACGGGCCACCTGAGCCGGGGCCTGCGCTGCGGCTGGCCGGCACGGTTGTTGCTGAAAGCCACGCACGGTGGCATGGGGGCAGACGGGAGCTATCAGGCCGTACACCACCCCGACGCAAGACGTCGCCGGACCGGATAGGAGATGCAGAGGACAGCGAGCGTGGCCATCTCGGTGAACGGGGTGGCGAAGGAGAGCATGCGCACACACACATTCCTGGGTGCACGGATAATTCCATGGGAAAATTAATAAAAGCATACTTAGAGCAAAACATGTCCTAGAAAAAATTTAAAGAAGAAAATACGGTTTCAACATATTTTGACAAAACAGACAAGTAATTAGAAACAGACTAACCACAGAGATCTGGCCGGCTGTCTGCGGCACTGACTTCCGGGAGCTACAGCCAGTGTCCTCAGGTGACGAGAGGGGCTGCCTGCCTGCAGGGAGCCGCCCAGCAAGACCCTCAGGTGCACAGACCTGGAAAGGTTGGCACACCACGTGGGTGTGGAAAACAGGTTGCAAAATGGCTGCCCTGATGGAAGTTCCTCAGGGGAATCTTACGTTCTCAGAGATCAGCTGAAAGGGAAGGTAGCTGAACCGGCGAATTTAGAAAGGACTTCCCGAGGGAGGCAGAGCACACGCCTGGTTCAAACACGCGCTTTGGTGAGCAGTCAGATTCCCAGTATTCACCCCAGGGCGACCCATCAGTCCAATCACCGGAAACACGTGCGGCATCTTTGTTCTCAGTCCAGATGGGATAACCACCAGTCTCTCCCTCCTTAAACAACTGTAAAACCAGACAAATGCACAAATTATTAACATCGAATATTAAAGTACTCTGTGAGTACACCAGTATCTTCAAAGAAGTTGAGGGGATTGAGAAAACAGCAATGAAAACCACGGCTATAATAGAGACTTGCCGGCTTTTGGATAGTCTACAATGCTTTTCGAAACTCAGCACTGGTGTCTGAGCACGCTTGGAGGCCAGGAGTACTGAGAAATACAGCTGCTTTTCTGAAGCCAGCACCACCCGCTGATCGAACCCTGGTAATCGTAACTCTGGCTGCATCTAATACTAGGAAGAGAACTGGTGTGAAAATGGGCTTTTACTAAACCCGTTTACTTAGAAATGCGAATGCGTCGTGACACAGTGGGTCTCCTCCAGGGGCGAACGGTGCTGTCTCTCTGCAGCAGAAGTCTAACCTGTGTTCATCCTGCCAGGTGCCAACAAGCATTTCACAACATTCGAAATCTTAATTCATTAAAGCTATGAAGATAATTTCTCACCTACGCCAGAAGAACAATCTTTTCTCACTCTTCTGTCACGGCACAGATGGCCTCTGGGATCCCCAGATGTGAGCTGCCGCCCCCTTGTGAGCAAGCAGGCAGCCTGCAGTGACCCTGGCCACTGGGCGACCTCAACCCAGTCCAGCCTGGCACTGTCGGCTGGAGGTAGCAGGTCAGGGGTCGACAGGACGGCCCTTTGCCCAGGGCCATCACAGGCCCCGGGTACGGCGGGCACGTCAGCTCAGCAGTTGGAGGTCGGGGTCCCACGACCCCCTCTGTGGTCTGACTGGCTTGCTGGAGCAACTCAGAACCGGGCAGTGCTGGCGTGATGGGCCTACCGCACAGAACATGCCGAAGGTGCAGGGCCGGGGGCATGGAGCACTGGGCCCGCCCGGTGCCTCCCCTAGGCGCTGCCCCGTGTCCCGCCCTGAAGCAGCCTGTGGGTTTTACGGCGACTCTGGCCTGTGGAAGTGCTCACAGATGGAGGGGCCCAGCGGGGCCTGTTCTAGCCCAGCCAGAGGCAGGCCAAGACCCGAACGGGAGGCCTCGGCCACGTGGTGATGCTTGGCGAGAACAGTTCACACTGCAAATGCTGAAATCCCAGCCAGAGGTCTGGGTTTTATCCAGTAATAAATGGAAAGTTACTCAAAGATTTACAACAGGATATGATAAAAGCAAAGATTAAAGACAATTTAGCCTAAAAGACATTTGCAGGAGAAAGAATAAAATCATAGTCAAGCAAACGCCGCGTCTTACACGTTGAAATTGATTACAGATGTCGCTCAGGTCTCCCAGAGACGGCCCTGACTAGTGAAGCTGAGCCTTTGCTCTGCGCCTTCCAAACCCACACGCGGCGTTTGCCCAGCGTTAACACGTGCTCAGGGCAGGGCATGGGGAGGGTGCCGGCGTGGTGGCTGCAGGATTACAGGGACAACAGTGGATGTGAGCCTGCCCCAGGGTGGAGGGAAGAGGAAACCCTGTCCCATCGTGAGGGCTCGATTCTAGCAGCATGCCTAGAACTCCCTGCAGGGACCAGCAGATGGCGTATCGGTCATATCTCTGGACTCCCATGTAGTCAACCATAGTTCGAGTCCCAGACTCAGCGGCTTAAAACTCATACCAGGTGTGTGTGCGTGCGTGCCCAAGATCTCAAGAAGAGAATGGAGGAGAAGGGATTGCAGTGTGGCCATCCCTCCAGGGGGGTGATTTCTCACTTTCTGTCTCTCTGTCTCTCTCTATCTCTCTAGTGAGTGCATGTACTCTATAGCAAAACTCTCTCTAAAAAAAAAAGAACTCCCAGCAGAGCCTCTGCCATCTTGTTAGAAGCTGGGAATTGCATGTAGAAGGCCATTTTTGGAGAAGAGAACCTTTTGGCTCTCGGCGTGGCCCACACTGTCCCACGCTTTATTCCTGGGTCAGGTGGTCCTGTTGCAGCTGCCGCAGGTCGGGGTGACTGGGTGGAGAGCAACGGCAGGTGGAAACATCCGTAGGAGTGCAGCGCAACAACAGGTTTGCAGTAGATTGTAAACTGTTCTCTAAGAATTAAGCCCCTCGCCCGTCTGTCTTGGTAAAGCAACACGCAGGCAGCGTGCCACTGAAGAACGCGTGTACACATACGTGTTGTACGTGTATTTGTAAAGAGCGAAGTCGCAGCCGAGCAGGGAGTCTAGGTGCCTGGTCCCAAGCCGGCGGCTCCATCGCACCCCGGGGCGGAGCTCTGGGTGGGGCAGCAGGGGTGGGCGGTGGGGGCAGGCAGTGGGCAGGGGGAGGTGGCCGGTCAGGGCTCACCTCATGGTGCGGGTCACCGACCGAAGCTGAGCCCGGGCGGGCTCGTGCTTGCTCTCTGCGCCTGGAACCCGCTTGCTGTTCGGGGTGGAATTTCCGGCGCGGACTGAGCGGTCTCGGGGTGTTGGCTCAGCCGTCTTGTTTTCCTCTCCGTCCCTGTTAGGAAATGTGCTGGCCCCGGAGCAGTAAACTTTGCCTTTATTTCTCTGCTACTTTGGTCCTCTGGGACCGTGACAGAGCAGGCTGTGCTCTCCGACTCGGAACCTGCCACGGTTGCCATCGCAACGTCCCTGACGGCAGCTGACAGGCGTCTGACAGGCGTCTCGACGCCGGGCGGGGAGAGGGTTCCCCCGCGGCTCTGCTCGGGCTCGGGGCTCGGCCCGCCGGCTGCAGCCGAGGTCTGTCTTCAGCCTGGCCCGGCCCCTCCCAGCTGGCAGCTGCAGGGCTTTGCAGTAGCAGCAGGAGCCCGGCCTGGGCCAAGCGTCTGGATTCTGACCCAGACTCAACCCAAATTCGGCCTGCCACGCCCAGCAGCAGGTGAAGGAATGGGAGGCGGCCATGGGGTTTGCACTTCGCCCAGAGTTTTCGACCCGATGCTATTTTGGGATGGGCAGCGCTTTAAAACATACACAGATTTTAAAAATCCATAAATAATGTGGATTTGATTAAAGTCATGTCTGAAGGGGACCCGGCCCTCCCTTCATCTCCTGATGAGCAGTGAGTGACAGGAGCCAGGGGCAGTAGCCGATGGACGCTCGCAGAGGCGGCCCCCCCGGGACCGCGGGAGGGTCTGTCAGAAAGCTGAAGGCCCGACTCGCCAGTGCAGGAGCTGCAGGGTCACTCCTGTGTCAAGACTGGACGTGAACGCCGCTGTGACCTGCTGCAGGCCAGCGGGCCTCGGCAGCTCCACAAGCTGACTGGGAAACAGCTCAGGCACACAGAGGCCGCTGAGAAGGCTATGCAGGACCCACGGTAGCTTGGGAGGACTGTAGGAGGGCAGGGCAGCAAGCGTTCTGGGCGAGGCCCGGGGTTCACCCTGACCCTTCTCCTTAGGCCGGTCCAACTGCGTCCTCCCTGGAGAGTGACTCACCTCCCTCCCAGTCTGTAAGACGCGTATCAACACCCACCTCGCAGGCCCTTCTAAGTTTTGGGTAAGCAAAGCACAATAGCTATGTAAGGTACGCCGGCCGCCATTATGTTAAATAAACATTTAAGTAGTTTATCTTAATACTAGTAATTTTATCAGATACTGATGTTGCTATGAATCCAAAATTGAATATGAATCTAAAATATACATATAAATATGAATATGAATCTAAAATTGGCCAAAGAAGCAAAATTCAATCAGGTAGTTTATAAAGGTTACAATTTTTCAAAACATCAAATAATACAAGCAAAAACCAAAAAGATTTATAATGTTAATACTCTATGAAGGGTACTTGGAGGTAAAATAAGTATACCATACAAAAGTGTTTTCCACATAAAGGAGAGAAATTTTGGCAAACTCCAGTCTATAAAAACAGAGAATACGGAGACCAGCAGAGGACGTGATGGTTACATCGCTGGGCTGTCACAGAGTCAACCACAGTTCGAGTCCTGGACCTGGGGGGTTAAAACTCAGGCCGTGCGTGTGTACATGTGTGGCCAAGATCCCGAGAGGAGGATGGAGGAGAAGGGAATGCAGCGTGGCCATCCCCCCAGGGGGTGATTTCTCACTTTCTGTCTCTCTGTCTCTCTGGCAAGCTCATGTGCCCTATAGCAAAGATCTCTTAGAAAAACAAAAACAAAAACAAAACAAAAGCCCTCAAAAACAGAGAGTATGAGTGGCTACTTTTTGTTCATGCTGGACCACAATCATCTACTTCTTGCATCAGCGTTGGAGAGATTGTCCATGCCCACAGTCTAGCAGATACACCCTCTGGTAGTTAAAAATAAATAACTTACTCTTATGAATACATAGCACAAAAATAAAGAACTCACTTGAAAAATGGACAAAGGGCCTGAATAGCAATTTCTCCAAAGGCAAAGATGGCAGTAGGCATGAGAGAAGGTGCTCACCATTGCTCACAACCAAGAGTCACCACGAGGAGGTGTCAGCTTGTACAGTAAAAGCTATGCGAGAAATACAGGAGACAGTGGGCTTCGAAAGGCTGTGGAGAGGCGGGAGCCCTGCACGCTGGCGGTGGGCGTGTATGCTGGGGCGGGCATGCAAACGGCATGGAGGCTCCTAAGGGAATTACAGACAAGAGCTGTATAATCCAGCAACCCCGCTCTGAACATGTACCCGAGGAAGATGAAATTTGACCGTATCAAGCTCTCTGCTCTCCATGTTCATTGTAGCATGATTCACAATGTACAAGATATGGCGACACCTGAATGTTCATGGACAGATAAGTACACAGAAAGTGTGATCTCTGTGCACACACTCAGTGGAATGGGATGCGGCCTCAGAAGGTGGTACTGGGGGGCGGGTGGGAGAGTTCAGGGCGGCGCACTGAGCAGCAGGAGAACGTGGCCCCCTCCGAGATGTGGTGGTGATGTCCCTGACCATCAGATGGCCATGTACTGCTCGCGTACTTCACAGACCACCTCGTGTGCAACGGAGAAGTACAGAGGTTAAATGTGAACAAAAACGAAAGAATAAAAAGGACATCCTGTTATCTGTCATAACTTGAATCAGCGTGTAGAAACTGCAGTAAGTGAGATAAGCCAGGCACAGAGAGAAAGTACTGCAGGGCTCACCTGTGTGGAGTACTGCACGAGCTCACCCATGTGTAGAGTACAGCACAAGCTCACCTGTGTGGGGTACTGCACAAGCTCACCTGTGTGGGGTACTGCAGGGCTCACCTGTGTGGGGTACTGCAGGAGCTCACCTGTGTGGGGTACTGCACAAGCTCACCTGTGTGTGGGGTACTGCAGGAGCTTACCTGTGTGTAGGGGGGAGTACTGCACGAGCTCACCTGCGTGTGGAGTTTTACAAAACAGAGGGGGCTCAATTCATAGAGAGAGTGAGTGAAACAGTGGCTACTGTGGGTGATGGGAGGCGATGGGAGACACAGGTGAGGGATGTCAAGTAGTCGGTGTGGAGGTTGAACAGGTGTAAAGATCTAATGCAGGACACAAGACTGCCATTAACAATGGTGTATCGTGTTTGGGATTTGTGTTAACTGAGTGCATTTGAGCTGCTCTTGTCACCAAGCAACGCCTTACCTGAGATAATGGCTACGTCAGCCTGCTTCTTTAGAGTAACCACTTCCTGTCTACATGCACCCCATTACATACCCAATAAAGTTGTATTCAAAAACTACGAATAAGTCATGAGGAGTTTGCAGGCAGAATGTCTATCATGTTGTCTTCGCTTAAGCACTGCTTTGCCTGCAGGTGCAGCTCAACCTGACCTCTAAAAGGAAATGTATGAATTTGTAGTATTATGTATTAGGAGTTTACATAGATGGTGGCCAGAGTCTGGGCTTTTATTCAAGTAATCTAGACTGCAGTGGGACTTTCATTACAATATGTCCTGGGGGAACGAGGAGCTTTGTCCCTCCTTTCTGCCTTGTCCACTGTCCTGCCCCACTGATTTACTGTCTTCTCTCACTACTGTAATATTTCTACTTTATTACTTGGGGGATTTTATGATGATTTTACAATTATAGGTTTACGTCACTTAAAAATGATCACATGTAAATGAAATAAATGATTTTATATCATTGGTATGAATATGTTACATAATGATATATATTAAGTGTGACTTTATATAGATTTTTTGATATTATTTATTTATTATTATTTTTTAAATTTGCACATGTGCTCACCAAAGAGAGACAGAAAGAGAGAGGGAAAGTGCGAAAGCAAGCCACCAGGTCTGGGACTCAAACCATGGTTGCCTGTGTGGGAATCCCTTAACCACCATGCCACCTGCCTGCTTTGTGACTTTATATAGATTAAACATTTCTATTAAAATGACATATATCTCTTATTTTACGCTCTCAGAAAAAGGATGGTCATGTGGGATCTTCTTAATCACTAGGCTATGGGGCCAATCCAGTTGTAAGAGTTTCTTATATAAAGTTTGGATATTAGTCCTCATTTTTTTTTTTATACTTGCCAAGGTGTTTTTCTAGAATAGCCCACAGGGGCAGCCTCCTGGCCCACACTACTGCCTCTTCCATGGCCCATCACACAATTATCAGGGACTGCAAGTATCTTGAGTGCAAGAACTGGCTCTTGAAAAGAGGCATTTTGCAGTCATGAGGAGCCTGGGATTTAGAATCAGATGACCTACGTCGACAAGCATTTCCTGCTCTTTTTTATGATCTACCCATCCTTCTCACGACAACCATGCTTTGAGTTGGCCAGAAAATTTCTTCCAAGCTACATTTTTGACTAGCCAGACTATACTTGGTCTTGAGAGGAGGTCATGTGACCTGGGTTGAGCTAGTCTTCACTTTCCCTGGTCATTGTCATCGTTAACACTGAGGGATGAACTGTGAGGCCACTGAGCGCGCAGTCTAGGACAGCTGTGTGGTTTCTCAGAGGAGAAAGTAAACGCTTCTGCCCTGGGTGTTGTGAGTGTGCAGTTGGAGAGGTTATTACTCATGTGGAAGTAAATACAGAAAGCATAATATGTGGGGCACGGGATAAGTGGGATTATGCTAGTCTAGGTTTTTCACCTTATGCAAAATATCGCAATACTGACTTTAACCAAACTGTGATAAATTAAAATTCATTTTGTAATCTATAGGGCAGCTGCAGAAATATTAGTAAACTGAGATAGACTAAAAATTTTACAAGGGAATAAAATACAATACCTAAGATATACAATTAGCTAAAAGAAGGCAGGGAAAAGTGATCATATTTTAAAACATAGAGGATGTGCCAATGATGTGATAGTAGATGCAAACTCAGCCACACCAATAACTGTATTAAATGTAAGTAGGCTAAAGACTGATGAAAGACAGAGAATCTTAGGTTTCTTCTTTTTCTTTTCTTTCTTCTTTTTTCTCTTTTAAATTTTGTCAGAGAATCTGTGTGCTTTCAGGAAAGAGAGAGAGAGAGAGAAGGAGAGAGAGAGAAGGAAATGAGAAAGCATGCCCCTGGGGATGATCACGCCATAACTCCTTCTCCATTTCTGTCTCTTGTCAGGGTTTTGGGCATGCATGTACACATGTCAGTGTCTTTCCATACATCAAAGTATGTTTCTTAAGTCACCCGGGTCCAGGAATTGAACATTACAGTGAGCCATGGGGAATCCAACTGCCTTAACTCCATGCCAAAGGCTGGTGACTCAGACTTTCTTTTAAAACACAAGCTAAAAGCATACTTTCAACAGAAGACAGATGAACTTTGTAAAATACAGACACTGAACAGGAAAAGAATGGAAGAGGACAGGTAACACTCATGACACCAGATAATGACCTAGTAGACAATGCCAATCAAGAGTAAATGCTGGCAGGAGTAAACGGAAACATCAAAATGATAAAATAATCAATTTACCAGGAAGCTACAGGGCATCAAAATACATAAAGCAAAACTGATTGAAGTAAAGGGAGACATCAACAATTTCACAAAAAAATAGTTGGAGATTTTAACACAAGCTTTTCAGTAATCAAATAGAAAAAAGATGACTAAGAATGTGGGCAATCTGAACATCAGTCACAGTTAGATTGCTCTAATTAACATCGTAGAAGACCTTGTCCCACACGTAATACACATTCTTTTCAAGATCACAGAAATACTGGCCAAGACATGCATGTCCCGGGCCATAACGTACGCCCCAGCCACCTCCTCGCCTGGTCTCCGACCGCCCGGGTTACCTAGTGATGGCTCACAGAAAGCACTCTGTAACCGCCCTCACAAACGTACCGTGCGTCCCTCAATGGCCCACGGCTCCCATAACCGCGTGCTGTCACCGCTGGTGACTTTGCCCTTGCTCTGCGCCTTGTCTGGTTTCTGACCTCACCCCCGTGGCTGGGGTTGCCTTTGACTCTGACGGCCCTCCACACCCTCCGTCGTCATGACAGCTGCAGCTCAGGAAGACGTGCGGCTTCCTCCCTCCACGTCCCGCTTCCAGTGGATCAGTTGCTGTGATGGGGAAACGCTAAATGGGGACTTCAGAGAGGCTGATTTTCTGAGGTCGGCGAGGGCCCCGTTACTCCCTCCCGTGCCCGCAGACTTTCGGGCGGCAGGCGAGCTCTGAGGGCTCCGGTGTGCACACCACGTGTGGTCAGCTGCGGGGACAGCGAGATCACGTGGAGGGAGCACAGTCTGTGTCTCCCACACCACGACAGACTCCAGGGACGCCCCAGAAGGACTGGAGAGGGGTCCCTGTCCTGATGTCCCGCTGCATTGAGGGATCACGCCACAGAAGCCATCACGAAGGCTCTGCCGTCCAGGGGCCGAGGAACGCCTCGTCACTGCTGGGACCGCGGCCGCACGGCCCTTCCGCGTGGCCGGAGCAGCGTCCCCACCTGTCTCCTGCGGGACACGGACAAGACTGAGGAGCCAGCATGCCTGGGCTGGTGTTTTCTTTGGAAAGTACGTGAATTTCAAATACTTTTTTGACCAAGTACAAGTAGGTAAAATTATAACCAAAGAAAAGAAGAATTATGAATAAAAAGGTGTGATGATATCAGACATGATTATTGAAAAACGTTGGTAATCAAACATAACACTTGAAATATAAATGCCACGACCCCACGGCACGATGCCTCGTGAAGTGTAGAGTTCAGTCTCAGACACTGGCCCCAAGGAGGAGAGGCCTTTGTTTGGCTGTCCCTACTGCCATGGCAAAACCAAATCAGACCAGAAAACTCGCAAGCTCAGCCAGTCGCGCCCTGCAGTGGGTCACACTCACAGGCATCCCTCGACAGAGGGGCCAGTCGAGCCGTTGGACTTCACGTACTTTAGTTTTTTTTAAAAAAAGTTTATTAAATTTTATTTATCATTTATCATTTATCGTTATTTTTTAATTTGCTACAAGGCATGTGAGCTACTAGAGACAGAGAGGACAGGAAAGTGAGAAAGCAAGCTGCCAGGTCCCGGACTTGAACCACGGTCAGCCACGTGGAGTCCAGCACCTTACCCACCATGCTGCCTGCTGGCACCAATTTACTTCAATCTTTAAATTTACTTTTTATTCAGGATAGACTGCATTTATAGGCATGTGAGCGAGAGTGAGCGAGAGAGAAGCACCTTGGCGGGTCTCATCCTGCCTGACTTTCTCCCTCTAGACTTCCAGCCCCCAGCCCTGGGTGGGCCCAGGGCACCTGTGGGTTTCAGATTGACCAGGCTGGGATCAGGACCCGGAGCCGGCCAAGTCCACCATCGAGGCTGGGTTGGAATTGATTTATTAGAAGTAAAGCAGATCCCTGCCGTTTCGGGGGAATTGGAGGACTGCAATGACTCCCCAGTGATGAAGTAAGAATGACTGTTAGCAAATGTGAACACTCGTCATCGTGGTCTGCAAAAATAAAATTTTGGACAAATAGGTGATTTTTTGTGCCCACTGGAATGAAATAAGAGGGGCGAGCAGGAGTAGGGATGAAAAGTCGAAGACAGTCTCTCAAGGGTTGGCTGACAAGGGCCAAGCTTGGGGACGGATGATGCAAGAGATGCAGGCCTCACCACACAGCCCAGGACACGTGACTGCCGACGACGAGACATCGGACAGCCCGGAGCATGGGATTGATTAAGGTCCGTGTGGCGGTCCGACCGAGCCCCCGCGGTCCCACCCGTTGGTGCTCTGGGTCACGTAGGTCTTCCCTAGGGAGGTCCTGGCGCAGTGTGCACATTTCTGACGGCTGCAGTGAGGACCATGTGGCCGGACCCGGCGCTTTCCCGATCCACATGGAGCTTCTGCAGAACTTGAGGAGCACAGGTGCACGTGGGAGAGGGTCCTAAAGCAGGGTTCTGCCTGCTGTGGAGAAACGGTAGCATTTCCGTGGTGCCTGGTGAAGCTGGCTCTGGACGGAGGCAGGAGGGCGGTAGGAAGCCCGCTCTCCCTCCTTGGCGCCCGGCGCGCGCCTCTTGGTTGGTTTCCCTATAGGGCTTCCGAAATGCTGTGCTCCTGTGGCTGATTTTACCCCAGGGAGAGGGCAGGAGGGGGGCCCAGAGGCATTTCTGCACGGGAGAGGCGAGGCGGGGTGGGGCAGGCGGTCTCAGCCTCTCCTGGTCACGCCCACAGTGGGCACTGTGCCACCCAGAAAGCCAGCCTCCCGGGACAGAAGTGAACGCTGGATCAGTGTTTGAAACCACGGGGCTGTGCCTGCCCCACCATC
>NW_006159601.1:1184573-1187966 GCF_000334495.1 Tupaia belangeri chinensis | reverse complement strand
CTGCGCGGGAGAGGCGAGGCGGGGTGGGGCAGGCGGTCTCAGCCTCTCCTGGTCACGCCCACAGTGGGCACTGTGCCACCCAGAAAGCCAGCCTCCCGGGACAGAAGTGAACGCTGGATCAGTGTTTGAAACTACGGGGCTGTGCCTGCCCCACCATGCCAAGCCAGGCCCCGCCCCACCCCAGGGACCGGCGCCATCGCCCCCTCCAGGCTCCAGGGATTGGCGGGGGTTCCTCGCTAAATGCACGTGTTGTGTGCCTCGGGGAACGCGCTGAGCTGGGCCGCTGGGAAGCTGAAAGGGCCTGGTCGCTACGGGGTGCCGAGCCCCAGTTGTCCTGAGTGTACGTCTGCCCCCTCTCACGCCCGCTCACTAGCGGGTGCCTCAGCCCCACATGCAGCACTTGCCCGCCTGGGAAACCTGGACGCGGCCAGCCCCGTGACTCGGGTCCTGGCAGAGATGACATTAGGGCGAGCACCACCGAGAGGCGTCTCCCCTTTAGTCCTCCGTTTCTGGAGTGCCAGCCCAGCTCAGGGCGCTCAGCACACCCGCGGGTCGCGGAGACTTGGAAGTTGAGAGTGCGTGAAGAAGGAGACACACGGGGCCGGGGTCCTCCCTCTGCTCTTCGGCAGACACGTGCTAACTCCCAAGCGCCAGGCTCGGGGTCCGCCCGTGGGCCTGAACTCACTCACTCCGGGGTCACTGAGGACAGACCCTCGGCAGCGGCTCACCAGGACCAGGCCGTCACCTGCCTGCTGTCCTCGCCATGGCAGACGACCGCCAGGGTGCCACCACACTCCGCAAATCCGTCTGCCATGTTTGGGTCACCGTCTGTCATGCCCTAAGAGCTGGGCAAGCTTCCTGGAGAGGCAGAGCAGTCGAAGGAGGGGTGCGCGGTCACAGTGCCGCGGGGTGGAGGTCACGGTGGCCCTGGGGGAGCAGGAGCAGGGTGCCCCAGGTGTGCGGTGAGCCTCAGTCCCCAGGACCTCAGAGTGCGGCCGTGCTTGGGGCCTGGGTCTTTACGAGGAGATGAAGACTGTTTAAACATCAGCGGGTTTCTGAACACGGTGGTGGCTTCCAGAGTTCACGGCAGTAAGCAGAATCTCAGCGGCTACGGTGCAGGCCCGGAGCTCCCATTAACCAGTCCCCAGCCCCTTCGTCTGCCAGAACTGCGTGGTGGGTGTTCAGAGTACTGGCTAAGCCGGAGCCTCGAGGACGGGGAAGGGAGCGACTGTTCGCTCAGAAGGTGCCCATGGTCTGGCCGAGGCGACGGGCCCCGTCAGTGGACGGCAAAACCTGCGGGCCTTCAGCAGGTGCTAGGTGACAGTCTGAGCAATGAGTGGGGACGCAGAGGTTGAGGGGCAGAGCCCACTCTGGGGACGGGTGAGAAAGGCTTCCAGGCACAGGGCCTTACAGCCGAGCCCAGCGAGCTGTGGCTGTCTCTGCTGTAGGATCCGTGTAGGATCTGCTCTCTGAGCTCCTGAGCCCAGCCCTGCCCTTCGCTCTCTGGAGGGGTGCAGAGGCTGCACGGTCCTGCCTCAGGGCAGAGTGTTGACGCGTGTTGGCGCACAGTCAGCAGGGCACTGCCCAGTCCCGGCAGCCAGGGCACTGGCCCAGCGACTCTGCCCGGTGAGCACACTCCAGGTGCCCCACGACCCAAGGATCGAGCCAGTTGCAACAGGCGGCCCTGCTCTGGGAGGCACCAGTGCCATCAGGAGTCCCCAAGCTGAGCCACCTGCGGCCCGATGAGCTGCCTTTGCTGGGGGGCCTGGGCACAGTCAGTGCCTTTCTGGCCAGCGCGGTGGTCTTCAGGGCTCTGGGAAGGGCCCCTTGGAAGGCAATGATGAGATCGGCGGGCGCACCTACTGTTCAGGTTTTTGCCGCAGGGAGAGTGTACTTGCTGGAGAGAGACAGAGAGGAAAGTGAGAAGTCCTCCCGGGGGAGGGCCACACGGCAATCCCGTCTCCTTCTGGGATTTTGGGCACAGGCACACACACACACATGTGCCCAGCATGATTTTCAAGCCTCCAGGTCCGGGATTTAAACTGTCACGTGGGACCTGGTGTTGCAGACGCCGCGCTGCCTGCTGGCCCAATGCAGCAGGTCTCTGTGTCCCTTCTTGTCTCTAGTAACTGCGGGGTTGGGGTTTCACCCAGAAACAGGCAGCCCTATGCCTTGTGAACCGTCTCGCCATGGCTCCTGCGGATGGCAGGGCGCGGCCGGACGGTGTTCTGAGAGTCGGGCAGTGACTGCACCTGCGGCGGGGTGAGGGCAGGGGCCTCGGTGCTCCCAGGTGGCTGCCGGCCCTCTCCAAGGCCTGTGTGCCCTTCCCAAGCCTCTCTGCAGGAGCTGCGCGGCCCTCAGGCCTACTTGGCAGACTTGCTAGCCTCCAGCTCCCCACCACGGAGTGCCGGTCGGACTGGGAAGTTTGGACAGTGCCTGGCCTGGCCCTCTGGGCTGACGACTCGGGACGGAGGGGGAGGAACCAGGGACAGCTGAAGCAACGCCTGCAGGTCTGACTCAACGCCCACCCGCTCCCTGGGAGGTCAGAGAGCCGGGAGTGGGGTGACCAGCTGCGGACATTGCTCTCCCTGTGGGAAATGGACCATCCTCTGACCCAAAGGGGTCGGGAGCTGGGCTCGGTCAGGGCACGGGTCTGTCCACATGGGGCGCCCCGAGTGGTTGAGGCGCTCACCCAGGACCACCCTGCAGGCAGACCGTGTCGCCTCACCAGAGGAGCCGGGAGAAGCAGCCCCTGGGCCTGTTTGGACGCGCGTATCCGGCCAGGGTTTGGAGGTGCTCGGAACCCCTCTCCCCGTAGGCTCTGCTGGGGTCCCCCTCTTGGGTCCCGTCATGGCCGTGCTGGCGTGGTTCTTCACATTGCCTGGCCGGGCAGGCGGGAAGGTGCGGACGGGGGGACCGGCTGGCTGTGCACCAGCGAGCTTTACTCTCAGCCTGGCAGGCGTCCCTCCTCATCCCGTCCCCTCTCCCTTCTCACCCCTGCACTCCGTCTGTGGGCTGACCAGCTGCTTCCACACTTCTCCCACGCTGAGACACCTACGATGTCCCTGCCCGAGGATGGTTGGGGGGCTTCATCCTCTTCCCAGGCCTCCTGCTCTGCGTTCCATGTGCCGCCCGAGGGGGCCACCATGGGAGAGCCTGCCCAGCACCGTGGCATGACCCCTCCTTGTGCCGAGGCTGGCCGCTCAGGCAGAGCTGGCTGTGGGCCCACTGGGACGTGCTCCACTCCCATGGCTCTGTGGTCGCTGCTGGCTGGGCAGAGGCAGGTGGCAGAGTGGCCCTGGTCAGGAAGGTCCTCGGGTGGCGGAGTGGCCCTGGTCAGGAAGGCCCTCAGGTGGCAGAGTGGCCCTGGACAGGCAGGCCCTCAGCTGGCGG
>NW_006159601.1:1184103-1184523 GCF_000334495.1 Tupaia belangeri chinensis | reverse complement strand
TGGCGTGGTGGTCCTGGTCAGGAAGGCCCTCGGGTGGTGGGATGGCCCTGGACAGGCAGGCCCTTGGGTGGTGGGGTGGCCCTGGACAGGCAGGCCCTCGGGTGGTGGGGTGGCCCTGGTCAGGCAGGCCCTCGGGTGGCGGGGTGTGCACATCCTGTCAGGAGCCCCTGTGTCAGTCGGGGTGGCTAGGACAGAGGACATAGAAAGAGCCGTTTTGATGGGAAAACGGCTGTCCTCAGCCTGTGACATGGGGCTCTGCATCACAGCTGTCCTCATGTGGGGCCCGACCTGTGTACTGGACACGAAGACCTAACGTGTGCATTGGCACTTGGGAGTCGCAAAGACGTGGCCAGCAGCTCTGGGCGTGTTTGGTCTACGGGGTTCCTGCCGTGACTGCTGTGGGCGGAGAGGGGGGGGTGG
>NW_006159601.1:1172429-1182776 GCF_000334495.1 Tupaia belangeri chinensis | reverse complement strand
GGCAGGTGGCAGAGTGGCCCTGGTCAGGAAGGTCCTCGGGTGGCAGAGTGGCCCTGGTCAGGAAGGCCCTCAGGTGGCAGAGTGGCCCTGGACAGGCAGGCCCTCAGCTGGCGGAGTGGCCCTGGACAGGCAGACCCTCGGGTGACGGTGTGGCCCTGGTCAGGCAGGCCCTCGGGTGGCGGGGTGTGCACATCCTGTCAGGAGCCCCTGTGTCAGTCGGGGTGGCTAGGACAGAGGACATAGAAAGAGCCGTTTTGATGGGAAAACGGCTGTCCTCAGCCTGTGACATGGGGCTCTGCATCACAGCTGTCCTCATGTGGGGCCCGACCTGTGTACTGGACACGAAGACCTAACGTGTGTATTGGCACTTGGGAGTCGCAAAGACGTGGCCAGCAGCTCTGGGCGTGTTTGGTCTACGGGGTTCCTGCCGTGACTGCTGTGGGCGGAGAGTGGGAGCTGGCAGCCCTGCCACTCCCTGGGACACAAAGACCCTCTGCTCCCACCTAGCTGTCCCCTGGGGCTCCATGGTGCCCGGATACCCCAGCTCCAGGTCTGCCTGAGCTGGGGCAGGTGCAGGCAAGTCCTTACTGTCAGGTCAGCAAGAGAAAGAGGGACAAGTGTGTCCAGCTCCACCCTGGGCCCTGTCCCACACTCAGCGGGGTTCCTGGCCCAGACTTGGGACTGCGGCCACCGTGGTAGGAGACTGCGGGAGGGCAGCCTGATGCCGGGTTAGGTTCTGGGCGCACGGTACAGCCGGGGGTCGTGAGGGCAGGGCCGTGGGCGCGTGGGACCGGGAGGTCCAGACCGCAGCGAGGGGCCTGCGGCAGGTGCAAGAATGGAGAGGCCGCACTCCTGGGCCTCTGATGATGGAGCTGACAGACCCTGGGCCAGGGCTCTCTGCCCCAGGACAGCGTGTCTGAGCTGTCGCCGCACAGTGCAGTAGCCACAGGGGACACTAACGGTCTCTCAGGGATCGAGCCTCTGCTATTCCGTAGCATCGACCTCCATCACCCACTCCACGAAGCTCTGGGCACAGGGGCCTCTGGCTGCTCAGCGGGATTCGATGGAGCTGCCGACGGGCGTTCCTGCCCTCCGTCGCGCTCTGCTCTTCATCACACGCATGTTGGCTGCCCTTGCATGACGGGAAGCTATTTGTGGTGCGTGCGCATCCAAGTGAGACAGAGAGACAGAGACGGGGGAGAGAAAGCACTCCCCGTGTGTCTCGCCAGAGCTCTTTCCCCGTCATTCTGCATTCTGCCAGGATTCAGGGCATGCACGTGTGGCAGGATGGCACAGAGGCCAATATCCCAGTTGTGGTCGCCACGTGGGACCCGGCTCCCTCTGCACAGGCTGCGACCACCGGGCTGCCGGGCCCCTCACTCCTGGGTGCTGGATGTCCTTAGAAGGGTGTCCAGTTCGACTGCATGGCTTAGTTTGAGAAGAGACGATTGTGACAAAGTCGGACAAATAGGGAAAGGGCAGAGCAGAGGGGCGCCTGCTGTGTCAGGGCCACTGACGTACAGGGCCAGTGCTGGGCCGGGACCACCCGCTCCTCTGTGACCCCGCCCAGGGGCCGGGCGTGGCGAATGGACAGGCAGACGCTGGCAGGGCAGACAGAGCTGCTGCCCCCTGGACCGGAGCTCTACAGAGACAGAGAAGCCAACGGCGCTCCAGGAGAAAAACGGGTGATGAGAAACACGGCAGGAGAGGGCCGAGGAGGAAGCGAAGGCGCAGGCCAGCAGACGAGCGGGGCTGCTGTCGCCACCTTCTTCCCCGGGCAGGGCCGAAGCACTCGGGTCAGCGACACCCCCGAGGTCAGCGTGCGTCACACCCACGCGCCCGTGCTGCCTCGCTCACATGTCCGCGTCCCGCGTCCGCGCGCTGAGCCCTGGCCTCCTTGCCCACGCCCGGCTGAGGTGCCTGCCCCCTGATGTTGTCGGCTCGTTTTCTCTGCCTCACACTTCACAGAAATGGAGCCCCAGGCAGGAGTGTCTGTCCCCGATGGCTTGGGGTCCTGCTGGCACGCAGAGGCACCCACTCTGCACCCTGGATCTGCCCCAAGGCCTGGTGCACTGCGGTGTCTCCCGGCTGTGGGCCTTGGCTGGAGGTGGGGCCTGGGACAGGCAGAGCTGCCAGGTTCCTCTGCCTTCGAGCTGCCCTCGGCCCTGGGAGAAGGGCTGCAGGGCCCTGGACGGTGCGCTGCCACACAGGAAGTGTCACAGATGTGGCTGGGCATGGGTGCCCCACAACTACGGGAGCCATGGGAGTGCTGCTCGGGCCCTAGGCCTCTGGGCTGCGTGTGGCCATCCGCGTGTGGCCACCCGTGTGTGGCCACCCGCGTCATCACGTGCACTGCGTGCTTTCTGCAAGGACCACCCCTACCCACACTTGGCAGCATGGGCCAGCATGGGGCCACTGAGAGGTGCCCAGCGGCCGGCTGCTTGGGCCACAGTGGGGGCCTGTTTCCGACCATCCGTGTGGTCCCTCTGTGCTGTGCACGGACGGGGCTCCTCTCGCTTCCGTGAGGCTGTCAGCGGCTCTGAGGTCGGCTGGAGTCCAGCCTCGCCGCTGTCGTCCTCAGTGCTTTCACCCCAAGGTCAGGAAAATATCTACAGACACATTTCTAGGGGAGCGGCCGAGCCGACCCCTGAAGACATGAGGGCCGTCGGACTCAGCCCCCTCTCTGCAGCGCATCAATCCGGTCTCTTCCAACGGCTGATAATGGAGAGGCTGAGCGATGGGCACAGCTGGGGTGAGAGCGGGGTGTCTCGGAGACAGAGCGCTGGCCCGGCCAGGGCAGAGCACACCAAAGCAGAGCCACTCTCGCCCGGAGGAAGAGGTGCCCTCGCTCTGGAGTCCTGTGCCCCTGGATGGGGCCACACCCGGGTGCCGTCACAAAGGCACGGTTTACGTGGGCTCGTGGAGACGCCCGTGCAGGGCCAGGAGTCCGGGTGGCGTGCTCGGCCTGGCACAAACAAGCCTGCCCCGGGCCAAGGGAGTGTGGTGAGCCAGGGGACATTCCTGCCGGGCGCGGTCATCCCGGAGCCAGCACTCAGACTGGGCCTTGCATCTGAGCTTTGTTTCTCTTTCCTGCTCCAGATCTCAGAGAACGTCTCTGCTGTGACTGCTTCTGTTGCAAAAGGAAGGGTCTGAATTTCTGGTGAAGAAAATCTACGCAGGTCCTTCTCATGACCGAGGGCCTGACTCCTGGCCGCCTGGGTCCAGGGCAGAGAGCTTGCAGCCAGCTTTCCAAGACCCCGATGCTGCCGCCCACGGGCCCCGCCCTCCCATGGAGTTCCGGGTGGACCCCAGTGACCCAAGGCCATGCAACGGCGACCAGACCGTGCGGGCAACTGCTTTCTGTCATTTTTATTATCTTTTAACATTACCTTTTATCAAGAAAACACTTAGAAAGCCCCATTAAAAAATTCACGTAGTTCTTTTGGTAACTTGTTAAAATTACAACAAAAATACCATGAGATGTTCTCACCATCCCTTCCCATCGGCCTCCCTCACAATGTCGCCTTCTGTCAGGGTTAAGCTGTCTTCCCCATCTCTCTCCATTGAAAAGCCCGGCTTCCCCGAGCGTCTGCCGACGCCGCAGTCCTCTCCGGGCGTGTCTTCCTGCAGAGCTCGCTGGACGTGTGGAGGCTGGTGGAGCGCATGGGACGTGGTCTATCTCGCCGTGCCCACATGGCCCTTACTGTGACAGCGCTGACGGGCTTTCCCCGTGGCCTGGGAGCTCCCCTGCCCGTCTATCCCCAGTGCCCCCACCCTGCCCCGCTCCGGCAGGAAAGCAAGGCTCCGTGTGGCACTCAGGCAGTGGCTGCAGCTCCTGTCCCCCTCCCGGTTCCCCCTGCGTGTCCATCCAGTGCCTGTCTGCAGCACGGTCCTCCCCACAGATGGCTCAGGGTCCGCACATCAGCAGGCCCCAGACCCGTCCTCCAGCTCCCATGGGTGTGTTGGTCTCGGCAGGCCACAGCCGGTCCCTTTCCAGGACACACGTGGCCTTCGGGGGGCGTCAAGCTTCCTCTGTGACCCCAAGCCAAGGACCGGCCATGTGGGTGCCACTTCCTCTTATGTCCTCCTTGTCTGTGGCTCTGCTGTGGCCACGGCATTGTCTGGCATCCAGAAAACAGCACCAGCTGTGGAGACACGAGAGGCTTCAGAGGGGGTGTGAGGACAGAGCTCAAGTTTGTGCTTACCCAGGTGCAGGAGAAGAGACGGGAAACCACACGTGGTTGTGTGGCACTCATTTCCGTAGTGTTTTCGGAGCGTGTGTCGTGAGAGAGAGAGGAAGAGGCTATTTTAGGAAACCAACTTGGCCCGTGGCAGTATGGGCGCTGGTCTGTGACCAGGGCAGGCTGGTGGCTGCAGGCCCCAGCAGGAGCCGCAGGGCCCTGGGATTTCTGGCAGCTTCCACGCTGCTGTCTGGAGGCACAGTCCTCTCTTTGGGCACTGTGAGCTTTGCTGCTCCTGAACTCTCCCCATGTGGACGAGGCTGCCCTTGGCGTGGAGGGGTCTGCGTCACTCAAAGCCATGTGTGAGTGCTCGCCACGTCGAGGCAGGCGGCAGGGTGGATGCAGCTGGCCACTCGGGACAGTGCCGTGTTTGTGTCTTCCTATCAGTCTGTCTGGCCGTCTCAGGAGCTCCCTGCCTCCCCGATGGTGCACACAGTTATAGTGGCTGCCAGTGGCGTGGGGGCGGGGGCAGGGTCCCCGGGCTCCTGTCCTCCTGTCTGGACGGTGCTGGGCTCAGCCCTCCTGTCTTAGACGCCGCAGATGCCCGCCCCAAGTCCGCCATGACTGTTTCTAAGCTCAAGCCCCTTCCACCCAGTGCCCCCACCCCACCATGTCCCCAGGTCTCAGCCTCGTTCTCCTCTCCTCTGCCAGGGGGACCCTTCAAAAAGTCACTTCTGCCTCTGCTTCTGCTCAGTCCCGTCCAGCCGTCCAGCCTCTCTCCCCACCCGCAGATTAGCAATTTAAAAATGAATGAATTGAAGCTGCACGGTTCTGCCCACGTCCTCAGGCCACACCCAGCGGAGCCTCGACCGCTCTGATTGGTTTGAGGGGAGCCCCGACCGCTCTGATTGGTTTGAGGGGAGCCCTGACCACTCTGCTTGGATTGAGGGGAGCCCCGACCGCTCTGACTGGTTTGAGGGGAGCCCCCGACCGCTCTGATTGGTTTCACTGTGTCCCCAGCTCTTTCTAAGATCTGCTCTCTTTGTCACCACTCAGGGGTGAGGTTTACTTGGGGACCTCCTGCTCACCTGGGGACCTTCTGCTCGCGCCCCTCGGGAGCTCCTCAGACGACCTCGGTGACCAGTAGCCCTGTCCTTCCTGAGCCTTGTCAGCGCCTGGACTTTCCTCCGACACGGGAGACCTTGGAGAACAGCCTCGTGCCTGGCCAGTGCCAGGCCATCATGCAAAGAGCCTGAGTGCAGACGCAGCGTCCCGGAGACGGTCACTCCACACGAGGCGGCAGCGCTGACCGTGCTGAGGGAGGGACCGGCGTGGGCTGCCGGGAACCCGAGGAAAGGCCTGCAGAAAACCTCGTGGTCTCGCCCTGCGTGGAAGGCTGCGGGCTCCTGCCAGGCGCTTCCCTCCGCCGGCAGCCAGGCGTCCAGTGTCTCCCAGCCCCAGCCACGGGCTACTCCGAGTCCCACAGGCATCCAAGCAGCAGAGCGCAGGCTGTGCGGCAGGTCCTGCAGGCCGACTGGTCTCTCTGCTGCTTGTCAACACAGCCAGCCTCGGTGCGTGCCTGTCCTCGGAGTAACCCCCAGAAGGCAGTCTGTGTTCCAGCCGGAGCACGGGGGCTCCCTGGTGCACTGGAGGGCGCTCAGTGCCCAGCTGCGGCCGCACGGCAGGCGCCACGCGGTCCCCCCTGCAGGAGCGCAATGGTGCGAGCCTCCGCCATGTCCAAGACGTCCTCTACCACGGCACCAAATGCACATGCACATCTCGGTGAGCGCAGATGCGGAGACGGGAGAGGTGTGTTTCCCAGAAGCATGACGCGGAACCCGTGAGCCGACAGTGCGAGAGGTGGCGCGGTGTCCTGTAGGTCACTCACGACAAAGGCGGGAGCAGCGGTACGTATGGCGTACGGACGCCTGTCCTGAAACGTCGGAACGTGTGTGGGATCGTCACTGCGGAAGCCGAGGGTGTCCTGACACATGTCCTGTCACCATGAAGTCATGTCTGTTTCACTAGTCGCTTTGTAACTGAGCACAGGCCTCGTGGAAAACGTTCTCTGTGCAAGAGTGGAGCCCAGCCCGGCTGCGGGGGCCCCACCGGAGCCTGGTCTGAGGGGAGAAAGGAGGTGGTACCCGGCCCCCCTGAACCTTGACTGATCCGAGCTGCTTTAACAAGCAAAGCGTCGCTGAGCTCTGGGACCTCGCCAAGGCGACGCGGCCGGGCTGGTCAGGAAGGCCAGTGGAGCAGAGGGCAGAGGCCACGGATGCTGCAGCTGTACCACCCTGCTCCCCAGGAAGCGGGACATCATCTCGCATGACCAGCCAACACCGGGCCTGTCTGCATGGGCCCGCCGTGCAGGCGCGGGGCAGAGGCCTGGGCTGCCAGTGGTCCTCTGCCGCTCACAGACCGGAGCATCCCGGGTGCTCTGCTGGTGGGCAAGTGCCCGACCTGCTCTTAGGGCGCAAAGCCTCTGTGTGCAACGTGACTTTTAAGACAGCTGTGCAATCACTCGGATTTAAGTTAACTGAACAGATGGATCAAATTTTCCTTAAAATTTCATGCTTTGAAAATTTAGCTAAAAAATGCCTGGCAATACACTAAACTTGCTTTTCCAAATGTTTTGTGCTTAATTAGAAATGTTTGCCGAAGCAAAAAAAAAATTCTTGGACCCACCCATCTCAGCTGGAGAAGTGCAGTAATCGGACGTACTCATGCCCAGACGGAGTGGCGGTGCTGCTCCAGACCCCACGGCCGTCGGGCCAGGCTTGGGAGGCCCGGCTGACCGCCCCCTTCTCCCACACCAGCTCTCTCGTGTACCCGGAGATGACACACTTGCTGTCACGGGCCCTCTGCTGCGTCCTGTCTAGTGGGGCCTGAGTGTGGACCTGAGCACGTGGAAGTGGATCCGGGACAGGAGGCGAGGCTGGTGGCTTCTCTCCCCACAGTGGTGCGAGCTGGGGAGATGCCTGAGACCCACTGGCTAGAAAGTGTGCTTGGTTAAACACGGGCAGGTCCAAACACTGGCCAGCCCTGGTCTCAGGCTCTGGGGCGCCGAGACAGAAGAGAGGGAGCCCCTGCTATCGAGGGGTCCGGCCAGCCGGAGAACAGGAACACAGCTCACGCCCGTGCTCTGTGACAGCTTCGGTCTGTGGCCGGCCAGGGCCTGGCTGGAGCTGACAGGGGCTGTCGGCCCTGTCCACGGCCACCCATTCGCCCCTCTGCATCTTGGTGCCTCAGGCTGTGGGCACAGCAATGGCCCTAAGGATGTCCACCCTGAACCCTGCAACCCGTGGACATGCCATGTCACATGGAGGGGGGGGCTGAGATTTAAGGGGCGGTTGGCCGTCAGCTGACTTGGAATGGCTGGTGCTCCGGTGGGACGAGGTGACCACGCATGCGTCCTAAGTGGAAGGAGAAGGCAGAAGGTGGGAGGGAGGGGATGCCGTGCAGAGCTGACCGCAGTTCTGGCACTGAGACTGGGGGAAAGCCAGGAGCCCGGGACGCAGAGGCCTCCAGAGCTGGGGGACTTCAGCCTAGGCCAGACAACAGCAGCTCTCACTTCTACCATCACAGGGAGCTGGGCCCCACGAAAGTCGCATGAGGAGGAACCGCCTCCTCCCAGCCTCCAGTTGGACCTGTGAGTCTGTCCAGCCCAGCACGTGCAGAAGCAGGAGATAGATGCCATGTGGCTTCCAGAAGGGACCCCGGGTCCTTAGACCGAGGAGGACGCAGCCTAGTGAGTGTCACCCAGAGGGCATTGCTCTCACTGGGCAGGCCCGCTGTGGTCTACGTGAGAGCTCCCCTGCATGGGGTTCAGGAAGGAGCCAGGAAGGGACAGTGGCACAAAGGTGGGGCCGTGGCCCTGGAGGAACCCGTCCATCCGCTGAGGGAGCGGCTAGGTTTTCGGAAGGCAACCCCAGGTGGGAGGGCGGCTGGGCTGGAGATGAGGCAGGAGGCATGCGGGGTCCTGGTCGGACAGCCCAGGCTTTGTGGGGCTTGGGGCTTGTGCAGGTCAGGGCCAGCAGGTGAAGAACTGAGACTGCAAGGAGGGCTTCAGCGTGGCGGTTCTTGTGTAAGCGTTGCTGCCAGCGAGGTGTCCCTGGGGCCCACTCATGCACTGTGTTGCCTCGCGGTGGCCCCATCCCCTGAAGCCCCATGCAGCACCAGGCCAAGGACAGTGTCCCCAGGCTGGGCCTACCAAGGGGGCCCAGCCGTGCTCAGGGTCACGGCCAGGCCAGGTGACACAGAGCAGGGCACACAACAGTCCTCACCATTCCCTGTTGAGATGCCAGTGTTTGCAAACCACACACACACACACACACACAGGTACATGTGCATGCACACACATGACCACACATACATGTCCACCCACCCACCCACACATGTTCACGTACACACATGCATGAACAAAGCACACATGTGCATGTACATAAAGGCACACACATGCACACACATACATATACATGCATGTCCACACATGTTCACACGCACCACATACAAACACACATGCATGTCTACACCCGCACATATGCACATACATGCTCATGCACACACACAAACATCCATACACTGACACACATGGGCACACACACCTGTGTGCTAGCCTACACGTGAACACAGTGCTCACACATGTATGTGCACACACATGTACACAGAGATGCACACACCTCATGCACATACATGAATGTGCACACACATGCACACGCACAGACATGCACAACCAGGCTAAGTTTCAGGGTTTAAGCCTCCTGAGTCCCATGGCAAGTCCGGGCTCTGGGTCAGAAGCTATTGGGGCAGAGCTGGGCAGAGGACAGGGACGAGGACGTCATCGGCCTGAGTGAAGGCACCTCGGGGACTGGGTATTGCCTGGCTTGGCCGGACAGGCCGCAGGCCCCCCGGACCCCCAGCTGAGGCCCAGTGGGCATCAAGGACGTTTTGATTCATCCACGCGGGTCCCAGGAATCCCTCGCTCCTGGGAAGAGGCAGCGGGGAGAGGAAGTCCACCCACTGCCCACTGTCCGAGGATGGCGGCCATGCCCTGTGTTTCGAATACCAGGGTGCACGGGCCCAGATGCCCTCCCGGAGACTGTGGCCCGACACGCTCCAGCCCCGTGAGGCTCTGGGGCTCTGCTTGGGGCTGGCAGGGTGAGTGAAGTGATCGAGTCCATTTTGAATTGTTAACACTGGTTCGGTGTGACTCCACCCCCAGGGTCAGCGTCTGACCTGGGACTGGTGACGCTGGACAGCCCCAGTACGTGGCACGCTGCCTGCGGGTGGGCAGTTTGATGCCCGTGGTTTGTGCAGTAGGGCCAGCAGCCCTGCTCTTTCCAGCCTCGCACGTGACGGGGCGTGTCGCTGCGAGCCGGAGCCTGTAGCTGCTGCCACCCTTGAGTCCCGAGGCCGGAGGATGAGGCCTGTCAGATGGGGGACGGAGTGCCTGGTGTCCGCGTTTCTCACAGCTTTTACTGGAAGCAGGGCACAGTCGGGCAGTGGCTGGAGGAGCCTGCAGGTCTGAGGCTTGTCCTCCTGACGCCCTGTGCAGAGGAGGGTCCCAGGGAGCGAGGGCCTTCCCCCGGGACACTCACCGTCTACCAAGGCCACCACTTTCTCACTGAGCTCAGTCCCCTCCTGCTGCTGGGGTGGCCTGACCATGGCGGTCGGGTCTGGGCAGCATGGCCAGGCATGAGGGCTATACTGCATTCAGAGTTCAAGCCTGGGCCTAGGACTCAGCCAGGCCTGGGAGCCAGCGAGGTGATGCCAGCATGTCTGAGCTCCCAGCCACGGTGGGGGAGATGCTCGCTGGATGCTTCCCGGCTGAGCCCCTGCGTGGTTGGATGTCAACCTTCTGTCTGCGAGTGTCATGGGGCCCAGGACACCTGGTGCAATGAGGATGGCAGCTCGCCACAGAGCCTGGGGTGAAGGCACTCCAGACCCTCACCAGACATGCTGGGGGCTGCAGGCCATGGCCATCCTCCCAGGGCCCCCTTGGATCACCGGGCACCCAGGAGACAGCTGACCACCCAGGCCCACACATGGCTCCGGCACCAGCTTGCAGCCTGTGCTGGGCCCCAGAAGGACCGACAGTGGGAAACAGCTGGGACAGCTGCAGAAATTCTGGGGAGGGAAAGGACTGGTGTGAGCCATGACTGGTCCG
>NW_006159601.1:1168629-1172370 GCF_000334495.1 Tupaia belangeri chinensis | reverse complement strand
TTCTGGCTTAGTGAGTGCGAAGGCGGTTTTGTAACCTAGCTTCCGTGGCCACACGCCGCCTTGGTGGCCAGGCCCCAGGCTTTTCCGTTGTGCTCACGGTGCAGTCCGAACATGGGCAGCCCAGCCCCAGCATGTCCCATGCTGCTGGTTTCCATGAGCCTGATCTCCACCGCGCCCAGGGGCAGCCCTGCCCCTGGCCAGGTGGACACCAGCCAGACTTCCAAATGCACACTGCCCTGCCCTGAGCGCTGTCCGCACCTTGGCCACCTGGCAGGGCGTGTCCTGCAGATGACTGCGTGCACAGGTGCCCTCTGCCCTCTGGTCACTTTTACTGTCTTTCCTGTCTTAACTTGTCATTTGCTGCCAGAGGCTCCCTGGCCTCTTGCCTCATGGCGGGAACCTCGGGGCTCCCCCCCAGTGCTCACCACAGCTGCTAAACTGTGCTCTATTACCCGGGGAGCCCCCACCCCAGCGCTCACCTCCTCACCTTGACTAACCACTGCTCCCTTACCCCCGAGCCCCCACCTCAGCGCTCACCTGGCTAACCGCTGGCTGCTCTGTTCCCCCAGGACCCCCCACCCCAGCGCTCACCTGGCTAACCGCTGGCTGCTCTGTTACCCCAGGAACCCCCACCCCAGCACTCACCTGGCTAACTGCTAGCTGCTTCGTTACCCTGGAGCCTTCGTGTACCCTCTCCCGAGGGCTGAGTGGGTCCTGCCCAGGCCCCTCCTCCGTGCCCAGCTGCTCCCGGTGCTTCTGAAATGGGGCTTTCTCGGGTCCTGCGTCCATTCTTCCCCTCTGAGCACGGGTCCAAGGCTGCTGTGCTGGGCCCGAGGACCTGCCAGATTTGGGGTGCCCCTGGGTGCCACCCCAGATGTGCTTTCCTGTGCCCAGAATCCGGCGTCCAAAATTGGACTCCCTTTACCCACGTCTGCACAGCCGGGTCAGCACCAACTGCTGCCCCCGCGGTGCATTAAAGGTGCAGAGACCCTCAAGCTCCTGGCCTTTCTTCTGTTCCTACTGGAAGACTTTGCCTGCGCCGGACCCTGTGCTCACCCGACCACGTGCTCTCTGCACGCACAGCCACCTCTCTGCTTCTCTGGGCTCTGTGTGACACAGGCCGGCCGGAGGCAAGCCTGGGGACTGGCACCACCACAACCGTGAGCTGAATGAACTGTCTCTTACAGATAAAAAAGCAGGCGGAGGTGTGGTCTCATGGTCTCCTCAGGGATGTGGCCAGGCCGCGGTGGCTCCAAACATGTCCTGCGATCGTGCAGTGGCACCAGGCTAGCTGCTGGTCAGCGAGCGTCCTCACTCTTGCTGCTGCCGTGGCTCAGCTCCAGGGGGTGGGAGACGGAGGGCTGGCTCTTGCGCTTGCTGGGAAGCGGGCTCTGAAGCCTGTCTCCTGCCCTGGCTCTGCGTGAGCTGTAAGCACATCTGGAAGCATCAGGATTTCTAAGAAGCAGCTGCCTGCGGCCAGCCCCAGGGGACAGTGAGCCTCCCTCGCACCCCGGGTGGCCAGGAGGCTACCGTCCAGCTCTGTCTCTCAGGGAGACCATCGGCAAGGACTGTGGGTGACCGGGTGCTGCCCCGGCCTCAGTGGAGGGGGTGCTCCGCATCGCTCGGACTGCAAGCACACCTGCGGCACGTTCGGCACCCACCAGCAGCATGGCTTCCGGCTTCTTCACCCATGGCCACCGCTTGTCTTCCCCCATGGCCCCCGCTTGCCACCGGATGCCCAGCCGCCCTCCCTGGAGGCCCGAGCTGCCACAGGTCCACAGGGACGTGAGGCCACCCTGTCTAGCCCCTGGACTAAACCCAGCAGGTGCCAACAGGGCGGGCTGATTTTTACGTGAGCCAGACAGCGCTGAGCACCCGGTGTTTTCTGCTGGTCTGGAAAGGAGCTACACCAGAGGTGAAAAGAAGGTCGTGGTGGCCAGGTCCCGGGTTCGCAGCCCCCAGGAGCAGGCTGACTGGGGACGGAGCGCCGTTACAGCCCCTCAGCCTGGAGTCACTTCAGCAGGGATGCAGGCAGACCCCGGTGTCCCTCACGTAAATGGCTCCCAGTTACTGTCCTCGTCAGGGGCCCTTGGGAGCTCAGATAGTCTCAAGGCATCTGTGCTTGCATGTCAGGGCTGTCTGCCTTCTGCGTCACCTGAGTCCCTGCCAGGTGGGTCTACAGTGGCTCCTTCCACAAAGACCAGGGCCGGAAGGATCCAAGTCTCATGAGAACAAGGGCCTGAGGCCACAGGAGCCTGGGCTGGCCCATGTTGGACAGTGGGCAGTCTGTCCCGTGAACGCCCAGCACGGGGCCCACGGGGTCCATGGCGGGGCCTTCGGCATCTTGGTGACTGAGCAGCCGCAGGGCCGGGGCTCTCCCGGACTCACCTGCAGCTCCCTCGTCTCAGCCTGCAAAGGCCGCCCCTTTTGATAGAAGGAAAAACCCACAGCTCACGTGTGTTCCGCACTCCAGGCCACATGCAGCTGTGGCCTCAGCCCGTGGCCAGGCTCACTGGCTCGGTGTGATACTTTAAGTGGGTCTGAAAGGAACTACCGTTGGGTACCAGGTGGCGAGGTGGTCAGGCACTGGCTCCTGCATGGCCAACTGCATGTTAAAGCCCCAGGCCCAGCAGCTTGAAAACATGCTAGGCGTGGGGGCGTGCGTGCCCCACATCCTGAGAGGAGCGTGGAGGAAACGGCAGAGTCACTGTCTCTCCTGGGGCTGCTTTCTCATTCTCCCGATCTCTGTCTCTCTCCAGCGAGTGCCCAAGTCCTATGATAAAAGCTAAAAAAAAAAAAAAAAAGAAAATGTCAATTAAGAATTCATGTAAAAATTTTGAATATTCCCTTTCAAGTGACATGAGCCGTGCTCTCGATCCTCCAGAAGCGGCCGAGGCGCGTGGCTCCCCTCTGCAGCCCGTCTGTCACGGGCATTTCCGTGGTCTTGGTTAAGATCCTCAAGGCAATAAGTAATTATCTTATGGAAAGTGTGCCGTTTCCCACGGTAATTACTGGTAATACCGATGTGGAAGGTCTTCCACGTGCTCAAGCACGCATGCACGTGCACACCTGCACAGACACGCTATGCCCACCTGCACTTCCGGATTCATCCAGGGACTTGCTGGAGCCCTGCAGTGTTGAGCGGGAGACGGCTCTCTTCCGCCCTCTTCCCGGCCACTCCAGGCACAGCCAGAGCGCTGCCCGGGGTGCAGGGTCAACTCCAACGCCGTGTCTTGAAGTCCATGGTGGGCAGGGGCAGGGGCTGGGGCGAGGGACAGCCTGGGCTGAGAGAGACCCTGGGCCGCACAGCAGGGCCTGGCAGGTCTGACCCGGCTGGGTGGTACTGGGAGTCCCAGAGAGGGAGCTCTTGGCTCATAGCGTTGCCCACGTGGATGGACGAGCCACACCGCTCCCACCCAGGCGAGCCAGCCTGCTGTCTGCACACAGGCTCCCTGGAGGGTAGATAGCCAGAGACCTCTTGGGATGAGGTCCTGGGGTCAAACCTGGCCTGTGAGAGAGCCAGGATAGGGGTGGCGGAGACCGCAGAGCCATGCCCTCTGCATGGGACTGTCCTAGGTCCCCATCATTGGTTGCACTCGGCTGGGCTCAGGGACAGAGGAGGCTGAGGCCTCCATGCAGGCTTGGTGCAGTGGCTGAAGTAGAGCGAGTTTGCGGCTGCAAGTAGCCAGTTCACGGGCTGCGGCTTGGGGCGGCCAAGAATGCCGCGGGGTGGGGCACACT
>NW_006159601.1:1159080-1168055 GCF_000334495.1 Tupaia belangeri chinensis | reverse complement strand
GGTTGGGGGTTGAAGTTAGCCAGTTCACGGGCTGCGGCTTGGAGCGGCCAAGATGGCAGCGTGTTGGGGACACTGAAGAGGGAGGGTATGTGGAGGACAGATGTCCCCTTGTGCAGAATGGCGAGGGTCCAGGTCGCAAAGCCCTGAAGTCCCTGTATCCCCACTGGATTCAGGATCCAGCTCCTCTCATGCAGGACACTGGCCCAGCCTGCTGGTGTCCCCCTGGCATGTGACCATCCCTCTGCTCCATAGCCATGGGTGGCCCCTGGCCAGGGCGCTCAGTGTGGCCTGCACAGTGGGTATCCCCTTTCTCTCTCTCACCTGCACACATGTCCCCCACAGGTGGTGCCACCCTGGGCCGCAGAGGGCCACGCTGGCCCCCCGCATGGCAGCTGTGTGGAAACTCAGACGTGTCACCTGCCTCCTCTGGTTTCTGGGAGGAGCTAGAGGTGGGCAGTACAGCTCACTCACCCGGTCACCTGTGGCAGTCGGGCCGTGATTCACTGTCTCCAAGAGACCACTCTCCACTTCCCTGGCTCAGGACAAAGAGGATGAAGAGGTTTTCCTGTTGGGGCCTGGGTGGGGCTGTGGTGGGCAGGGGGAGACCCCAGGGACTGTGGACTCTGGCTAAGGCTGGCCACACCGCTCTGTACCAGAGGCCGGAGCTCGCATAGGTAGCATACAGGAGGCAGTCCAGTGTCCCTGCAGCACACGGCAGCCTCTCCAGGGGTCTCGAGGGCAAAGCACGCCAGCACACAACTTCAACACCCAGGAAGCGTGTGTGTACGCAAGGCCTACGCGGTCAGGAGCAAACTCAAAACTGCCTGTAAACGAGCTTGTCAGGAACTGGCACCGAGCGAGCCACGGCACGTCGGCCCAGGACAGCAGGCAGAGCTCCCAGGAGAGTCCTGGGAATCCTGCGTGGCCCAGATCATGGGTGGGCCGGGCTGGGCTGCGGAAATAGCCACTTCCTCGGATGAGTTTCCAGAATGCCCCTTTTACCTGTCTCAGTACTTGGTAACTTCTACGTGTGTTGCTCTTGCAAGACCTCTTCAGAAAGTTCTAGGAGATACATATTAGGAAGAAACCATGCCTGGGTTTCACAAGACTTGTACACCAAAACCGTCCTGTGCTTGAATTCCGCGAACTGTTGGAAGTCGTTTTATGCTAAGCCGCTCAGTGATTGGCATAGTCCATTTCAGAGACGATTACAAATAAATGACAAGATCGATTCCACATGAAGCACATCTTCTACAACGACTCCGTGTGCTGCGACTGGAGCAGTGTTTAAGACTGGGAGCACATGCTAGTTCTTCTATCATGTATGCAAGAACTCTTTTCTTAAAAACATATTTGGAGATTTAGAGAATATTTGGTAGAGCTCTATTATTCCAGTAGTGAATCTATATTAGTTCTTTTGTGTCATTTAAGAATTTCGAGCGAGTACAATTGCATGCGTTTCTGTGATGCCAAAGTCCCATTGCTATACCCCACGGGTGAAGTAGAGCTGGGTTCCTTAGCTAAACCAATGGTCTAGCTCGTGATTCTTTCAACATCATCAAGCAACCACAGGTTGGGTCTAGGCAGGGTTATTTCTCCAGCGTCATCAGAGCTTGCCTGTCACTCATGTCTTTCTCCTTAGATCCACACGTGGGGTCAGCTTGGAAGCAGAAGCTTGGCGTGAAGTCACATATCAAGACGGGATCCGGGACGACCTTGACGGGCTTACACAGACCCCCACAAACACAGAGGACGCTAAGAGCGTAATGACTCCTCTGAGCTCTGGTGCGTTCCCAGAATAGAAAGATTAAAAAAAGAAAGCAAGTATTTCCAATGTTTTAAGTCTTAAGATTTTGGGTTTATTTTCCCTGATGACCATGGAATAATTCTCAAAATACCTCAAGATGACAGAGTTATGAGCCAATCGTGCTATCTACAGACTACCCCTACTCTCAATGGCCATCTAAGACACACAGAAATGATTTTGTCCTCATTGAAGAGTTTGAGAGGAGAAATTACAGAAATGTTTTCTAATAGGTTATAATCCTACCAAATATTTACTTTTCTCAATAGAAATAATAGCAGTGTACAAGTCAGAGGAAAACCCACTGAAATGAGCCATTCGTGCTATCTACAGACTACCCCTACTCTCAATGGCCATCTAAGACACACAGAAATGATTTTGTCCTCATTGAAGAGTTTGAGAGGAGAAATTACAGAAATGTTTTCTAATAGGTTATAATCCTACCAAATATTTACTTTTCTCAATAGAAATAATAGCAGTGTACAAGTCAGAGGAAAACCCACTGAAAGCAGGTATACTTTGTTCTCGTGTAATAACTCTCACACCGCCACGTTCGAGTGAGCACACGTCTGTTTTCTCTGAGGTCCATGTGTACTTGCAGTGTGAGAGTGGCATCTGCATGTGCTCATGTCATGTCCCTGTCCAACCGTGCACTCAGGTGCCCAGAACCGAGGCTGTCAGTCTCGTGTCTGGCTCTAGAGTAGGCCATGAACAGTGCCTGCCCTGCAGGGCAGTGGTGGGTGCTGGTGGAGCAGCTCCTGGGCAGAGCCTCTGAATGTGCTCCTGCCAAATAATGACCTCCACTTTTTTACATTTTTTAATTGAAATGAAATTTGCTTAACATACAATGAACTAGTTCACATTAAGCGTTCACTTGTTTTCTTTTTATGAAATCCATTTACATTGATTGTAACACCAACCACTTGCAGTTTGATGTTAATTGGCTCACTGGACCCACCTTCTTCTGAGCATAAGGTACTGCGAGGCCAGCAAGGTCAGTTCTTCCAGAATCCTGGGAATGCACTGGGAACCAGGGTAAATAGACTACATCATATTATTGTTGGAAAAAGCAGGAAAAGCAGGCTTCAGCTACAAAACAGATGAGAAAGAAAAGGTTAGAAAGACAGCATTCCTGGCATTTCCCCCAAGAAGGTGTCTATTTAATGCTTAATAAACGCAATGGCAAGATTGAGTGAATGAGTCAGTTATGCAGTTATGCGTCGGGTTAATTTTAAAGCATCCAGTCCCCTGACACAAACAATAAACCGTGAATACAGGTATTTGACTGATGAGGATGAGAATGATGATGGCTTTTTTTTTTTTTTAAGAGATATTTTTGCTATAGGGCATCATGTGCACTTGTTGGAGAGACAGAAAGCAAGAAAATCACTGCTCCTCGGGGGATGGCCACATCACAGTCCCTTCTCCTTCATTCTCCTCTTAGAATTTTGGGCACACACGCACATGTATAAAGTGTGAGTTTATAGCCTCCGGGTCCAGGACTCGAACCTCAATAGACCATGTGGGAATCCAGTGATGTAGCCATTAGCCACCTGCTGTTCCCACACAATGATGATGGCTTTAAAAAGTCCCTTCACTTTGTATCAAATGTCAGGATCTCATTTTTTCTTTCTTTCTTTTATATTCTTCTTCCTCTCTCTCTCTCTCTCTTTTTTAACATTCAGTCACGGTATACCTTGCAGCGTGCAAAATGAATTTTCCCAGCATGAACACACTATTTGTCCATTCAAGGATACCACTACACACATTATCATCAATAGATAATTTTCCATTTTTTATCCATTAAATATTTTTTTCATCTGGATTCCCTCCCTCTCCCCTTTCCCATCCTCCTCTTCTTTCCCATCCGCACTGTCTCTAGTATCATAACTGCTCTCCCTGCTTTTATACCTTTCGATCTTTTAGTTTTTGCCATACAATACAGACATTCACTATATATTAAGTGGGGACTTACAATGTTTCTCTTTCATAGCCTGGCTTGCTTTAATTAGCATTAAATCTTCCATACTTGTCCACTTCCTATCAAATGCCAGGATCTCATTGATTTTATGGTTGAGTATTCCATAGTGTATGTGTGCCACATTTTTTCAATTCATTCATCTGTTCTTGAACATTTGGGTGGACTCCATGTCTTAACATTGGTGAATAATGTTGCAATAAACATGGACTACAAGTGTTTTTCTGACTGAGTGTATTACTGTCCTTTGGACAGATACCCAGGAGTGGAATTGCTGGTTTTATGGTAGTTCTATTTGTAGGTTTTTGAGGAACCTCCATATTGTTGTACACAGTTGTTGTACTAATTTATATTTCCACCAACAGTGTAGGAGAGTTACCTTTCCACTGCAGCCTTGCCAGCACTTATCATTCTTTATTTATTGTTTTTTAATCTTAGCCATTCTGACTGGGTTTAGGTGGTTTCTCATTGTGGTTTTGATTTGCATCTCCCTTATAATAGAGATGTTGAACATTTTCTCATATGATTTTTGGCTGTTCATGTCTTCCTTGGGGAATTGTCTGCTCAGCTCATTTGCCTATTTTTAAAAATAATTATTTAATTGTATTTATTGTGATTATTACTTTTTAAATTTTCTATATGACATGTGTGCTAATGAGAGAGAGGGAGAGAGAGAGGCAAACTTCCAGGTCCAGGATTTGAACCGGCAGTCATCCATGTAGGAGTCCAGCACCTCAATCACCATGTCACCTGCTGGCCCCTCATTTGCCAATATTTGCATTGAACTGATTATTTTTTTGTGGCTTAGTTATTTGAGTTCCCTGTATACTCTGGTTATCAATCTCTTATCTGAGGGGAAGTTTGCAAATATATTCTCTAATTCCGAGGGTTGTCTCTTCACTCTAATTATTGTTTCTTTTGCTGTGCAGAAGCTTTATAACCTGAAGTCATCCCACTTGTCTATGTTTGTCATTATTGTTATTCTTTTTAGAGAGATTTTTGCTATAGGGCACACACACTTGCTAGAGAAACAGAGAGAGACACAGAGAGAGAGAAAGTGAGAGATTATTCCCTGGGAGGATGACCATGTTGCAATCCTTTCTCCTCCATTCTCATTTTGGGACTTAGGGCATGCACATACATGCACCCAGTGTGAATTTTAAGCTGCCAGGTCTGGGACTCAGACCATAACCAACTATATGTGAGCCCAGTGACGTAATCATTATGTCACCTGCTGGTCTCTATATTTGGGATTACCGCCTGTGCTTTGGGGGTCTTATTTAAGAAATCTGCCTACTCTGATATCTCAAGAGTTTCTTCTATGTTTCCTCTATTGGTTTTATAATCTGAGGTTTTATGTTTAGCTCTTTGATCCATTTTGAGTTGATATTTGTTAATGGTGAGAGATAGGGGTCCAGTTTTATTTTTTTGCATGTGGATATCCAGTTTTTCCAGCACCATTTGCTAAAGAGATTTTTATTTCCCCACTGGATTGTCTTGTGCCCTTTGTTGAAAATCAGTTGGCTGTATGCGTTGGTGTTTATTCCCGGGTTCTCTGTTCTGTTCCACTTGTCCACCTAACTGTTTCTGTGCCAGTGTCATGGTGCTTTGATTATCACAGCTCTGCAATAGATTTTGGGCTCAGGGAGTGAGATGCCTCGTACTTCATTCTTTTTGAGCAGTATTGCTTTGGCAATATGAGGCCTTTTATGATTTCAGACAAATCTTATGATTTTTTTCCCCTGATTTTGTGAAAAATATCTCTGGTAATTTGACTGGGATTGCATTAAATTTATAAAGTATTTCAGATAGTATTGACATTTTTATTAGATTAATTCTTCCAATCCAGGAACTTGGGATGTCTTTCCACTTACTTGTATCATTTTCAATTTCTTCTTTGAGTTTTTTTGTTTTCCTTATAGAGGTCCTTGGTTTCTTTGGCTAGGTTTATTCCTAGGTATCTTCTTGTTTCTGTGGCCATTGTAAATGGAATAGCTTGCTTCAATTTTGCCTTAGTCTATTTCTGTTCATTGTTGATGTATTGAAATACTATAGATTTTGATTCCTGCCACTTTACTGTATTCATTTATCACTTCCAAGAGTCCTTTTGAGGATTCATTGAAACTAATAATGAGCACGTGAGTTTTCATAACCTGTAGGACTCAGCAAAATCAGTCATAAGAAGATATTTCACAGTAATTAGTATAGATAAGAAAAAATGAGGAATGGTATACTGGCTATGTTGCTGGACTCCCATGCCATAAGAAGATATCTCACAGTAATTAGTATAGATAAGAGAAAACGAGGGATGGCGTAATGGCTATGTCGCTGGACTCCACGTGGTCGACCGCGGTTTGAATTCTGGACCCGGTGGCTTAAACTCATGCCAAGCACGTGTGCATGCATGTCCAAGATCCTGTGAGGAGAACGAAGGAGAAGGGATTGCGGTGTGGCCATCCTCCCCAGGGGGGAGAGATTTCTCACTTTCTGTCTCTGTTTCTGTCTTTCTGGCAAGAGCACGTGCCCTATAGCAAACACCTCTCAAAAAAAAAAAAAAAAAAAAAAAAAAAAAAAAACCAGGAAAGATGGAAAGGTAGGAAACAGACAATCTAACAGTACTCTTCAGGAAACTGAAAACAAACAAACAAACAAACCTCCAAAATACCAAGAGAAAATAAATAATAAAGATTAGAGCAGAAATCAATTGAATAGAAAATAAACTATATAGAAAATAAATGAAAGCAAAAGCTAGTTCTTTGAGAAGACAAACAAAATTGACACACCATTAGTTAGGCTAATTAAGAACAAAGATAGGAACTAGATAAGTCGAATCAGCAATGAAACAGGCAACATTACAACAGACATAACGGAAATACAAAGGATCATTAGAGAACATTATGGGTGACTACACACCAACCAACAAGAACACCTGGATGAGATGGACAAACTCCTGGACGCATATCATCTGCCAAGATGCACTCAGGAAGACATAGAAAGCCTGAATAGACAAATAATAAACAATGGGACAGAATCAGTAAGGAAAAACCTCCCAGCAAAGAAAAGCCCAGGTTCTGATGACTTCACTTCTGAATTTTACAAAACTTTTAAATAAGTGCTAATCCCCATTCTACTCAAGCTATTTCTAAAGATTCAAAAGTAATGAACCCTCCCAAGTTCATTCTACTATATAAAGCCTCCATCACCCTCATTCCCCAAACTATAGAAGATGACAAAACTAAAGAAAACTACAGACCAATATCCCTGATGAATTCAGATGCAAAACTTCTCAACAAGATACTAGTAAATTGGATTCAACAACACATTGACAAGATTATACACCAAGAACAGGTAGGCTTTATTTCAGGGATGTAAAGATAGTTGAACATACACAAAACCATAAATGTAATACATCTTATTAACTGAAGGAAAGATCCATATAATCATATCAATTGATGCAGAAAAAGCACTTGATAAAATAAAACATCCATTCATGATTGAGACTCGTAGCAAAATAGGCATATGAGGGACATTGCTCAACATAGTAAAAGCCACATATGAAAAACCCACTGCTAACATCATACTGAATAGGGAAACAGCTTTTACCTTAAAAACTGGAACAAGACAAGTCTGATGACTTTCTCCACTCTTTTCCAATAATTTAAAATATTAAATTATTTCATATGATTCATCAGTTCATAATTAAGTACTAGAAGTCCTAGCCAATGCAATAAGACAAGAGAATAAAATAAAAGGCACTCAAATAAGGAAAAAATAAATAAAATGATCTCTATTTGCAGATGACATGATTATATACATAGGAAATCCCAAAGGGTCTCATTGATTTTATGTCTCAGCAATATCCTTAATCTATACGAATCGTCTGTGCTCTCTGCCTGGAACCGGGAGATTGGAAGGTGTAAGAGCAGGGAGAACAACGGCTACCAGAGACAGTATATGAGAGGCTGGGCAGTGGAGGTAGGGGTTGGGGATCAGGGAAAAAATACTTAACAGATGCAAAAATGAAGTTATCTGCTAGTGATAATGCATATGGAAATGTCTTTGACTAGACTAACTGACACTGCATTCATGTTGGGAAAACCATATTCTATGCTGTAAAGAAATACAGTGATTAAATTTAAATTGAAAATAATAGAGGGACCAGCAGTTAGCATAATGGCTATGTCGTTGGATTCCCATATAGTCGACCGTGGTTCGAGTCCTGGACCTGGTGGCTTAAACTCACGCCGGGCGCGTGTGTGCATGCGTGCCCAAGATCCCGAGAGGAGAATGGAGGGGAAGGGACTGTGGTGTGGCCATCCCCACTGGGGGTGATTTCTCGCCACGAATATCTCCTCATGCCAGGAAAGTCGCTCTGGCCCTCAGGGTCACGGATGGAGGATTTTAAACAGTTGGAACCAGTTTGCGCCACGATGCTCAGGTTTTACGGGTATAGCCTGAGTCTGCCAATCAGGTCAGATGTCTGACAACTATTTAAACAACTTTATCAAGAGCACCCACGGCGCTGTCTGAAAGTGATGCGGCCCAACATACCGAAAAGGTGCAGGAACGAGACGCCGGGCTCTTCACAAACAGCGGGTGGCGGCCTCCGCTTCTGCTCTGAGCAGACCACGCAGTCTCAGATGGGTCTTACTGAACTCGCAGTTTCGACCTATTCTTTCACTTACTCCTGTTTATAGTTTATCTCTCCATGTGGAAACTTGAAAATATTAAATTATTTCCTGTGATTCACGAGTTCAGAATTATGGCTATTAACTGAACAATGTCACAGCGAGTGTAAACCGATGCATGTGTCTGCGTCAGATTTGTTCCTGTGCTCGATGGCCGTAGGTTTCTGCAGCACACACACGTCTTCCAGGGTGCTCACAGCACGTGACGGCCGGACCAAGAGACCTCCAGAAACATCGCCCTCGACGGACATGCTCCAGACTTGTGTGCAACTCACAAAAACTCAGCAGCCTCCAATTGTGTTATTATTATTATTACTTATTGGAGAGGTTTTTGCTATAGGGCGCGTGCGCTCACCAGACAGACAGACAGAGAGACATAGAGACAGAAAGCGAGAAATCACCCCCCGGGGGGATGGCCACACCGCAATCCCTTCTCCTCCGTTCTCCTCTCGGGATCTTGGGCACGCACGCACACGCGCCCGGCGTGAGTTTAAGCCACCGGTCC
>NW_006159601.1:1148442-1156991 GCF_000334495.1 Tupaia belangeri chinensis | reverse complement strand
TGTGGGAAAAGGCACGGCCCTGAAGAAAAACCCCCTCAAAAAAAAAAAAAAAAAAAAAAAAGAAAAGAAACACATGGAAAGGTAGGAAACAGACAATCTAACAGTACTCTTCAGGAAACTGAAAACAAACAAACAAACAAACCTCCAAAATACCAAGAGAAAATAAATAATAAAGATTAGAGCAGAAATCAATTGAATAGAAAATAAACTATATAGAAAATAAATGAAAGCAAAAGCTAGTTCTTTGAGAAGACAAACAAAATTGACACACCATTAGTTAGGCTAATTAAGAACAAAGATAGGAACTAGATAAGTCAAATCAGCAATGAAACAGGCAACATTACAACAGACATAACGGAAATACAAAGGATCATTAGAGAACATTATGGGTGACTACACACCAACCAACAAGAACACCTGGATGAGATGGACAAACTCCTGGACGCATATCATCTGCCAAGATGCACTCAGGAAGACATAGAAAGCCTGAATAGACAAATAATAAACAATGGGACAGAATCAGTAAGGAAAAACCTCCCAGCAAAGAAAAGCCCAGGTTCTGATGACTTCACTTCTGAATTTTACAAAACTTTTAAATAAGTGCTAATCCCCATTCTACTCAAGCTATTTCTAAAGATTCAAAAGTAATGAACCCTCCCAAGTTCATTCTACTATATAAAGCCTCCATCACCCTCATTCCCCAAACTATAGAAGATGACAAAACTAAAGAAAACTACAGACCAATATCCCTGATGAATTCAGATGCAAAACTTCTCAACAAGATACTAGTAAATTGGATTCAACAACACATTGACAAGATTATACACCAAGAACAGGTAGGCTTTATTTCAGGGATGTAAAGATAGTTGAACATACACAAAACCATAAATGTAATACATCTTATTAACTGAAGGAAAGATCCATATAATCATATCAATTGATGCAGAAAAAGCACTTGATAAAATAAAACATCCATTCATGATTGAGACTCGTAGCAAAATAGGCATATGAGGGACATTGCTCAACATAGTAAAAGCCACATATGAAAAACCCACTGCTAACATCATACTGAATAGGGAAACAGCTTTTACCTTAAAAACTGGAACAAGACAAGTCTGATGACTTTCTCCACTCTTTTCCAATAATTTAAAATATTAAATTATTTCATATGATTCATCAGTTCATAATTAAGTACTAGAAGTCCTAGCCAATGCAATAAGACAAGAGAATAAAATAAAAGGCACTCAAATAAGGAAAGAATAAATAAAATGATCTCTATTTGCAGATGACATGATTATATACATAGGAAATCCCAAAGGGTCTCATTGATTTTATGTCTCAGCAATATCCTTAATCTATACGAATCGTCTGTGCTCTCTGCCTGGAACCGGGAGATTGGAAGGTGTAAGAGCAGGGAGAACAACGGCTACCAGAGACAGTATATGAGAGGCTGGGCAGTGGAGGTAGGGGTTGGGGATCAGGGAAAAAATACTTAACAGATGCAAAAATGAAGTTATCTGCTAGTGATAATGCATATGGAAATGTCTTTGACTAGACTAACTGACACTGCATTCATGTTGGGAAAACCATATTCTATGCTGTAAAGAAATACAGTGATTAAATTTAAATTGAAAATAATAGAGGGACCAGCAGTTAGCATAATGGCTATGTCGTTGGATTCCCATATAGTCGACCGTGGTTCGAGTCCTGGACCTGGTGGCTTAAACTCACGCCGGGCGCGTGTGTGCATGCGTGCCCAAGATCCCGAGAGGAGAATGGAGGGGAAGGGACTGTGGTGTGGCCATCCCCACTGGGGGTGATTTCTCGCCACGAATATCTCCTCATGCCAGGAAAGTCGCTCTGGCCCTCAGGGTCACGGATGGAGGATTTTAAACAGTTGGAACCAGTTTGCGCCACGATGCTCAGGTTTTACGGGTATAGCCTGAGTCTGCCAGTCAGGTCAGATGTCTGACAACTATTTAAACAACTTTATCAAGAGCACCCACGGCGCTGTCTGAAAGTGATGCGGCCCAACATACCGAAAAGGTGCAGGAACGAGACGCCGGGCTCTTCACAAACAGCGGGTGGCGGCCTCCGCTTCTGCTCTGAGCAGACCACGCAGTCTCAGATGGGTCTTACTGAACTCGCAGTTTCGACCTATTCTTTCACTTACTCCTGTTTATAGTTTATCTCTCCATGTGGAAACTTGAAAATATTAAATTATTTCCTGTGATTCACGAGTTCAGAATTATGGCTATTAACTGAACAATGTCACAGCGAGTGTAAACCGATGCATGTGTCTGCGTCAGATTTGTTCCTGTGCTCGATGGCCGTAGGTTTCTGCAGCACACACACGTCTTCCAGGGTGCTCACAGCACGTGACGGCTGGACCAAGAGACCTCCGGAAACATCGCCCTCGACGGACATGCTCCAGACTTGTGTGCAACTCACAAAAACTCAGCAGCCTCCAATTGTGTTATTATTATTATTACTTATTGGAGAGGTTTTTGCTATAGGGCGCGTGCGCTCACCAGACAGACAGACAGAGAGACATAGAGACAGAAAGCGAGAAATCACCCCCCGGGGGGATGGCCACACCGCAATCCCTTCTCCTCCGTTCTCCTCTTGGGATCTTGGGCACGCACGCACACGTGCTCGGCGTGAGTTTAAGCAACCGGTCCGGGACTAGAACCAGGACTACATGGGGGTCCAGCGACATAGCCATTACACAAACTGCTGGTCCAATTTTGTTATTATTTTTAATTGACACAATAATCATTCGTATTTATGAGGTATGGTGTAATTTCTTGGTGCATTAATATGTTTTGATCAATAAGAATAATTTCCATATCTATCATCTCCAAAAAATGGGCAAGTGAGCTGAGCAGGCAACTCTCTAGGGCAGACACATGACAACAGTGCCTGTGGATAAAGCCCTTCGTCTCTTATCACAAGAGGGTGCAGACTCACCGGTTAGGTTTGCTGCGTGCGGTCCTGGGAGTACAGCGAGCACAGGGCACCTGCGTAGTGGTGTCTAACCTGCTCCCCAAGCATGACTCTAATGTCGACCCGTTACCAGCCAGAGCCTCGGGGCCTGGCCTCTCGGCCTTGCTTGGACGCGAGGGGCACCCTCTCATCACTGGTCTGAGACTCTCCTTGGCATTTCTGGGTACCCTTTCAAATGTGCTGTGACGCCCACAGAAACGGCCGTGTGCTGACAACGTGTGCCTTTCTGGAGAGCCGGGAGAGGGGTCCCTGCACCAGCCCAGAGATCATCGGGCTCGCTGACGATGTGGAGAAGACAGCGAGGGGCTGAGCCACTGCCCGTCGGAGAAAACAGCCCGCAAGGCAGCGGGAAGCCGCCTGCTCGACACCCGGCGGCTTTTACACCACTGCCTCTGCTACACACCGGTGCTTACGCCACGGCGGCTCGCACTCTCTTCGCTCACACACATTCATCGATTTTTAGGGACAGAAAAACAGAGGATTTCCGCTCCCTCAGTCCCTCAATTCTGACGGTGGCTAGCGGGCTTAGAGGTCGTACTGGATGACGGGGGGGGGGACCCGTGGTTCCAAGTCAGTGACAGGTACTTGGGGACACGAAGGAGTGTTGTGGCCACAGTAGACACTTTTGGTGGCATCTGACCTTGGTTTCTTTGAAACCATTCATGACTGACCTCACATCAAAAGGAAATTAAGTTGGCGAATGCAACATTCTCTCTTTCTAAAATGAAAATTTGTTTATTTTAGTGCAAAAATGTTTTACAGTATGTGTATGGTTTTAATTTTTAAATTTACATTTAGTTATTGTACATCTTTTTTTTAAGAATTTTTCATTTTATTTATAATTATTATTTAATTTGCTATAAGGCACATGCACTCAACAGAGACAGACAGAGAAATTGAGAAAGCAAGCCTCCAGGTCCTGGACTTGAACTGCGGTCAGCCATGAGAGAGCCCAGTGCCTTAACCACCATGCCGCCTGCTAGCTCCAATCATCTTCACAGCACACAGTGTGCCTTTGTCAGAGCACACATACAGCACATGTCAGCCAAAGACATAACTGCTCATGCCGGTCTCAACAGAGAGCACCCCGTCCTCCATCCACACGTCTCGTCTTCCGTCCTGTCCTCGGTCTGCGCCCCTGTCCTCGGTCTGCGCCCCGTCTCCCCAAGTCTGTGCCCCTGTCCACGGTCTGCGCCCCTGTCCGCGGTCTGCGCCCCGGCCTTGGTCTGCGCCCCGTCGTCCGCGGTCTGCGCCCCTGTCCGCGGTCTGCGCCACGGCCTCGGTCTGCGCCCCATCGTCTGCGGTCTGTGCCCCTGTCCTCGGTCTGCGCCCCGTCGTCCGCGGCCTGCACCCCCGTCCTCGCGCCGCGCCCCTGTCCTCGCTGTCCTCGGTCTGCGCCCCGTCGTCCGCGGTCTGCGCAGTGCTTTATCTCCGTGGAGCCGCCCTGCCCACTGCCCGCCCTCCTGCAGGGTCTCTGGGACCCACACTTGCTGCGTCTGTTAGGTCTTCCAGGCTCTCAGATTCGAGGTCTCCTTAGAATGCTAGAATGGGGACAGGAAAATGCTGGGAGAGCCCAGATCTGAATGACCTCGCTTCCGTCCACGCTGCCGAAGCCTGTGAGTAGAGGGACACCCAGCGGCCATCTGAGGGGGCTCTGCAGTTGATGGCTCTCAGACTCCTTGGGGGTCTCAGCTGACTGGGGGGTCGCTCCAGGTCCTGCCTGCGAAGGCCGAAGGCCGGGTGAGGGCAAGGCAGCAGGATGCTGCGGGAGGGAGCAGAGCCTCACCGCCGGGTCTGAAGCGTCCTCACTGGCCTTGCCCGGCTGCAGAGCTGGACGGCTGGGCCCACGGCACAGGCAGGAGTCACCTCGTGTCCACGGCTCCACCGCCTCCCCAGCTGGCAGCGTCTCAGCAGAATGAGGACGTGCAGTGGGACAGCAGCCATGCCGATGACAGCGCGCTCTCCCACAGTGACACACTGGCCCGCACGAAGGGAAGCGTATCCTCCCAGCTCTTCCTCTCGCCAGCTCTGGCCTGGCCCGGCCTCTGCCACGCCTCGATCGCTGTGTGTCTGTGACGCTCACTTCCGGTCAGTCCTGTCTGCACATGGGCTGGTGGGAACAGGCACACTTGGGACAGCACTGCCTTCCACGGCCATGCACGGTGGACCGTCCTCGCTGTCCTCTGAGCAAGGTCGTCCCTCGTGGACTGTCCTCCCTGTCCAGGTCATCCCTCGTGGGCTGTCCTCACCACCCTGTGTCCAGGTCGTCCCTCGTGGGCTGTCCTCACTTCTCTGTGCCCAGGCCATCCAGGTCATCCCTCGTGGACTGTCCTCATCGCCCTGTGTCCAGGTCGTCCCTCGTGGACTGTCCTCACCGTCCTGTGTCCAGGTCGTGGGCTGTCCTCACTGCCCTGTGTCCAGGTCGTCCCTCGTGGACTGTCCTCACTGTCTTCTGTCCAGGTCGTCCCTCGTGGACTGTCCTTACTGCCCTGTGTCCAGGTCGTCCCTTGTGGACTGTCCTCACTGTCCTCTGTCCAGGTCGTCCCTCGTGGACTGTCCTCACTGCCCTCTGTCCAGGTCATCCCTTGTGGACTGTCCTCACTGTCCTCTGTCCAGGTCGTCCCTCGTGGACTGTCCTCACTGTCTTCTGTCCAGGTCGTCCCTCGTGGACTGTCCTCACTGTCTCGGCCCGCGTGCCCTGTCCTCTGGGCCTGTTAGCCAGGTCGTCCCTCGTGGACTGTCCTCATCGCCCTGTGTCCAGGTCGTCCCTCGTGGGCTGTCCTCACTGCCCTGTGCCCAGCCGCCCCCCATGACATGGCCCAGCTTGATCTAAGTCTTCTTGCCTCTTTAGAGGCCCCTTTGTGACCCCGGAGGCCCACAGGAGTGCAGTCGCGTGGCTCTGATGGAGCTGCGGTCAGTGGCCTGGCCTCTGTGGCGCCTGTGGCATGCGGAGCTGCTGGCTCAGCCCTGCCTGGTCGGTCTCTGGCGAGGGCTAGGCCGGTCCTGCCGCACACTCTGTCCTGCGTGCTGGACATTTCCCAGCTCGCCCTGGAGCCTCAGGAGTTCATTTTGTGATTTTCCGTCAGAGCCCGTCGTGACCTCTGACTGTTCCTACCACAATCTCCTCCCGTGCCACGGCATCTGCACAGCAAGTGTCCCACCTGGTGGGCTGGATGTGCCCCACCTTGGATCTGCTGCCTGACTCGTGCTCTTCCCTCCTCTGAGCCCCCTTCGGAGCTTAGCCGATGACCTCCCTGGGAGTGACCATCACTCCACGCACTGCCTACCGTCCAGCTGCAGGGATCGGGCTGACAGCCAGCCCCACTGCTGGCCCTCTGGGTCCTCACCAAACTGGGTGTCCCTGAGCCTGCTCCTTGCCAGTGACAGAGTGTGGCATGGGTGCTCGATGGACCATTCTGAGAACTTGGAGTTCTCCTCAGAATTGTCACTGGTTAGTCACTTCCTCTGTCCTTCTTCCCCTTTCACAGCTGTCACAACTACATGGGGTAAGACCCTCCTTGTCTTCTCCCATCCCTCATTTTTTCCTTCCTGATCATCCCCCGATACTCTCCGGTGCATGTAATCCTGTCTTGAAATCTGCTTCTCTGAGGACGTCGGCCAGCACACCCTGCAGACGGGACCTAGCGGCACCCCAGTGGGGACCACGCTGTCTCCAGAACTCTGTGGCCCTTGTTGTGCTGGGATGTATGCTGTGCAGCCTCTTGTCCCTTATGTTGGAAGATGCATCCTGGAGCGACTCAGACACTAGCCCTTTAGAAACTCTCCAGTGTGACTATCATTTGAAACCTTGTCTTTCTCAACCACTCCCTGGAGTCCGTGGACCTAACCAGGCATCCAGCACACCTGACACCACTTTTCACTTCTTTCAGTAAATACTGTGAAACCAATGCAATGGATCATGTGCTCCTGCCGAGAATTTCACAGGGTCCAGGGCCTTAAGAACAGATTAGAACAGAGAAGAAGATTAACAAACCCCAAATTCCAAATTTTGCACTAAATTAGAGACTAATAACTGCGATATTCTGAATGTTTCTGTCCCCCCAAATCCACATAGTGAAATTCTAAGTCCCAAGGAGGTGGCATTAGGAAGCCTGATCATTTAGGGGTGTGTAAGTCATGAATTAATGGGGATTAGCAGCTCACTGAGATAAGAATTGGTACCAGGCACTAACATAACAAATATTTGCAATGTGGAAGTGGCTTTGGAACTGAGTAATGGGCCGAGGATGGAAGAAGGCTTTAGAACTGAGTAATGGGCAGAGGGTGGAAGAATTTGGAAGGGCATGCTAGAAAAGGCTTCCATTTCTGTGATCACACCTTCAAGGGCAATCATGGCAAAGGCTCGGAGGAAGTGAGGGAGAGCTGTAGAGAAAGCACCAACCTTCTTAGATCATGTTCAAGTGTTGTAGACAGAGTACCAGTAGAAAGATGGTGGTAAGAGACAGAAATGAGAAACATGACATTGGTGCTTGGAGAAAAGGTGATTCTTGTTATAATGCAGCAAAGAACTTCACAGAATTATGTTTCTTTCCCTGTGTTTTGTAAAAGATAGAACTTGTGAGTAATGACTGGATATTTGAAGAAATTTCTAGGCAAAGTGTTGAAGAAGCAGTCTACTTCTTCTTGATGGTTTATAGTAAAATTTGAGAAGAGGGACTTTAACAATTTAAAGATGGAATTTTTTTTTCTCTTTAAATTTATTTATTTTTTTACGTTAATTCACTATACATCATTACAGCATACAGATGAATTTTCCATCCAAAATACACTGTGTATTGGCTCAATCAAGCACATCAACATACATGTTATCAGCAAATAATTTTCCAATTCTTATGTCTTGTATACTTTGTTTTACGTTTTGCCATCCTTGATCCCCTATCCCTCATCTTCTGCCATGTCCCACCCTCCTCCCACATTGTCTCTGGTATCCATGGTTGCTTTCTATGCCCCCCCCCATATAGCCATATGATTGATTTGCTAATGAACTTAATTAGTCTAAATATATCCAATAGCTAGCACAGCTGATATATACCTATACATGAACCCAAGTCTGACTTTAGGCATAAACCCCAGTGAGTAGAATGAACATATTATAAAGTAGTACCCAGCTGGGGCTATATAGCTTACTGCAGTCATCAAATATGCATTTTTTAAAAATTTCGATATGAACAGTTTTACTGTTTTTTTTTTTCTCCTGAAACTTTTTTTTTAAAATTATTTAGCATTCATTCCCTGAGTATCATCACAACATACTAAATGTGGTTTCCCATCTAGAATAAACTGCATAGTGGCTTAATTATGCATGTTATCATCAATAATAGTCCATTTCTACCTTCATATGTATGTATATGTATATATGTTTTTTACCCCATGTTTGACCCTCTGCTCTTTCCCACTCTCTTGTTACACTGTCTCTGCTATATACAGTCGTCTTCAATTCCTTTTCCCCCAACATTTTGTTGACCACACAATATCATAAGTAATCTAACTACTTTCAATAGCAAGTTCAGCTGGTAATTTCA
>NW_006159601.1:1141761-1147669 GCF_000334495.1 Tupaia belangeri chinensis | reverse complement strand
TTTTCTCTTCTATGTCTGAGATTCTATTTTCTGTACGATCTAGTCTGCTTTTAATACTTTCAAGGGAGATTTTGACTTCCTGTATTATAGCTTTCATCTCTAACAGTTCCATCTGATTCTTTTGTAAAGTGTGAATTTCCTCTTTTAGATCTTGCATGAATTTCCTCACCTCCTAGAACTCAACAACTTCTTTCTCTTTCCTCTTCAGCAGTTCATTGTCTCTCTTCTCATCCATCTCTGTTAGTTTTGCCATTATGAATGTTCTGAATTCTTTATCAGACATTTCCATGAATTCCCTTGAACTGTGTGTGGATGAAGATGAGTTGTCCTCTTCCCTTGGAGGGGAGTTATTTTCCTGCTTTCTCATATTTCTTGTAGTCCTGCAGTGATTTCTAGTCATCAGGTTGATGGTCAGTTTCTTCCCAAACTTGGAAGTTCAATCTGAACTGAGGGGTGTGCAGAAAAGGAAACAGAAAGAGAGAAACAACAGCAACAACAGCAAAAAAACAAACAAGAAGCAGAAAAAGAGAAGAAAAAAAAACGAAGATAAAACTTCTCAATACAACTTAAAAAATTAATATTTAAAAAATTTTCAGTAAAAAAATAAAAATTGGAAAACAAAAAGCAAAAATTAAAAAAAGAGGAGACAGAGACCGAGACAGAGGTAGAGAGAGACAAAGACAGGTACAGAGACAGGAGGCCTGGAAGGGGTCTTCCTAACATGTGAGTTTTCTGTGCTGGAAGCCAAATTATCAGTGGGAAGTCTTGATTTCTGTTCCCCCAAAATGGCGAGTTTGCAGAATCCCTAAAGATGGAATTTTAATCAGAAGGAAAGCGGAAGTCAAAAATTTGGAAAATTCTCAGCTCATCCATACTGGAAAAATGAGGAAGCATTTATGTCTATTCTTATCAAGACAATGATTAGTCAACTGTCTAAACAGAAACAAGGGCATATTGTCCAAGGCATGAAAGAATGACCCTGAAGGCAATTTGGAGATCATCAAGGCTTCCCCTCTCATTATAGGCCCAGAGTTTCAGGGCCTGAGGGCCAGAGCAGTTTCAAAGGAAGGGTCACTGCTGCTCAGACCTGCCTCACACTGGGGATTCTACACCTGCACCCTGTCACCGTGCTCTTCAGCCTCCACAGATGAGACTCTGACAGTTCCAGCACACCCAGTGTAGCATGCACTGTGCCCAGTAAGGACGTGTGAAACAAATGTTTATTGTTCACAAGTTACCCAGTTTAAGGTATTTCATTATATTTATAGCAGTTCAGGATGAATAAGACAATCACTCTGAGTCTTACTCCCCCGTGTCTGCAGCACTCAGCTGTCTGGTCCCATTTACCGTGTGGCCAAATGTAATTATGCCCTTCAAGCCTCTAAGGCTCCTTAGACATTGTGCACACTTGTCCCTCCCACCCGAATTTCACTTGAGTTTAGTTTTGGGAAAAGTTTTACTCTGGGCATTGCTTTGCACACAAGCATTATCTGCACACTCACTCCCAGCAATTCTGGGGTCTTCACTGATAGGCAACAGAACTGCTTCTATCAGGAGGGAGGCCCTCGGATGGGGCAGAGAGAGTTACTGAACAGAGGTGGAGTCTCAACAGACATGGCAGCTGGCCCCATGGAGTTGTCTTTAGAGACGTGCCCTGATAAGTCCGGGGTCCAGGCTTTGCTCCCACAGGGACCAGTCACTGCAAAGGGAAGTCCTGGGAGGTGGCAAAGGGAAACCCCTGGGGAGTAAGCCAGGGGTATGGCTGTGGCTGACACTTCTGTGAGCTGGTAGACCCAGTGTGCGGGTGCTGGAGGTGATGGTGGTGCTGGAGGTGCTAGGCCCAGTGTGCGGGTGCTTTAGGTGCCAGAGGTCCCGGGGCCTGGCGTGTGTGTGCTGGAGGTCCCGGGGCCTGGCGTGCATGTGCTGGAGGTCCCGGGGCCTGGCGTGCATGTGCTGGAGGTCCCGGGGCCTGGCGTGCATGTGCTGGAGGTCCCGGGGCCTGGCGTGCATGTGCTGGAGGTCCCGGGGTCTGGCGTGCATGTTATGGAGCCAATGTGCAGGTGCTGGAGGCCCTAGGGCCCTACGTGCAGGTGCTGGAGGCCCTAGGGCCCAGCATGTAGGTGCCGGAGGTCCTGGGGCCCAGCATGTGGGTGCTGGAAGTCCTGGAGCCCATGTGCAGGTGCTGGAGGCCCTAGGGCCCAGCATGTAGGTGCCGGAGGTCCTGGGGCCCACCATGCAGGTGCTGGAGGTCCTGGGGCCGATGTGCGGGTGCTGGAGGTGCTGGAGCCAGGCATATGGTTGCTGGATGGGTTGGTGTCCAGATTGCAGGTGCTCTGGGGGGCTGGGACCCACAGCTGTGACAACCTAGGCCTGACGACCCCAGGCGGAACGGCGCATACTCCTGTTAGAGCAGAAACCACAGCTCCAGAAGCCCAGCTCCTGGCTTTTCGTGTCACGGTATGAAGGGAGCTTTTGGGATGGCGAGATGAAGAAAGAAGGGAAGGTTAAACCTGAGAAAGAAGAAAGGACAGAGAAGGGGCTTCACATCCTTTCAAAGATGTGCATTCTTTTATTCCTTAAAGTAGTAAAAGAGAAGTTTTAATAGGAAAGCAAGGACTTTTAATAGAGAAGAAATACACCAAGGGCCGGAAAAAACCACAAGTCAAAGAAGCCAGCTTCTCCGACAGACCGTCCTCTGCTAAGCTCAGTCTGCGTGCTCTTCATGGCGGTGGGAGGGGGCACAGGCCCTCGGCCAGCGTCCTGGGGAGCGTTGGTGAGCACGGGCCACGGTAGATACGCTCACAACTTGGTGCGAAAATGCAGAATGAGGTTACTTAATGTCTTCTACTTATTTACTGTTGTATAAAAGGCATGACGTGTTGTGGAGAAACGAGTTTAACCTGAAAGACCCAGACTCTGCCGGCACGGGGAGAGAACGACTAGAATGCGAGCTGAGCAGTGCTCTCCTTGGAGCAGACAGGGGCCGTGCACCCCTCCTCCTCACAGCCGGCCTGTGTGGACGGAAGGAGCGGCAGACACCCGGCGACGACTGGCTCGGGTCAGCTGTGTGCTGGGTTAGCTGTTCCTTTCCTAGACAAAAACAAGCCACGTGGAATTGCCCCCGGGAAGTCCTCCTGGAGAAATCGCCGTGTCAGCAGTCAGGAATCCTGTCTGAGCCCTGATCCGGCGAGCACTGAGCCCACAGCCCCGCGCTCCGACCACACGCTGTGCTCCTACACACGGGGGCGGGGAAGCCCTGCCACGTCGCAGCATCTGTGCAGGGAACGGAAGGCGCCCCGACCAGGCTCGCCCACCTGGCAGCCCGGCCTTCCCGCACGGCTCTGAGGTCACAGAGCAGGCCAGTGGCCGGCAGCGAGGGCCCTCAGCACCGGGTGGTTTCTCCGTGTCATGCGTGTCCTGCGGCTGACCTGTGGCGCCGTCATCAAAGCAAGGACGCTGGATCCTTGGAGACCCTGGGGGTGATAAACCACCGGAAATCAGACAGAAAGAGGAGACAGTGTGACCAGGTCATGTGCTTAGACAGTTTCATCCACTGCCAGCCCAAAGACTTTGGGATAAACAGGAGTGTCTGAATTTCGGGGCTGGAAGACGCTGCCTCTGCCACTCCTGGCCAGCCAGGCACGGAGCCGTCTTCGTAAAAGCGGCTCAGAGTCTAATGCCCACGCTGTAAAAGGCTGCAGGAGAGAATTAGAACACATTTATTTAACATTCAATAATAACAGGGATTGCTGTGAGTATTTCTACCCAAAAGCTGAGCAGGCATTAGCAATGCCGCCGGCTGGCCTCAGATTCTCAGATTAACCTTCTAGAACTTTCTCTTTCTTTCTACTTTACACATTCTCTTCCTTTTTTCCCTTCTCTCATTAGACTATTAGGACTGCAATTTACAGATCTAGAAACTGAATTAAAAAATTTTTTTAAAAATTTATTTTATTTATTTTTTTGCTATAGGGTGTGTGCGCTCGCCAGACAGAGTCAGAGAGACAGAAAGCAAGAAATCACCCCCAGGGGGGATGGTCATGCCGCAATCCCTTCTCCTCCATTCTCTTCTCGGGATCTTGGGCACGCACGCACACGCTTCCGGCGTCGGTTTAAGCCACTGGGTCCAGGACTCGAACCGCAGTCAGCTACGTGGGAGTCCAGCGACATAGCCATTACGCTAACTGCTGGTCCCCTAGAAACTGAGTTTTGATTTGCTTTGTTTTACCTGCGTCATAATTTGTCTCATTCTCCTGCAGGCACCAATCTCAGGCCAGGCCTATGCTGGGCCGGGGGCTGCCCCGCCCCTGTCTCTCCTCCAGGAGTTAGCTCTCCCCAGGAAGAGCTTTTGCTTTTATTGATGCACTTTCTTTTAAAGAGATATTTTTGTTATAGGGCGTGTGCTCTCTTCAGAGAGACAGAAAGTGAGAAATCACCCCCCAGGGGGATGGTCATGCCACAGTCCCTTCTCCTTCATTCTCCTTTCAGGATCTTGGGGATGCACGCACACACACCAGCATGCGTTTAAGCCTCTTGGTTGGGACTTGAACCATGGTCGACTACGTGGGAGTCCAGCGACGTAACCACTATGCCATCTACTGGTCCCATCACCTTCTAAGAGGAAGGAACCTGGAATGAGTCTGGTCCTGGCAGCAGGGCCTTGACTGCAGGTGGCTGGGTGGGGAGCCCACGAGCACGCTTTCATGGGAGGGTCCTTGCTTCTTGGGGTGCTGACGTTTGCTAAGCTGCTTTGCATGTTGCTCGGTGTTTAGGTTCGAGGGAGCTGACGTTTACTTCTCGATGTGTGTGGTGGTGTTAACGGATGGGAGAGTGTCGAGCTGCGCTGTGAAGTCCTTGGTTCTTTGGGTCCAGATCACTAAAACTAGGGATCTGTCCCTAGGCGCAAAATGAAACCACAACCACGAATGAAGTAGGTAGAAAAGAAGGTTAATAGGAATGAAAGGAAAGGAAAGGAAAGGAAACCCAAAACGGTTCTTGGGCGGGCAGATTGCCAGGTGGCAACCGCGCTTGGTGCTGGCTAACCGTTATTTTTATTACTAGAGGTCATGAATATTCATTAGTGGGAGGCCCCTTACGCTGTCTACGTTCTTCCTTTAAATTTGAATCCACACGCTCTTTTCCTGCACCTGCGCACGGGACTTGATCACCTAATCCTGCATGCCCAGTGCGAGCCAGGCTGCCCCAATTAGACAGCCCAATTAGTCCATCGCCCTAATAGGAATTGGGGCATTGACCAAAAACGCTTGCTTAGGTCTTTTTGATCGTCTCGCTTTTCTCTTAAGGCTGCCCGCTCAGGGCTAACTGCCTACCACAGTGGGAGGACACTCACACTGGAAGGGTCAGTGTCCTGCAGCCTCTGACACCGGAGCCTCGGCGCAGTACCGGGTCGGCTGCACGCCCCGGCTTCCCCGCGGGGCTCCTGCTCCGGACAAAATAGCAGGCTGTGGGGGCATGAGCAGCGTAGTCCGCCCTTCCGACTCTTGCACCTTCCCCTTCCTACTTGGGCAGTGGCTTCCTCCATCCAGAGCACAGCCAGGAAACCACAGATTAGAAAACAAACCCTCGGCTTTGGCGTCAAGCTCTGCAAAGCTGCGAGGAGCCGCGCTGGGCGCCGCGGGAGGACTGCCGCGGCCTCGTGGAGTTCGGGTACCGGAGCAGAGCGCTCTTCCTTCTCATGCCGTGGCAGAGCTCGCCTGGCTGTCGGATGGGCATGTGCCCCTCCAGTTTTAGTTTTGATTGACCTGCGGGGCCTCAGTTCACTGCGGGTTCTGAGGGTCCCTCTGAGCCACCCAGATGCCGTGTCCCTCCCGACGTCCACTCGCGTGCTGAGCCAGCCGCCCTCCGTCTGCCGCTGCACCCAGATGCCGCGTCCCTCCCGACGCCCACT
>NW_006159601.1:1127264-1141671 GCF_000334495.1 Tupaia belangeri chinensis | reverse complement strand
CCCCGACTCCCACCCGCGTGCGTGCCCGGCGGCCCTGGGTCTGCCGCTGCACCCAGATGCCGTGTCCCTCCCGACGTCCACTCGCGTGCTGAGCCAGCCGCCCTCCGTCTGCCGCTGCACCCAGATGCCGTGTCCCTCCCGACGTCCACTCGCGTGCTGAGCCAGCCGTTCATTTGCTCTTTGTTTCTGTGGCCCCCCCACCTGGGCAGTGACTCGCCACTCCTTTCATTAACCAGTTAGGTGCAGGGACCTGAGAACACACGGCCTCCTCGGCCTCGGCGCAGCTTCTGAGGGCCAGGCTGGACGCTGCCGTCATGCCCCCATTTCTGCACTGGCTTTTGATGCCGCAAACGCAGAGGCGCAGCTCTGCCGAGGGGACGTTGCGGGGAGGAAGGAGGGGGTCGGTGACAGCGGCTACAGCAGTGGTTCTTGCAGACAGATGTCACCGTAGGCCTCAAACGTTTAAGGTGTCCCCCTTCCAGGGAGCCCGTGAGCGCAGTGGGGGTGGTGCCGTGCCAGTCTTTTTATTGAAAAGCCTCGAGACTCCTGTCTCCATGGTAAAGTCCGAGGTGCAGCCCAGCCCTTGGAGATCGCCGCCACCTGGTCTACTTGAGGCTGTCCCTCCCAGCCCCCCCACGGCTTCTCCCCACCCGCGGGTTCTGCCCTGTGGCCTCCTTGACCCAGATGCGCTTGGCTTCTGAAGCACAGCCAAGCTGAGAAGGCCAGGAGATGTGTTTCTCCAGGTGGCACCCATAGGGACATCAGAGAAGGGACAGGGCCTCCCCGAGTCTGTCTTTGAGGGAGGCAGCCCGGTCCAGGTACTTATGTTCCTGCTCCTCGAGGCTGACAGGCCTCCAGGGCACACAGGGATGCCCCGAGGCAGGAAAGCAGAGAGAGGTGGCATCAGCCCGTCAGCGCACCGGGCCGTCTGCCCACCTGGGCTGAGCTGCGACTCAGGGGTGAGGCCAGGTACAGGACATGTCTCCATCACCCCCTTCGCTCTGGCTTCTCAACAGCCCTGGAGGGCCGGAACTTGTTTAGGGAGTGTGATGCAACCAGACCTTAGAATGCTGCTGAACTCGGGGTCAACCCACAGCGTAGTGGTTACATTGCTGGTTCAAGTCCGGAACGTGGTGGCTTCAAACTCATGCCAGGCACGTGTGTGTGCATGCCCAAGATCCCAGGAGGAGAATGGAGAAGGAATTTCAGCATGGTCATCCCCCCCCCGGGGGGGGGTGATTTCTCACTTTCTGTCTCTATGATGAGTGCACGTGCCCTCTAGCAAAAATCTCTCAAAAAATAAAAAAATAAAAAATAAATAAAGAGGGAGACAAGCAAGTGGCATGGTGGCTGCTGGGGTGCTGGACATTCCACACAGCTGACCATAGTTCAAGTCCCGAACCTGGTTGCTTGCTTTGTCACTACCCCTATCCCCCGCCTCCCTGTGTCTCTCTCTGGTCAAATGAAAAGAAATGAATTAATAAATGAAATGAAATAAATAATTAAATTTAAAAATGCTACTGAACTCACCACGCTTCTGTAGGCGTCATTGCATGCTTGAGCTCGCATCTGTCCTGTACAAACCTTTGCTCTTTGTCGCTGTTCTCCGCTGACTCTGTAATCTGTTGACACGTGTCCTCAGTGACCTCTACTTCCTCTGCTTCCATGTTACACCTTAGCCTTGAGTTTCAGAGGCTTTCTGATAAAGCAGATGCTAAAGTTTGGGTGAAGGGTGTGCTATTAACTTTTCTTAATAATTTGATGCAGCAACTCACTTAGGATGAAACTCTCTCTGTTTCTCTGTTTCCTGAGTGAGATATCCTCATGGTTGCTGGAGTACAGATGAGTAGACTTGCAGGTCACCTGATGTATCTGTCTTGAAGGACGGTGCCATCACTTGTGTATAGAATACCTGGAAAGTTGGGCAAGAAAAGACTCTCACCCTACTAAACACCCTACCGATGTAGGACAGAGGAATGTGCAAAGTACCAGCCTGCACGTCACCCCGTGGAAAATCCGCTACAGGGAGGAGGTGCTACAGGTCCTACAGAACAGCTCTTGTTAAAGGAAGAAGGGGTCTGTCTATTGTTCTTGGTGCACACGTGGGTCTAAGGATGCGAACACTGTTCATATTAGTTTACTCTTTTGTTGTAACAAAGGACTAACGGTCATAAAGTAACACGCATTTGTTATTACAGTGGTACAGGTCAGAAGTCTGAAGCGGATCGTGGCAGATAAAATCAAAATATCAACTGGGCTGAACTTCCTTCTCGAGCCTCCAGGGGTGAATCCAATTTATGAGCTCCTTTTCCAGCCCCCTGAAGCCAGAATGTTCGAATTCGTGGAGCCTTTCTCGAGATGCTGTCTCCTAGCTCAGTGTCATTCTGATTTATATCAGCGGCACACACTCACGCTTCTGGCGCTTGGCGTTGACGTTCGCTCACTCGGCTGTGTCGCCACCACTGAATCCTTTTCTCTGTAAGAGGAAAGTGCATTTTTAGTAGAACTGTGTTATAGTGTGGATACTGGACTGGAAGATGTACAGCTTTTCAGTTAGAACAGTGGGGTGCATAAATTAGAAACTTCTACGTGTACTGGTTTTCAAAGATTATATATATATAATAAGATTATATATATATATATAATATATGATATATAATATACATTTATTCTGTCAGACTAAGAAATGAACTAAGATACTAAAGATTTTTCCTTCTAGTTCTAAAAGTTAATGTATTACCTTGAAAAATATTTCTAATATTAAATAGAACATATCAGCTGAAGGGTTCTTAATGTGTATTTTTAAGGCACATAACTGAATAAACTGCTTAGATAGGAAACCAAAGATCATGAGTAAGAGGCAGTGCTCCGAAGCTGGACACGGTCTTCAGCGATTGTACCAGCGCTGTCGCTGCTGCCTGTGCGTGTGCCGTCTTCTAACCCTGACACTTCAGAGTCTTTGCTGAATTTCAAGACCAGTTTTGAACAAGTGTCGGCTTGTAGAAGTTCTGTCCATCCGTGGCCTTCCGCCCATCACAGACGGTGCTTGTGTCTGCTGCTAAGAGGCGACGCCTTCCTTCCTGGGGACTAAGGTGGGTTACAAGACCCTTCCTGGGCTGCGGCTAGTTGCTCTGTCTAATCGCTCATGAAATTCTTCCCACACTTGAGACATCGCTAGATGCTCTATGGAGGATGAAATGTTGATTTGGCAACCTGTGGTGGCCATCAGCCATGCTGCAAAATTCTAGATATTAAAGCCCATGTTTTGAAAATGGAAGGAAAATTAGTCACGCCTGTACTCTTCAGGGACTAGAGGTATGGGCAAATTTTATTTTTTACATGTTACAATATGTTAATTTTTATAAAAAGGTTAGTTTAAAATGTTTGTTTTAATGGGCATCTTGAAAGAAAAATTGGTTCTCTCCATGATAAAAGGGAAAGCAATTCAGATGTTAATGGAGCCAGAGTCTGTATGAAGTGAGAAAAGGGAGCCTCTGAGTAGCTAGTGCTCAGTGCAGGGCACCTCTGGGCTGTGCTTTCATCAAGTAAAGCTCGCTTCTCAGGCTCATGTGCACAACAATACTCCCCAGGGCCAGCGGTGAGAGGCAAAACGCCCGGAATGCTGGGCCCCGTGATGGTCGTACTAATTCATGTACTTCGTGAGGTTCGGAAATGTTTCCAAGCACCGTTTGATCTTTATTCAGCATTTCTGGGCATTTGTAATATGGCGTTCTATTGGCATATATATATATTTTTAATTGAAGTTTGTGTTTAGATTATGATGGGGAAAAAGTTTGGAAGAGTGCTTCTACTAAAACATTAAGGCGGAGTTCCCAGCACCGGTGTGTGTCTCCTCAGTGGCTTCTACAACGGAAGCAGCTGTGCAGGCTCTGAGTCGCCTTCAAGTTAAGGCCAGTTCACACTTGGACATTTTTGAAGTAAATTGCTATGCCTACATTGATGAATTGCACAGTGCACATTTTCCCTGCATTTTCTTTCAGTAACATTTAGGAATTGGGTGGTATTTTAAAACTTACTTTACACCGTTTGGCTTTTGCAAAAAATATTTAAGTTTTGAAGGAAAACTAGGTGGTGGTGAGGTCAAAAGTTAAAGTCTCATATCCTTGGTAGAATTCCTTTGAATTATTTCCACCTTTTAAATTTTATTTATTTAGTAAATCAAATCTTCATTCAAATATTAACGTTTTTCCCAACTAAAATATTGAAAAGAATGTATGATGTGGAAACAAAGAATATCCTATTAGATCACCTTGCCATCTTTTCTCTGTTTTGTTGGCTTTGGTTGTAGGTTTTCTTTCTTCTTCCTTTCTTTATTGTGTATATATATATATATGGTTCTCTTTCCCATGCTCCCCTCCCTCTCACCCTCCCACACCTTCCCTGGTGCCCATAGGTGCTCTCCCTGCTTTCATACCACCCAGTATGCCAGTTCCTGCCAGATGCAGACATCGGTAAGTTTTTTTTTTTTTTTTTGAGAGGTTTTTCTTATAGGGCGCGTGCGCTCACCAGACAGACAGAGAGAGACAGAGAGATAGAAAGCGAGAAATCACCCCCCCCCGGGGGGATGGTCACGCCGCAATCCCTTCTCCTCCATTCTCCTCTCGGGATCTTGGGCACGCACGCACACGCGCCCGGCATGAGTTTTAAGCCACCGGGTCCGGGACGAGAACCGCGGTCGACTACGTGGGAGTCCAGCGACATAGACATTACGCTAACTGCTGGTTCCCGACATCGGTAGGTATTAAGTGGGGGCATTCAGTGCCTCTCTTTCATAGTCTGGCTTGCTTCACTTAGCAGTCGTCAGTCCTCATCCACTTTCTAGCAGATGCCAGGGTCTCGCTGTGTTTGCGGCTGGGCAGTGTTCTGCAGTGCGTGCCACACTTGTCAACACATCGTCTGTTAGTGGACATTTAGGTGGTTCCATGTCTTAGCTACTGTGAATAATGCACAATAAACAGATATGCAAGTGTTTTTCCAACTAAGTGCCTTCCTACCCTTTGGGTGGGGGCCTAGGAGTGGAATTGCTGGGTCGTACGGCTTTTGTGTGTGTGTGTGTGTGTGTGTGTGTGTGTGTGTGTTTGCCATACACTTGCTGAGAAAGGCAAGAGAGGGAAAGTGAGAAATCACCTCCTGAGAGGGCTGGCCATGCCACAATCCCTTCTCCTGCATTCTCATCCTGGGATTTGGGCATGCACATGCGAGTCCAGTGTGATGACCCCTACCACAAGACTCTTGCAATGCGCCTCTTTGAAGCTCCTGCCTGACACCGCTTGCCCTTGGGTAAACCAGTCCCCTCTGCTACGCGAACGGTCCAGCTCACAGACTCCAGAAGGCGGCCACGCGCTGAAAAGCAGGCTTTCAAGCCACACGTGGCTTTCAATAGAGCATCTGGGCTCATCGAATGCTATTAATTTCATGATCCTTTACGGAAATATGCTTCATGTGGCTCCTCAGATTTTTCTCTTTCCAAAATAATGCAAAACTGCAAAGTCACTGGTTGGGAATACTAATTGGAGCTGAATCCCGAATCTATGATAAAAACATGTGTGGAAGTATTCAGTCTGGCCCTCACATACCAAGTAGCTTAGTTTTCTTTGTAGTCACCCGGGGCAGGAAGGTCCCCGTGCCTGGGCGCCTGTGTGAGAGCGGGACAGGCGTGTGGGTGTAGCTCTTCTCCGACAGTCCCTCGAGCCCCTGAGGGAGCACGCCCTCCTGTTCCTAAGCACGAGAGGCCCTCCAAGCCACTGCTTCTGCCGGCACAAGGCCAAGTGGGGGCAGCGGATGGCCAAGAAGCCCTTTCCTGTAGGCAAAGGGCCAGGGTTGGCTCCTTGGGCGAGACTCAGTGCCTGAGCCGCACAGCAGGCCCTGCCCGGACTCTCCCAAGATGGCGGAGAGCCCAGGGGTGGTGTTTGCCCAGGTGCAGCCTGCCGAGACCCCGTGTCCTGCCCAGCCAGGCGTGGCAGGCGCTGGAGGGTGTCACATTTCTGTCACCTCCACAGGACTTGGAGCGAGGGAGGTTATAGAAGCTGACTGGCAGAGACAGGCTGGGCAGGGGTGGTAAATGTGCTCTTCTGTGGAGCGACCTGTGTGGGAGGCTCCTGGTGCAAGCCTGGAGGCCTCCGAGTGTGCGGAGCACACGCGTGGGGAGGCTCCTGGTGCAAGCCTGGAGGCCTCCGAGTGTGGGGGGCACACGCGTGGGGAGGCTCCTGGTGCAAGCGTGGAGGCATCGAGACAGGCTGGGCAGGGGTGGTAAATGTGCTCTTCTGTGGAGCGACCTTGTGGGAGGCTCCTGCTTGCAAGCCTGGAGGCCTCCGAGTGTGCGGGGCACACGCGTGGGGAGGCTCCTGGTGCAAGCGTGGAGGCCTCTGAGTGTGCGGGGCACATGCGTGGCCATGATCTGGCATGGGCTGGGGCTGGGGGTGTTGGGATATCACAGTCCTGCCGGGGCTGTCCCTCTGTCCCTCTGTCCCTCTGTCCCTCTGTCCCTCTGTCTCTCTGTCTCTCTCCCTCTCTGACTCACACATGGAGGAAATAAAGAAGGGAACTTTATAAAAACAGGGAAGAGAGAGAGTTGGCTGTGGGTTTCTCTCTCCTAGAGAGCGTCGATGCTGGATGACGATGCCCTGGCTAATGACGAGGTGCCCCTGGGTCTCGGCTGTCTCCCAGCCCGCGAGTCCCAAGGTGGCAGAAAGGGAGCAGATGAGCGCAGGGCAGAAGGGCCAGCAGGGGCCCTGGTGACACCAGGACCAGCCTCTGACCTGAGCGACTCTTCAGGATTTCTTCCAGGGCCGGGGGAAGTGTGCGAGGGCGAGGAGCTGCCCTGAGTGCCTGCTCTCCGGGCTCGCTCACGACAGCACGCCCGCAAGCTTCCATCTGCCAGGCGGCCAGGAGCACCTTGGCCGAGTTGCCCAGTCTTGCTCGGGCCCGTTGTCCTGTGTGGCTTCCCCTCGGAGCCCCCGGGTTCTCTGAAAACCCATTGCGCTTGTCCCCTCACTCCGACCCCTGTTCGATCTGCACCGGTGTGGAAGGGTGTGCAAAGCCGGTGGAATTTGAAGTGGTGGAAATGCCGAAAATGCCGGCAGACCATTAACAAAAGCAACTGACCTAAAAGCATTTCCACAAGGGTTTAGTTTCAAACTTAGACCAAGGCTTTAAATACCGCATTCCCGAACCACTCTGGTAAAACTGAAGATGAATACCGTGAGCTGTGGGAGCGGAGAACCCAGCTGTTTTCCTGCCTGCAAAACCCCCAGTCATCTGAAACCGGCCCCAGACACGGCGGTACACACGCAGGGTCAGCTCGGGGCGTGACGGGGCTAGGCCTCGGCCCCAGGGGTCTGGCATCGACTCGCGGGTGTGCTTGCAACGGTCAGTGTTAGACAAGACAAGGACGGGCAGCTCGCCTCAGGTAAACCGCCCGCGGTCGTTGTCCAGCCCTGTCACGGAGAGGACGACCGTGCCCGTCGGGCTGCTGTGAGAAACTGTGGCTTGACGTGGAAAACGGGCCCACCTGGCGCTGGGCAATGGGGGGACTCCCCAGCGAGGCAAGGGTGGCCGACCCTGCCCCCAGTCGCCCCAGTCTTAGTGACTGGTGGTGGCTGAGTATGCTGCCGTTCAGCTAGGGCCAGACGAGGGCCTTGGTGTGAGTGTGCGTGTGAAAATGAGTGTGTATGGGAGCCTGATCGTTAGCATGTAGAGTGCATGTGTAAATGAGTGCACATGTGTGAACACGCACACACACACAAACACGTGCAAATGTGTCGTGCATGAGTGTAAATGTGCACATGTGAGCATGTGTCAGGAATGTGTAAATTAATGTGTGTATAAGTGAGTGTGTGAACATGCGTATAAATGAATGTGTGAGCGTGTGTGCTGTATGCCTGTAAATGAACATGCATGAGTGTGAGCATGTCTGTGTGTGTGCATGTGTATAAATGGATGTGTGTGAGCGTGTGGTGTGCGTGCTAATGAACAAACATTACTGTGAGCATGTGTGTAAATGGGTGTGCACAGCGTGTGTGTGAGCATGAGTGTTGTGTGTAAGTGAACATGTGTGTGAGCACATGTGTCCGTGGGCAGCCCCAGCTGACGCACTAGTGGTTCCGGGAGCCACTGATGAATTAGAGCTGCGTTTGCTCAGAGGCACCAGAGAAGCACTGGCTGGCCACGGTGGCTATGGTGGCCATGGTGGCCGGTGCTCATGCTGAGCCCTGCCAGGCGGTGCCGTCTTCTCGGACCGCGATGTCCAGAGTGGGGCAGCGTGGCTCTCCATGGACCCCAAACACGAAATGCGCTGCTGAGACAGGGACAGTAGGGGGCGCGATGTTGGCGGGATTGATCACAGAAGAATTTCAGGAAGAGCCACGTCACATGAGAAATGAAAATGTACCCAGGGGAGCCGGCCCCCAAGGAAGAAAGCACCTGCTCGTGGCCACAGAGGACCTCGCCACAGCTGTGCTCATGACAGCCACCATCCCGGCCCGGCCCTCCCGCACGCACGGCCCTCCCACATGCCTGGGCCTCCCGCATGCCCGGGCCTCCCACATGCCCAGGCCTCCCACACGCCCGTGCCCTCCCACACGCCCGGCCCTCCCTGCATGCTCGGCCCTCCCGTGCGCCCGCCCTCCTGCACGCCCGGCCCTCCTGCACACCTGGCCCTCCTGCATGCCTGCACCCTTGCACCCTCGTCCCATTTTCTGTTCTTTTTCTTTTCAACTTTTTTTGTTCTTTTTTCCCTATTCATTCTTTTTCTTTTCTTTCTTTCTTTTTTTTGGGCTACAATATTTCATTTTAGTTTAGATTTTTGCCATAAGATGTGTGCACTTGGAACCAGCAGTTAGCATAATGGCTATGTCGCTGGACTCCCACGTAGTCGACCGCGGTTCGTGTCCCGGACCCGGTGGCTTAAAACTCACGCCAGGCGCGTGTGCGTGCGTGCCCAAGATCCCGAGAGGAGAATGGAGGAGAAGGGATTGCAGCGTGGCCATCCCTTCTGGGGGGTGATTTCTTGCTTTCTGTCTCTCTGTCTCTCTCTGTCTGTCTGGCGAGCGCACACACCCTACAGCGAAAACCTCTCCACAAAAAATAAAAAGATACAAAGATGTGTGCACTTGCCAGAGAGGCGTACACAAGGGAAAGCAAGGAGTCCCCCAGGGGCGGACATGCCACAATCCCCTCTTCCCACTCTCCTCGGGACTTAGAGCATGCATAGACGCCCAGGGAGTTTTTCACATTGCTGGGGTCGGGGAGAGTGGGCCACGCGGACTCCAGTGCCCTGACCACACCAGCTGCTGGCCAGGTACAGTTCTGAATGCCATGCATCTCATTTTTGCATCTTCTCCAGCACCGGAGGCCTGGAGTGCGAAGACGCAGAATTCTGCTGAGTTGAAATGCACTTTTGCAGATGTGACTCAGAGCATATCTCGGGGCTGGTGCGTGTGTGGTGAGTGCTGCGTGTGCGTGAACAAGAACGTGGCACTTTCTCGGGCCGGCCTGTGGCCTGGAGTTAAGATAGCCAAAGGCTGGGACAGCAGATGGCATGGAGGCCACATCACTGGACTTCCCCGTGGCTGACACAGTGGGCGTCCCCGACCCGACGACTTGAAACTTGTGCTAGGTGCGTGTGCACGTATGCCCAGAATCCAAGGAGGAGGATGGAGAAGGAACTGGCATGACCATCCCCCAGGGCCGTGTTTTCTTGCTTTCTGTCTCTGTCTCTCTCTGTGTCTCTGTGGATTGCATGTGCCCTTTAGCAAAGATTCTCTCTTTAAAACAAAAAAAGCCAAACCCCACATGGACAACTCTGCGGTTCAAGTCCTGGACCAGCAGCTTGGAAAACCACATGGGTGTGTGCACGCTCAGAATCCTACAGGACAGAGAGACGGCGGGGAGGACGGCAGCACGGCCACGTGGCACTGGGGCCGCTTTCTCCTCTCACTCTGACTCTGCCCCTCTCTGGCCAATTAAAAAGAATGTTTGAACAGCCTCAGCCAACCAAGAGGCGCCCTCTCAGCCATTCCGTCTCGGCCGTGGTGGTGACCTCCGGTCCTGGCTGGTCTGGTCAGAAACTCCAGGTGTCTTCATGGTGTTGGTGTGGGCGTGGCCCACGGTGCCGCCTGTGGAGTCACCCGTCACCACCGACCTGCCCGTGGACAAAACCGCGGTCCGGTGGCTGTCATGAGCGCGCTGAGCACTCCTGCTCGCACACAGCAGCTGCCGCCGTGCCGAGGTGGCCTGTGGAGACTCCTGTCGTGTTTCTGTGTGCTTTCAGAACGTCAACACCAGCTAAGTACTTTTAGAAAGTATTTTCCAGAGTTACATTTTCAGGATTTGCTTTTTCAGATCTTGGTCTTCAGGAGTTTTAGACTTTGGGGAGTCAGATCTTCTACGATGTCCACATTTGGGGTTATGGCATTTGAAAATGTGTCTTTTGGGATTTTGGCCAAAACCCAGGGAGGGATTTCCCCCCCACAGGTGCATGAGCGAGACAGAGGGGGAGCACTTCAGCCCCTCCAATGGGCATGGCGTGCCCACCCCTCCCCTCCTGCCCCGCAGGGTGTGGCTCGTGCTCACGCTCAGCACGTTTGTCAAGCTACTGGGGTTCCAACCACAGTGGGCCCCGTGTGGTCTGGGCCCTGTGTCCCGGGCTTCCCTGCTATGCCTGGGGCTGGCTTTCTTTTCCTTTGTGTGTTGTTTTCCAGCCTCTCTCGGCGGGCTGTGTGCCTGAGCCTGGCTCTCCCTTCACAGGTGTCTCTGGGCTGGCATTCCCGGCCCTGGAGGGCATGCGCCTATCCTGGGCTCAGGTGCCCCTGCAGGGCGGGTCTTCATTACAGGGACCTCTCCGCATAATCCAAACTCTTCGGCTTCTTCTCCCTCTGCCAGAAATTGGAGGGGATCTTTCTTACTTTCTTCTTCTTTTTTTCTAAATGTAATGTTATTTAACTTTATTTATTTATTTCAGTTTGACCAGAGAGGGACGAAGAGAGAGAGAAAAAGAGGGTGAGAAAGCAAGCCGCCAGGTCTGGGACTTGAACTGTGGTCGACCGTGTAGGAGTCCAGCGTCCTTCACCACCACGCCCCCTGCCAGCCCCTTGGAGGGACTCTTTCTTGGCTTTTCCCCATGAGAGGACGCTGGAATTCTTGTCCTTCCAGGTTCCATGGACACACTGACTTCTCAGAAAATACCAACCAACTTTCTCATTGGCCTCAAAACATCTGCTTTTCCAAGGACACTCTTTTTTTCCACTTTATTTTTCTAAGAGGGATTTTTGCTCTTGGGCATGTGCACTTGTGAGAGAGACAAAGAGAAACAGAGAGACAGAAAGGGGGAAATCACCCCCCGGGGGGGTTGGCCATGCCACAATCCCTTCTCCTCCATTCTCCTCTCGGAGTTTGGACATGGGCACGCACACGCGCCCGGTGTGAGTTTTAAGTCACTGGGTCCAGGACTCGAACCACAGTTGACTTTATGGGAGCACAGCAGTGTAAGCATTCTGCCATCTGCCAGTCCCTTCAAGGACACTTAAAAGATCAAAAAGATAAGCCACACTTGGGTCAGCCTGTGGCCTGGTGAGTAAGGCAACTGGGGCCCACATGGCTGCCCTCACTACTCCATCCCAGACCCAGTGGCCAGGAGCACATGCACGCTCGGGCTAAATTTAAAAAAAGATAGGCCACGCAGGAAAACATTGCAAACCATATATCCAACCGAAGACTCGCATTCAAATATAAAACATCACTTAGAAGTCGACAGTGAGGAAGTCTCATTAAAAACAAGCACCACATTGAGCCACCACTTCACCGAGGTAGGTGGCTGATGGCTAGGGCACCGAGGACGGCGCTGGGCCGCGCGGGGCTAGCCTGGAGGACTGAGCACCGAGGACGCGGCGCGGGGCTGCATGGGGGCCGTGTGGGGCCAGGACCACACTCCTGTCAGGAAGGTTAGGATTACGGGGTGGCAGCAGTGGGGTGGTGAGAGTGCAGGAACCGGCGCTCTCATGCTCTGTCCCTGACGTGTGAAGCGACAGTCAGCTTGGCAGTTAGTTAAACATTTAAACACAAACCTGAAGGCCACGCAGCGAATTTTCTGGTCTGTAGGAAGGGACGATTTGTGCGAGACCGCCCCTGCAGCTGTGTTCACCTGGGATGATGCAGAGCTTCCGCAGGTGTCTGGGAAACGGGTGGTGGAATGCCCGCCCTGGACCACCACCCAGCTGTGAGGCAGCGCGGGCGGCCGGGAACATGACTGCCCGGGTGCGTCTCCGCAGGCTCACGCTGCGGGAAAGAAGCCAGAAGAAACCTGCATCCCTGAGCCCGAAGCACTGGACAGAGGCAAGCCCACCTGAGGTCGCGGAAAGCGGGGCAGCCCTGCTGGTCTGTGGGCCGTGGGTGCCGAGGAACAGCAACCACGCAGAGAAATCCGGGTGACGGGCATGGTCCCACCCATAGGGCGGCGTCACCGGTTCGCACCCTGGAGTCCCCGTGTAGACCTGACAGTGCGGCTTGCTTCGCTGGAAGTCTGTAGCCGCACAGTTTCACAGTGGAAGACAGCAGCGCACCCGGTATAACTCAGGGTATGAAAAACCCCACAAAGGTACACATCTCCATGGTGGCAGACAGCAGGTCAGTGCCGGAGCCGTGAGGAAGTGCCACCTTCGAACGACGACGACGTGAGCGCGGGGGCTGCTGGAGCTGCAGAGACGGAGGGGCGGACACGAGGCGTCGCTCTGAGACCCCAACTCGGTGCAGCTCGTTCCAATCAGTACTGGGAACAGATGAATTAAAACCAGCTGATTGAGTCATGCCTGTAAAATGTTCTTAGTAACTCCTTTGACCATCTTAATTGTTTCTTTTACAGTCACGTGGTGACAGACAGCCTTGCCATTCAGACGTCAAGCCAACACGTGACTGAGTGACATTAAAGAGGTGACACGCGTCGGCCGAGCGCAGCGTCCGGGAACTCTCGTTAGACCGTCCTCAGTGGGCCCTTACCCGGACAAGTCGTGGATGGTTCTAATTACTTGTTAAAGAACACGAGTCCGTAAAACACCGAGCTGTGATGAAAGGCCGAGAATACGCGGAGGCGGCTGCAGACAAAGCCCTGCCTGTCAGCACGGCGGAGGCCCCGGCGTGTCCCCTAGCAGAGGGGTCAGTGGTGTCCACGTGAGGAGCACATTCCTACGGGCTGAGCGCACAGCTCAGGTCACGGGAGTCCCGGCGTGAGCACAAGGTCAGCCCTGGGGCCAGAACGGCAGCGGGGTCACGGCGGGACGGGCTCTGTCCCCTCACCCCAGCCTGTGCTCTCAGGGCCCTCTCCAGGGCAGCTGTCCCTGCTCCAGGGGACACCTCAGGCCCAAGCTCGAACAGCCAATGGAGCCGGGGAGACTGGCCTCTCCTGGCAGGTGGTCCTGCCATGCACAGGGCACTGGCTATGCTGAGAACACGCTACTGTCGGGGGGTCTGGGGGAGAAGGTGTAAGTATTAAGGCGCTGAGCGCTCAGGACAAAGGGAAGCGGCTTAACCAAATTTGTCTGTTACTCACCCCGCCTTTGCTCCAAACGTGGTGGGCACAGAAAACAGAGAGAGCAAAGAAAAGTCCTTGCAGGATTTCAAAATAATAACTAAATAAGAGAGGCCCCACTGTTGCAGAAGGGGGTGCCGAGCCCTTGGACCTGAGCGAGTCTGTCACCCTAGGCCCGCCATAAGGCCGATTAAATACCAGGACTAGTGGCCTTGAGCTTAGCGGAGAGCAGAGAACAGAGGGCACCATGGGGACCACACACCCAGTCCGACCTGCCCGGGGACTGGACTGGGTCAGTGCTGGGCAAAGACAGCCCCATCGCATCTTCACACTGTGGACCCCTGCCTCGCCATGTCACCACAGATGGCCTAGCTCACTCTTCACGCCCATCCCTTCCTTACCCAAACATTTGCCCCTGAATCGGCCCAACTGTCCAGGCCCTCAATCTTCAGGGAGTGTCTGGAGCGTAAAAGCGTTAGAGATTCCAGGACACATGGTGGGTACAGTGAGGACGGGCAGCAGCAGGGTCAGCAGGCGTGGATGCCCACGGGACCAGGTGTCCTCCTGCAGTGAGGAGGGGCTGCACGGGGACTGGGCGGACGTTGGCAGACCAGCGAGGTGGCCCGTTCAGGTCAGGAGCTTCAGGGTGCTGGGCGGGGAGCGGGCCAGGGCAGGCGGAGCACAGACACACAGACGCTGGTCCCCTTGTCACACAGCCATGAAGCAGACGGGCTGGTCCTGTTAGGGCCACAGCACAGGGCATCGGCCCTGTGAGGGGCTCACCGCGGACCCCAACCTGTGTCTCCCAAGACCCATCAGAACCTGCACCCTCAGATGACATAGGTGAGGCAGGGCCTTTGGGACAGA
>NW_006159601.1:1126746-1127233 GCF_000334495.1 Tupaia belangeri chinensis | reverse complement strand
TCCAGGCAGGGGCCCCCCCCACTGAGTCTGCCTCCGCCCTGCCTCAGCCGAAGGACCTGACACGCGAATCTGTGTTGCTCAGAAGTCATGGGCTGCAGGACCTCGGCACAGCAGCCAAGGGAGACCTTGAGACTGTCACATCCCCCAGTCTTCAGGAAGAGGAAGTCGTTCCCCTACCCTATCTCTGTGCTGGGTCATGAAGGGAGGGTGACTAGGGAGTCACGGAATGCCACGGGGAAGGGGCTCCAGAGGGCAGAAGGAGGATGAGCAAGCAGTGTGCGAGACCATGGGTCTGAGACTCGGGGAGCACGGTGCGAGACCAGGGGTCTGAGACTCGGGGAGCACGGTGTGTGAGATCAGGGGTCTGAGACTCGGGGAGCACGGTGCGAGACCAGGGGTCTGAGACTCGGGGAGCACGGTGTGTGAGATCAGGGGGCTGAGACTCGGGGAGCACGGTGTGAGAGCAGGGGTCTGAGAATCGGGGGGC
>NW_006159601.1:1125012-1125586 GCF_000334495.1 Tupaia belangeri chinensis | reverse complement strand
CAAGACCCATCAGACCCTGCACCCTCAGATGACATAGGTGAGGCAGGGCCTTTGGGACAGAGCCGCCATCCGGTCATGAGCGCAGAGCCCGCCTGTGGGGCCCTGCCGTTCTGAGCAAGACCTCAGTCGCAGCCGACTGCAGCGTCTCTCCAGGCAGTGGCCCTCACCACTGAGTCTGCCTCCGCCCTGCCTCAGCCGAAGGACCTGACACGCGAATCTGTGTTGCTCAGAAGTCATGGGCTGCAGGACCTCGGCACAGCAGCCACCCGAAGGGAGACCTTGAGACTGTCACATCCCCCAGTCTTCAGGAAGAGGAAGTCGTTCCCCTAGGAAGTCTCTGTGCTGGGTCATGAAGGGAGGGTGACTAGGGAGTCACGGAATGCCACGGGGAAGGGGCTCCAGAGGGCAGAAGGAGGATGAGCAAGCAGTGTGCGAGACCATGGGTCTGAGACTCGGGGAGCACGGTGCGAGACCAGGGGTCTGAGACTCGGGGAGCACGGTGTGTGAGATCAGGGGTCTGAGACTCGGGGAGCACGGTGGGAGACCAGGGGGCTGAGACTCGGGGGGGAGGGGG
>NW_006159601.1:1114794-1124987 GCF_000334495.1 Tupaia belangeri chinensis | reverse complement strand
CATCGCCAGCAGGGGTCTGAGACTCAGGGAGCACAGTGTGAGATCAGGGGTCTGAGACTCGGGGAGCACGGTGTGAGATCAGGGGTCTGAGACTCGGGGAGCACGGTGGAGCGAGGGGGGCCGGGATGGAGGCTTGAGGTCTGCACAGTGGTCTTTGCTGCAGGAACCCGTGCATGGGGCAGGAAGGAGCCGCAGCTGCCTCAGGGTCCCCACGATGAAGCCCTCCCCAGACCGCTGCTGCTGCGCCCGTGTGAAGTCGCAGGGCCTCGCTCCCTACTTAAACGTGCGGGATTCTGCGGCGGCAAATGCGCTGTCCCACCAGTGTTTTGGATCTCGGTGCTTAGAAACACTTGCTGAAACATCCCAATGCCTCGTGCCACTCACCGAGCGGCATGTTTCCGGCTTGAGCTCTCTGACCAAATACTGAGTCATCGGAAAAGAAAGGACGTATTTTTCTGTTTTTTTTTTTTTTTTTTCAAAACCAAAAATGGGTCATGATTTTCATATGGCGCCAGAGCTGCAAGTGTGTGAGTGCAACGCTCCGGCTGCCCACTCGGCGGGACTGACCCTCGTCACCCCTCGCTTTCTGTGTGTGTGCTCTTCCCGTCCTGCCGGCCAGTCTCGTGGACAGTCTTGAGCAGAGAAAGGCGTTCCCCGTCACAGCCAGCTGTCACATGCTCAGATCAGGCGGAGAATGCTCTGCTTGGAGGGAAAACCGGATGCGCACTGGGGGACCCAAGGAGCTCGCGGGAGGGCAGGGCGCTGGCGTCTGGGTGCGCAGTCAGGGGCCTCCAGGAGGGCGGCCCTTCCTGCCTCTGCGCTCGCACTTGCCGAGAGCTCCCTGTTCAAACTGCGGACTTCATGCGCTGCCTGAGCCTGGGGCTCTGACCCTGCTCGGGGCTGGAGAGGCAGCGCTTAGTGGCCGTTTTATTTTGTTCTCTTACCTTTTTTTTTTTTACATTCAATCACATGTTACTTAGCTAGTGAAGTGAGTGCTCCAACATGGATACACTTCTCCCCCGGCCAGCTGGGAATGCTATGCACAGCGTCTTTAGTGAGTGAGTACTTGTATCTCGTTAATCGCCTGTAGTCAGGGGAGAACAGAGAACTCGCGCAGCGATACAAGTTATCGGGGAACAAATGCTAGTTTTGAAAGTCTTGGCATGCAAATAAAGCAGTGAATTGTTTTTAAAGTCATCTGCTGTCAGGGTGACGTGACTGGAGCAGAGAGCCGTGCGAGGGCTGCTCGGTGTGGAGGACGCCGGGCGGGAGCTGAGCTCGCTCGTGGCCTGGGGAGCTCAGCCTCGGTCCATGTTGCTGACCAAGGAGTGAGAAGAGCTCGTGAGGGTGGAAGCGGCTTGGACAGAGGTGGTGGCGTGTGGCATGGTGGCTCGCACAGCAGTGCTGGGTCTCTCCAGGGGACTCAGTCATTGGCTCCTCCTCCGGCCGGGGCCTTGTCTTCCTGTTCAAAAGCCTCGTCAGCCAAGTGGTTAGTGCCCAGCAGCTCTACTCCAAGCTTCATCTCTGCAGTGCCTTGAGTCACGGATGTGTCAGGGCACTAGGGAATCCAAGTTAATGAGCACGCATCGTGGTAACTGGTTTCGTAAACTCCGAATTCATGTGCCTCAGCACCTACCACCTTCCCTCCACCGTCAACTGCCTGTGCTGTTCCGTGCCAGCAAAGCAGCCTGAGTGGACTGTATCTGCCATGCCCGTGTGTCCTCAGCCTGAGAGTGGGATGGTATACTCTAGAACTGTACACTAAATGTAAGGTGCACAAACCCATCTGCACATAGGCTTGGAATGTCTTGGCTCAGTCCAAACAAATATGTTGGGGACATTAGAAACGATGGGTTAAGGCTATTCTGAAATGAATGTTTTTATATTACGCAATAAGATACAGACCAACTTAACATCAGATCCCTCTCATGGGGCTGAAGACTGTACACACCCAGCGAGTAATAGTTCTTCTTTTTCCTGGAAAGCAGGTGAAGTTGCAGATGGATACACCGTGATCGACATGTCCTTTACTCAGAAAATAAACCCTGTAGAGCCGTAGGAAAATAAAATATTTCTAAATGAATCTCATACTCAGTCTTAATGAGAACACTGGGTTGACTTGCTTCTTGCATTGTTGTATGAAGCATTGAAGGAGACCTCCTCACTTAGCCTCATGCGGGACCAAATATTGTAACTGAGGACCACCTTCAGACCTGTTCTAGACATGGTACCGGAGTGCAGCAGGGTGACACTTCTGTGCCCGTGAGAGGGAAGTGGTCAGAGAATGTCTCTGGGAGACACTTAGCCACATGCTCCTGCTTTCAGACAGACATCCTGGTGCCACACTCCTTCCGAGAACAGGAAGTTCAGCTGGCAGGCGCTGGGGCAGCAGAGCCTCCCCGGCAGCTGCGGGTGCGAGCAGGAGGGGCTCATCAGGTGTCCTAGGGTGGGACGAAGGAAATTGATGCCGCTGGGGCCTCTGTCTCCCCATGGCCTGGACTTCAGACAACCAAAGGAAGGCCTAGACCGACGGAAGGCTCATCCTGAGTTCTGGCTGCTTCAAAGGCTTCTGTGGCACATCGATAGTCATCACTTAACTGTTAGAGAAGACACGGCAGTGGGCAGGAAAGGCCGTGGAGCAGCCCAGGGTGTTCTGGAGCCTTCCTCCCTTGCTCGCTCACCACAGTTCTCACTCCCGGAGGAAGCAGGACATGCATGGTGCATTGCAGGCCTCAGAAGGGGTCAGGGCAGTGTCTGCGGCCTCCCTCTCCCCACTCCGCCTTTCCTCGGGAGACCCAAGGCTCCTGCTGGCTCTCGGGGTGAAGCCCTGGGCCTCTGCTACTCATCCCCCCTCCTTCCTCCAGGGAATCTGGGTGGATGTCGAGTCTAACTCTCAGCCCAGTAAACCCCGGCTCTGACCCCTGTAACCTGCTGCTGTCCCCTGCATGACAAAGCAGGCTTCCATGACGTGACCAAGTGGAGGACCTTGAGATGAGAGTTTGGATTATCCACAGAGCACAGAGACAATCACGTGTGTCCTCACATGAGGGTGGCTGCAGTCCTCTGGCAACATAGGGGAAGGGACGGGCCCCTGAGGCAGGACACCGTGCCACCGGGCTCGCAGGTGCAGCAGGGGCCAGTGTTCGAGAAATATGAAAGGGCGAGAAACGCGTTTTCCCGGAGAGGCTCTGGGAAGCCCTGGACTTTGGACCAGGGAAACAGACTTAGACTTCAGGCCTGCAGAGCTGCCAGAGCAGAGGCGTGTGTGGTCTGCATCTCCACCTCGGGGCAGCTGGTTACCGCAGCAGGAGGGAACGGACGCAGCGGAGAAACACCCGCCCGGAAGTGAGGTCGCGTTCTAGGCCCCTTTGCCAGCACTTGCGGCCTTGTCTTGGGGTCCGGGTGATGAGATGTAGCGAGAGTATGGCCGAACTTCCGGCAAGTACTGTGAAAGGACAAAGCCTGTTCCCCTGCCTGCTCCCCTGCCGGCCGGGTGGGAGCCGGTGTCCTCAGACAGCCGCAGGCAGTTTGGACCTGGGGGACGCAGGAGGTGGATCTAATGGGATGCTCGAGGCCAAGCAGGCTGGGGCACGCACGCCTGTGTGTGCAGAGAGAGAAACTGTCCCGTTTAAGAGAATGTCCTCTGGCCTTTGTGCCAGCCGAGCCTGATTGCAGCGGAGTGAGTGAGCACGGAGGGGTGGCATGGCCACAGCAGGGACTGCCTGTGAGACAACCCCGTGGAGGGCTCCTGGCCAGGTCTGGAGACCCCCTGCACGCAACGATGCCTTGCCCAGACTCAGGGCTGACCGAGGCTGGGGACGCCGGCCCATGGCCCTGTTGGGGCTGCTGTCTCTGTCTCTTTCTCTCTTGTCACTTGTGGGAGAAATAAACGTCCCCTTTTTAAGTTCGCCATCGTCAAAGTTTCTCTGGTAGTTGAGCGTCTGGAGCTGCAGACAGACCTTCCTCTCGCACTTCTTGCACCCCAAGGTGCCGTTTCATTGCATTTGCACCCCTACTCTCTACAACCACTCTCACTTCGTCTCTAAGCGTGAAGGTGGGCGTTTCCCATCGGGGCCCTAATGAGCTTTGTGGTGTCAGCCACCATCCGGGGGCGGCGTGGGGGGGACTCGCCACACCTGTTGGAACCCTCCGGGCCTTTTGTCCTTCCCAGCGACTTCTCCTCTTACGGAGTCCCAGCTGGACACCGGGAAGGTGGTAGTGAGGCTCGTCAGGCTAGTGTCGCTGAGTTCCGTTTTCCTTCTGTTCGTGGGACAAAGTTTTCAATTCTTTTGGAAGTTGGTTTCCAAATAGTTTCTTCTCTGTGAGGCCAATGGAGGCGGGGTTTCAAATGCTGGAATCTGGGCTCTCCTCGGCACACGCCCTTCTCACTTAGAGGGAGTGACTAAGCGGGCCTCGATGTCGGAGCTACCGAGGACTTTGGAGGAATTCATTGCGAGCAGAAGCCACATTCGATCGCGCCCAGCCAGCACCCCTGCTGAGCAAAGCACCCGAGCTCCTCTGCAGACTGTTCCCAGCCGGGTCGGGGGTGCACGTCTTCCCTTCCCCAACATCTTGGCAACCCGAGTTCCACTTTTAGCCCAAATCTAGAAGTAGAGATTAAGATAAGAATGGCCATTACAAAGAAAGAAGAAGGAGGCAGGGAGGGAGGCAGGGAGGGGCCACGGTGGTGACACTGCACAAGGGTGCTTGGACCTGGGGACGACTGTCCCCTCCGCTCTGCTGTCAGCGTGGTCTCTGCAGGCTTTGCTCACAGCTGGTGGGGGGATGACCGGGCCCTTCTCCCCCAGGGCACAGTGAGCCTTGGGAAGGGATTACTTCCAAATTAACAGTCACCTGAGCGGCTCAGAGGATCTCTTCTAATTGCACTCAGTATTTCCGATAAATTGAAGTTTTTACATGTCTAAAATCAATGCTATTTTATCTTTGACAAGAGTGCTACAAAAGTCTTTAAACACTGTGTGACAGGAGCTGGGACCAAGAGACACGAGGGAACCCGTGTGCTCGTGTTAGGGGAAGCTGGGGACGCCAAAGCAGAGCCCTGGGAGGGGGCCTCCTCGTGCTCGACAGCAGAAGGCGAGGAAAGGCCTCCCCGGTGAACCTCGGGGTGCCCTGCTCGTGAGGGCTGGCTGCTCGCTCCGACCTGCGGCTTCCCTCTAGGCCCTGTGGTGGCTGTGGGGAATCTGTGGAGCCGTCAGAAGCTCCTGGGTCATGGCAGGGAAGGGTCTTTGTGTCTGGGCAAGTGGAGATCTGCTCTCCCGGGGTGCGGAGTGGCCGTCCTCGCCGCGGCGCCTTGACGGGGTGGTCCTCGGGTCTCTGGAGGAGCCACTCAGAGACTTACCGCTAAAACTTTCCTTCTGTTACCAAACGACTTGTGATTGTGTAGGCATTGAGAGAAATGGATGCTAGCCTGCTTTCAGAATGTCGCCCGCCCACTGTGGCGTTGGGTCCACAGGCACGATGGGCACCGGGGCATGTGTCACACCGCCGGTTGCACCGTGTGGCTGGGTCACTTCCAAGGACACAGTCTGCAGCACACACGCTTTCTAGTTTTAGGGACCTTGAATGCTGTTCTTGCTCCACAGGGTCCTGAGACCCCTTTTCCATTGCATACCGAGAAAAGGTCCCAGCAGGGTGTGGCAGTGACCCCAGAGAATGAGGGAGGGTGCTAGCACAGGGGGAGCAGCATTGTGCCCTGAGGTGGGAGGAGGGGCCAGGAGCCCTCAGGAGGCCCTGACACGGGCACAGAGGTGGGAGCCTGTCACCCAGCTCAGGCTCCTGGTCACTCCACGTCGCAGCACACTCCCTGGCCCTCTCTCCACGGACCCCGTGTCCCGCGCCCAGAGCTCAGGGGTACACTGCGGCTGGCTACGTCCTGGAGAGGACCAGCGTGTGCCAGAGAAGACAGGTGGAAGGGCGACAGGGCACGGAGGTCTGGAAAGTGCCCCGAGGGGTGAAGAGTGTGTCATAGCAGGACAGGAGACCCCACTCGGCAGACATCCGGTCACGGTCCTGGACTGGCCACCCGATACCAGGCTCGTCTTCCTCCCTGAGAGGTCAGGGCAGCCACCCGGGGAGGGGTCCCAGCCGGGGTGGCCACACTGCCTCTCTGTCAGCAGTCTGTCCTCGACCTCCGGGCCATGAGAGACCCTCCTGCTTCTCACATGAGTTCACACACCAAGGTCCAGAGGCGAATGTGGGTCGCGTCCCCCTCAGGCGCCATGTGCTCGGTCCCCGGGACCCTGCCCGATGCCCCTCCCGCTCCGGCTGAGAGGGGGCTGGGCTCCCACGCTGGGCCGAGCGTGGTGCAGCTGGCCGTCTCTCCGCCTCGGTTTTAGGGCCTGGGTGGTGTCTCGCTGTGTGGACTGCAGGAGAAAGACGAGCAATCGAGCAATCGTCTTTACCCACGCATACTCCGGCTGGCGCGCCCGTCCCCGCAGGCATGCTCTCACTGTGCACCCCGCGCCATCGTAGCCCGGAGGCAGCTTAGCAGGGTCACAGCCAGGCCCCGTGTGCACCGGGTGCCACCCTCTTAATAACCTCTGAGGGAAGGTTTTGGCTCTGTACAGACCAAAGGTGGTATTTTATCTAAAATAGGACAATCTTGCGTTACTTTCGTGTTTACTGAGCAGGAAGTGTCTCGGGAGGCCTAGCCAGCTCCTGCTCTCGCCCACGACTTTCCGCCAGGCCGACTGCGCCCGCCCCCCCGACTCCCACTGCTCACCCCCGGGCTTTGTCCACGCTCTTCGTCTTTCACCATCTTCTCTCCCAACACTCCCCTTCGGCTCCGCTGAACCCTACCTTCAACGGCCCCCACGAGGGCCGGCACCCCAAGCATGCATCGGTGGCACGGGTCACCAGTTCCACGTCCAACAGCTTGGACTCCCCGGCATGTCAAGCCGACAGGACCGTCATGGTCCCTTCTGTGCCCTCAACTAGCTCCTACAATCTTGTCTTTGTTATTTGCTATCTTTGCTGTCCGGTTTGTCGTTTGAGCTAAAGACCTGAATTTTCTCTTCCGTTCCATTCCGCGCTGCCATCCGGGACTTACCAGGCACGTCGGTTCTTCCCCACGGTCTTCGCCGTCCCGCTCCTCTCCACGGGTCCGTGGTGACGGCCTCCCATGACGTCGTCACGGTCTGTGTCGGGCTGTGAGGCCGCCGTCGCCTTGTCGCCGTGTGCTCTGGTTTCCTCTCCTAGTCCGTCCTCGGCGCTACACGCAGGACAGCTGACTACCCGACGGAAAGCCCGCTGGGGCTGGGACTCACTAACATTTCGTGATACAAACGTGGCGTGCGAAACCAGCAGTGTCTCTCCATGTCACGGTGAGCTCGCTGAACACGAGATGGAGGGTAAGTTCTCAGTTACTGCAGCTCACACCGCAGGGTACCTGGGAGCGAGCCCCCATGGGTCCCCAAGCCCTGCGGAGTTAGCACGCTGTGTTTTCCGCGTGTGCGTCTCTTTTTCCATCTCTGGAAGTTCTCCTTGAGAGTTCATTGCAACTCTGATGTTCTGACGTAACTTTCGAACATACGGCATACAGGGAGAAGGTTCCTAAATGTAATTGCATGCTAATTTTGACCCCTGCATCAGTTCTGCATCAGTTTCACTGGCTAGAATTTTCTTCTCAGTGTGGGTTCCAGGCCCCTGAATCACTGCATACCTGGTAATCTTTGATAGGAGAACAAGACACAAGACGTTGTGAGGGTCTGTTTGCTTGTTTTTGTTTTGTTTGGTCTTGTTTTAACTGCTACAGGGTACATGCCTTCTCAGAACGAGGCAGAGGCGTGGCTCCACTGCAACCCCTTTACTCCACTGCTCCATCCGGTTGGGGCTTGGGGCTTGCACACACACAAGCCGGCATGCTCTCTAAGTTTCCCAGAACCACATTCGAACCGAGGTCAGCCATGTGGGATGGGCGCCCTCGACCACCAGCCACTGGGTCAGCCCAGGCGTGGTGGTTTTACCTGAAGCCACGGGAGGGTAGTCAACCTCAGGCCCTGTTTCAGGCTCCCACGGAGTGAGGGTGCACATGGTTTACGGTTAGTGTCGTCACAACCAGAGCCAGAGCCTTCGAGGTTCGCTCAGACCCCTGAGACGTGGCGTTCCCAGGTGCTCTGTGAGTGCTGGGCTCCTGCAACGGGGAACCCCATGAGGAGAAGCTCTGGGGGGCCTCTGCTGAACTGGGGGCACCCGCAGACCTGGGGGTTCTGCAGCTCTGTATCTCTGGGACCTCGCTGCGGCAGTGCAGGTCAGGAGCCCGGGGCGTCTGTGTTCTTCGTTTTTGATACCCAGTGTCGGGAAGATGGTTTTATGTATTTTAAGTTCTATGTATTTTTTTAAAGAATTATTTATTTAATTTTATTATTATTCTTGATTTGACCAGAGAGGGATGGAGAGGGAAAATGAGAACACGAGCCGCCACATCCGGGACTCAAACTGTGGTTGCAGTCTAGCGCCTTCGCCGCCTCAGCTCCTGCTGGCCCCGGCTCCGCAGTTCCATGCCCTCTTTTCCCTTTTCCTTTTCTTCTCTTTCTCTTTCTTCTTCCTTCCTTCCTTTCTCTTTGTGGCTTCTCTGGGAGGATAAATCAGTCCTGTCTGGGTGTGATGAGACCCCGCCGTCCCTACTTGGCCTTGATCAGAGGGACACCTTCGCGGGTACTGTTTTGCGAGAGGAGGAGAGATGCCTCCGAGAGTGAAGCGTGAACCAGCGGCAGACGGGGTGTGGGCGAGGCGGCCCTCTGGGTGGGAGGCAGTCTGCCCTGCCCTGGCTGGCACCCTGGCTGCTGACCCTGTCTGTAACCCCGGTTCTGGGGCTCGCTGGGGCCGCGCCTGACCCGACTCTGACCTTTTCCTTTTCTTCTCCGGGGCAGACGCAGCCCCTACAGCTCGGGCGCGCCCCTGCCATCCCCGGGGCCTCTGGATCCTGAGCCCTCGAAGGCCTCCCAGGGCGAGGCCGACACCAGCACACGAAGGCGCCTCTGTTCATGGCGGCCACATCCCGACGGACCGAGTGAGCGGGAAGGCTGTGAGTCGCAAACACATGAACACGCCTGTCTCTCTGGGCATCACGGTTCAGCCAGAGCACTCCCACGGTGCACAGACGTTGCGAAGCCTGGGTAAGGGTGTGCCGAAAGCTTTACTGGACACTCACCGAAACTGAAAAACGATGCCACACTGATTATTTTAATTCCAAGTCACTGTGTTTGTTTGTTTGTTTTATTTTGCTATAGGGTGAGTGCACTTGCCAGAGACAGAAAGAGAGCAAGAGAGACGGGGAGAGAGAGAGAGGACCGGCGAAGCTACGCCCAATCCTCTCCTGTCCAGTCTCTTCTTGGCATTTTGGGCACACATACACATGCACCTGGCATGACTTTAAGCTGCCAGACCCAGGACTCAAGCTATGCAGCCAGCACCCACCCCCATACCACCTGCCGGGCGGCTATTGTCAGTTTTACAAAAACAAGACAACAGGCAGCCGGGCCACCCCAGGGCTGAGCTGCGGTGAGTCCCTGGTCTGCAGCTCAGGCCAGCACAGCCCTGGGCCGCAGCGTGTGCCCGGCCGGCAGTGGATGGCAGGGAGCCAGCAGGGCCTGGGCCGCAGCGTGTGCCCGGCCGGCAGCGGGCTGAGCTGACTGTGAGTTCAGGCCGTGAGCACAGGCAGCAGTCGACACCCTCTGCCGGATGACCGGGTAGGTTAGGTGCCTGGTGTGACGGTGCCTCCACTTGTCCTTGCAGTGCCACGTCTCACTGATGAGGTGTCAGGCCATTCCTGGGGTCCTCAGTGACCAGGAGCTGCTGCCACTGGGCCTGGGCCTGTCGTCCCAGGAATTGGGCCTGGACAGGGCCCAGAAGGGGCAGCTATGTTGGCTGGGGGTGCGGAGGTGGTGGCAGAGCACGGGGCACAGTACAAGGCTGCTCTCCCTGGCCCTGCAGGTGGCCTCACGAGGTGCACGACTATAGTCTTGGCCTGAGCGGCTGCTGTCCAGGACATATGCTGGCCGGGGCTGGTCAGGGAAGCTGGTGTGAGCGCGCACGGAGGCTGCCTCCAGCAAGTGCAAAGAGGAATAAGGTGAGCACACACCAAAGTGCACTTGTGGGCTGTGGGAGTGAGGATGGACGGGCTGGGGGTGAGAGGATGGACGGGGCTGGGGGAGTGAGGACGGAGGGGCTGG
>NW_006159601.1:1105328-1114459 GCF_000334495.1 Tupaia belangeri chinensis | reverse complement strand
AGGCTCCCAGAGGCCCTGCTCTCAGCCAGGCTGCCTGCGTCCTGTGGGTCCCTGCAGACCCTCTGGCTTCCTTGGAGAAGTCTCCCTATGGAAGGATCTTTTTTACCCCAGGAACCTGCTGCAGGTTCTCCCGCTGAGCCTCTCCCAACACAAGGGTCGGTTCCCATGGATCCCACCCCTCGTCAGTGGCGAAGGCCCCCTGTCCACCCAGCAGCCCGTCCTGAGCCCACAGGAGCAGCACCACCGTCCTCGGGCTTGCTGTGGCTAACACCGCCCCCGGCCAGGGAAGCAGACAGGTGGGGAAGTGCCTCTCATGGTGTGGGGCTGCCTGGTCCAACCTGTGGGCAAAGACAGGCAGACACAGTAGCATCTTCCACTGCAAGCTCCTTTTTCCAAAAAACAAAACAAAACAAACAAACAAACAAAAACCCTGCTTATTTCTGAGAAAGAGCATGAGAGAGAGAGAGAGTAAGATTGGGGGACCAGGAGGCCCCGGCGGGGTCTGCACGCCCAGAGTCACCCCATCACAGCTGGCCAGGATGGGCTGTGGGCTGGGCTCTGAGCTGGCCTTGTCCTGAGGTCCGGCTTCAGCACTGCCCCCACCATCTGGCCTTGACCATGAGAGAAACAGGTAGTGGTTGGGTTCTCTGGGGAGACGGAGCCCGCGAGATCCCTGGGGACCTGGCCCCCGCGTCCGGTGGCTACAGGGCCCACACAGGCGTCAGCAAGCTGGGAACCCCGGACGCAGTGGGCTCGGTCCGAGTCCAAGGGCCTCGGAGTAGGAGGCCGATGGTGGGTGGGACTCAGGGTCCGAGGCTGAAAGCCTGAGCCCCGGGGCCGCCAGTGTGAGCCCTGGAGCCCGGACGTGCCACCTGGAGTGTGGGTGCCCCGTGGGAGACTCCCGTGTGTTCACTCTGGGCCCCTGGCTACGGGGACGGGCCACACTGAGGGCGGCTGAGCCCCACCTGGCACACTCAGACCCTGCGTTCATCCCTCAGGAAGCACCGTGGACATGCAGGGGGTGGTGGGTTTGGTAGGGACAGCAGTCCTCCCTCAGCCGCCCCGGACAGCAGAGCTCCCTGCCTCTGCACCTGGGAGGTCCACGCAGGGCCCCTGGGTTCTCAGGGTCTCGAACCCAGACCGGGGCTTAGACTTCGGCTTCCCCACCTCTGAGTCCTCGGGGCGTCCAATGCATCACCCAGCAGCTAAACGCAGGTGGAGACCTTGCCTTGGCAAGGCATGCCCTCCTCACGCAGTCGCCCCGAACCTCAGAAACGGTCACTCACCAGGCGCCCAGTGGGCAGTCGCCCGAGGATGGCGGGAGCGCTCCCCTCTGCACCCGCCCTGTGACCCTGTCTTTCACACGGATGAGAAGCCGGCGCGGGGGTCGTACTCAGCATGATGTTGTCCTCGGTTCCGACACCCACTGGCTGTGGGGCCACGCGCAGTGATGGCAAGGCCAGACCCTCAGCGATGTCCCTGCAGTCTCGGGCACGGCCCCCGTGTCTCTCATCAAAGCCTGTCCTGCCAGCCGTCACCCGGGTACCTCGGGGCCGACTGCCAGATGGAGACTGTGTGGGTGGCCTTGGGCAACACCAGTCCCTCCTCTGTCCACTGACTGCTCTGCCCAGGGCAACACTAATCTCCCCTCTGTCCACTGGCCCCCACCCTGGGGTGACACTGATCTGTCCTTCGTCCACTGACTCCTTTGCCCCAGGGCGACACTATCTCTCCTGTCCACTGTCCCCCTGCCCTGGGCAGTCTGTGAGCTGGGGATGGGCAGCAGCAAGTGTCTGACGTCACGTAAGTCCGTCCCGCACAGCCCACTTCAGGGCTGTCCCTCTGACAACCGCGGAACCCCACTGTGGGCCATTCTCGGGCTGTGAAGAATGTATCACGTGGACTTCCGCGGGGGACATTGCTCTCTGCATGCCCACTAAGCCGTGAGATAGGTTTGGATGGAAATCAACGCCCCAGAGCTGCAAGGCCTTGTGTTTCATAACTGCCGGAAGTGGACTGTCAGCTTCCTCTTAGCAGCAGTGACTTCAATACTCAGACAAGACATTGCGCCCCCAATTTCTGTGTCGCTGATGGTCCCTTACTTGGTTTAGAAAGACCAAGATCACGTTGGGTAATTTGAAACATATTTAAAGCATAGAACTTGCATTTTTTCCTCTTAAGCAAAATTGAGAGTTCCAGCCAATTTGCTAGTTTTATTTATAGCACTTTATTTCCTGAAAGAAGACAGGAAAGTGAGTCCCTGCCTCTCCCTCTCTGTCTGGCTCCTCCCCGTTCCCCGTCCGGCAGGGCCTGGGCTGGACGGGGGGAGTGCCCAGCACAGAGAGGCTGGGTTTGGACGCAGGCCCCAGGTACCCGGAGCAATGCAGAGAGCAGAGGCATTATGTCATTCCTTCGAAGGAATGAATTAAATGTGCTTCCTCAGGGTCTGATTGACAGCCCCGCACAGGGACGCGGCATATAAGGGGCGGCCCAGAGCTCAGCTGAGGCCACGTCCACCGGCAGAGCTCGGCACGGGACCCGGCCGCTCCCCTGCTCCGGCACAGCCTGGTCCTCCGGACCACGGCGCTCCTCGGCACTGCCTCTTCCTCACAGACTAGGTAAGGCTCTCTGTCCTTACCGACTGCACGACTCCATCCCCTGCCACCTCAGGGGGCTCCTGGTCTCTGGGGAGAAGGGCAGCGGAGAGCCTGCCTGAGGGTTGAGCATGCTCCCGGCTTGAGCATGTCACTTAGAGCGGAAGCCTGGGAAACACTTCTGTTGTCGGGGCATCAGAGTTAGTGACTGAAGAGGGTCGGCAGTTAGCTCCCTGAGAAGGTGGAAGGAGCCGACACGCAGAGACCCCACATCAGCATGCGGCCGGCCGGGAGTGTGAGCGCCGTTAGGGACTGCTGTGGCCAGTGAGGGCTGTGACTGGCAGAGGCAGGACTTTGCTCCCCCTGGAGGGTGGGTCCCCCGGCCGCTTTCACGGAAGGGAGTGGTGTCTCAGCAAGGTCCCTTTCTGCGGCGCTAGCTCGCGGGAGTCCAGCTGTGTGCTGCTTTGCAGAAAGGCTTTGGGATCCTTGGAGCGGGGTGAGATGAGCACAGACACAGGACTGGCTGTGAGCATGGCGAGGATGCACGCCAGGCCCCTTGCGTGGTGCACTCGGCCACGGGTGCCTCTCCAAGGCCCGGGTCCTTGATGCCGCACCCTCCTGTGCTGGTGGCTCCCGCCAGATGGGGTGGGAGCCTCGGCCCGAGGGCAGCAGACCTCTGACCTTCTCCAACGCCCCACTACCTTCCAGGCAGAGCTGGTGTCATCCCACCACCCCGCGGTCGGCAGGCGACGGGGCACTCTCCGGCTCGCACATCCGGGCCAGTGCTGGAGAGGCGGGAGGGCCAGGGTCTGCTGGGCCGGCTCCTCTGAGACCGCTCCGTGGTGCCGCCCGCATGGGCACCATTCTCCCCGGGGCTCCCCGGAGCGCACCCTCCCAGGGCTCTGCAGAGGCCCCAGCACCCTCGTCTCTGCCGCTGCGGCCCAGGGAAGGGCAGGGGAACACTCCTGCAAGAGGGTCGGGTGCTCCTGGCCAGGGCGAGGCCAGCTCTGCTGCAGACGCACTTCCAGTATTCCTGCCCTCAGCTTCCCATCAGGTGCCACGAGGCAGGTTGTGATTAAATGTGCTTCGCACTCCAGCACCGTGTCGCTACACACTCCCAGGGAACCGCGAGACCGGTGTTTCGAATGACCGTTCTCCCTGTTCTACGGGCGAGGGCGAGGGCACAGTGGCCCAGTGATCGCCATGGGCTGCCCCGCGAGCCCCCGTGTCGCCTCCTCGGTGTGACGGCTGAGACACGCCTCCATGCCCTTTCAGCCCTAGGTCCCAGGTCCGCTCCAGGAGCAGCCGCAGCCCCTTCCGTGGGAGCGTGGCGGCCGGAAGGCGCCTGTCAGGGCACCCACGTTCTTGAGGGCGCCCTGGGCTCTCGACCTGGGAAACGCTAGCAAGTCCACGCCTGTGAGGTTGCGGGAGTCAGGGTCCGCGTGTTGGCTCCTGCTGAGAGGAGGAGGGTCCTCGGAACACCCTCACAGCGTTCTGGACACGGAAGCTGAGCCCCACATGGCTTACCCGGCTGTGAGGGGGTTAAGACAGAGCCGGGCTTCCGTCCAGGTCTCCTGACTTTTGTCCAGCGTGTGCTGAGCCAGGCCAGCTTGCAACCCCCAAGAATGGAAAACAGGCCTGCAGGAAAAAGAAAGGCAGGGTAAGCTTCGTGCTAAGGAGAACACTGCTGTTTGTAAGATGCACAGTTTCCAACTTTCACACACGGCTCCCTTGATTCTGTTCCACGAAGTTCCACGGACCTGTTCTCTGTCTCGGGTATTTACACAATCACGTCTGTGGACTGCTGCTCCAGGCGGGATGTTTTCTAAACTTGAGCTTTCTGGGTTCGAGTCCATTAGAGAATGTCACTGGGCAAGCCCTGGGTTCATCTGTAAACAGGGACGGTCAGAGTGTGCTCCGAGGTCACTACCAAGATTAATAACTGGGTCTTTAGAGTGTGGTTAGCGCAGAGCCACCAATTCTAGCCCAATAAATATTAACCAGAGTCAAGAGGGTCTTATTTGAAAAGCAAGTTTCTTGTCTAATTCTAGCTTCTGATGTTTATAATCAGCACAAACCATTCCTAAGTGGTCGCATGCCTGGCTTTCTCGTCCACACTCAGGGCTTAACTTAGGTCCGGTTTGTCTGCAGGGTCGCAGCTCAGGAGGCGGGATGCTCCGGGTACTGGTCCTGCTGGTGCTGTGGGCCAGCCTCAGCGTCCGAGGTGAGTGCGGGCAGGGGCCGTGGTTCGGGGCTCCTGGACGTGGTCTCGCTGCAAAGTGAGAGGTGATAAAAACGGTGGGACGTGCTGGCCGGTGGGACCTTCGTGACTCTTTGGCGAACAGTATTTATGTATTTGAGTCCATATAACATGAAGCGATTAAAAAGCATTCGCCCCTGGAGGTGGAGCACTCTGCTATGCCCAGCTTAGTCTTGTCTTGTCTGAACTTGCTGGATGGCGCACCCTCACCAGGGGCAGAGGGAGAAAGGGACAGTGAGTGGGCGCCCCCGGGGGGATGGTCACACTGCGCTTCCTCCGTTTCTCCTTCTGAGATTTGGGCACACTCACACGCACACCCACGTGCGTGCAGACCATGCAGTCGGCCACGTGGGATCCAGCCTCTTCGACCCCCAGGCCACGGACGGTTCCCGTCTTTCTCCACGCTGTATGTGCAGTGCTGCGTGTGCTTGGCGATTTGTAACCTCTTTTCTTCACACTTTCTCCTGACCATTGTAGAACACGCCTTAAATACTCTCCCGTGCGTTTATCCCTGCACCACCGCGCTCATGACTGTACAGTGCTCCTTCACGCTAAACCTGGTGTTCTTAGGCCAATTCCCTAAACCGTGGCTTTACTCCCCAAGTACAAAGCATGACCAAAGCAATGCACTTGGAGATAAGTTTCTCCTAGCGTCTGTGACTGTGTTGTTTAGGCACGTCATGGAGACACTGTCGCTGAGCCACAGATTGTAACGGTACTGACTCCACACAGCTGTACCGACAGTGGTGCGGCTTACACCTCTTGGCAATGCTGTGTTTGTGTCAGTCTTTGCCACAGGGCGGGTGCACTTGCTGGGAGGGGGACCAGAAGTTGTCCCCCGGGTGTCCATGCCTCATCCCTTCTTCTCCACTGTTCTCTTAGGATTTGGGGTGTGTACACACGGGCACCCACTGTAATGTTCCAGCTGCCTGGTCCGGGACTTGAGCTGGGGTTGGCCATGTGGGATTCCTTGCCACCTCCTGATCCCAACAATGTGTGTTCTAACGCTTAAATTTAGCAAGTATCAGATGAAAATTTACTTTTTTAAAAAATCTGTGTTCAGAATACCATTTTGGGTTATTGGCTTTGATGGTGACTTAAAACCGTCTATTTATAGACTTGAAACCAATTCTTGTCCTGGAGTGCACATTTTGACTTGGAAAGTGGGGCCAGCAGGTGGCGTGGTGGTAAAGGCACTGGATGCTCCCGCATGGCCGACCACGGTTTGAGTCCTGAACCTGGTGGCTTGCTTTCTCACTTTCCCTCTCTCGGTCTCTCTGTGTTTCTCTCTGATCAAGTGAAAAGTAAATAAATAAAATGAAACAGAATAATTCGTTAAATGTGCTTTTACGAGACAAGGTGGAGCGTGGTCTAAGTAACGCAGATGACCTCGACGAGGATAGGGTGCACGGAGGCTCTGTCGCAGTGCGGCTAAAGGCATGTCACCGTCCCCTCCCCTCTGTCCCCTTTGGCAGCTGGTGAGCAGGACAACGAGGTCTCCTTTGACCTTCTCAGCGTCAGCGGTATCGGCCGCAAGACCATCGGTGCCAAGCTGTTCCGCGGGCCTGACCCCGGCTCGCCGGCCTACCGCTTCGTCCGCTTCGACTACATCCCTCCAGTGAGCGCAGACGCCCTGGGGAGGATCACCACGCTCATGCGGCAGAAGGAGGGCTTCTTCCTGACGGCCCAGCTCAAGCAGGACGGCACGTCCCGGGGCACGCTGCTGGCCCTGGAGGGCCCCGGTGCCTCCCAGAGGCAGTTCGAGATCGTCTCCAATGGACCCGCGGACACGCTGGACCTCGCCTACTGGCTGGACGGCTCCCAGCACGTGGTCTCGCTGGAGGACGTGGGGCTGGCCGACTCCCAGTGGAAGAACATCACGGTGCAGGTGACGGGCGAGGCCTACAGCCTGCACGTGGGCTGCGACCTGGTGGACAGCTTCGCGCTGGACGAGCCCTTCTACGAGCAGCTGCAGGCCGACAAGGGCAGGATGTATGTGGCCAAGGGCGCCGTCCGCGACAGCCACTTCAGGGTGCGTGGGCTGGGCCACGGGGCGGGCGCTGCGGAGCTGACCGGGCGAGGCACAGCTCATTTGGCCTCAGAGTCACTCAGCCCACACACGCACGTGCCGCTACATGCAGTGCATACACACACGTGTGCACAGTTCAGTGCATATACCACACACACAACATACCACACACCACATGCCTGCACTGCGCTGCATGCCACAGACACATGCAAACTTAGCACACCACACACCCCATGCACTGTACACATTACATACATGCACACCGCATGCACATGTACCACTCAATATACTCCACACACCATACCACACATGAACACCACACACGCCACATACGCATGTGAGCACACATGCCACACCACACACATACATGTAAACACATACACTATGCACACCACACACACCATATATGCACACACAACACACAAATATGAACACACATGTACATAAACAGCACACACACATTCACACACATCCACGTGTGCCCCAAACCACACAAACGCACATAATAAATTCACATGTGTGTGCACACAGATGCACAGACACACCTTCACACTCTTACACACACGACTGTCCCTCACGTGGTCACACGTGGCCCCACATGTACACACACACCTTGCTGGGCCGTGCTGCAGTGGGAGCTGTCACCGTGTGTGTCTGACCTGCGCTGAGCTCACTGACAGAGGGCAAGTCAGGCTTGCTGGTCAGGAACTGACCCTCCCGGGGTCTCTGGCGACCTCAGGTTCGCTGCAGCCGAGGCCACGCCCAGCCTGTAGTCGTGCCGTGAAATGGCCAGGCAGCGCGGGCCTCTACAGGTGAGGGCGAGCACGGGCCAGGCGGAGGGGCACGTGGGCCAGGAGGAGGAAAGCCCCCGTGGCGTGCCTGCATGCTGCCTCCCCAGACCCGAGCGTGTCCTGGCAGTGGGGACGAGCCTGAGCTGCTGCCTCCGTCCCGGACTGGAGACACCCCTCTTGCTATTGAGCTGATGTCTCGTGGCCACAGACGCACCCCGAACCCTCGGAGAGGGCGGCCTCCCTCCACGGAGAGGGGGACACACTCACGCACCAGCGTCCCATCCCTGACTGGGCCCGTGGCCTTCTGACACCTTTACCAAGAGTGACCTGACTGAGCGCGAGGCCCCTGTGAGGGAAGAGAGGCCTAGAAAGTGCTGAGCCCGTCCACGAATGCCCGCAGTGCGCGAGGCCGCCTCCCCTTCTCCAGGTCCCTGTGCACGCCCGGGGGTGGCCTGTGTGAGACTCCCCCCTGCTTCTGCCGTGCTGAGCACTGAGTTTTACGGGGCACCTGGTCACAAGAGCCACACATCTGCTCTCAGAGGCACGGCCTGGCCCTCAGAAGAGGGTCGCAATGCGCGTTGGCCTGTATGCCCGCCGTTGCTCACCCTGGTTCCCCTCTCCCCCACCCCGTCTGCACTGCAGGGCCTGCTGCAGAACGTCCACCTGGTGTTCGGGGATTCGGTGGAAGAAGTTCTGAGCAAGAGAGGCTGCCAGCAAGGCCGGGCGGGTAGGTGTGCCCGGGGCAGAGCGTCCCCGCCTGGCACAGGTTTCTACTCTGACTCGTGCGTGCGTGTGTGTGTGCATGCGTGTGTGCGAGGGCTGTTTAAGTTCCAGGATCTGAATGAGGCGCCATTACTCCCTATAAACAGGTTAGCCAGTCAACTCAAACAGGTCGATATCTGAAACAGCAAATTGCTCCGAGGATTAATTTCAGAATAGATGTTAATAATCAGAAACCTTCATTAGGTAGGTGGAAAATGAACCCTGGTACTTTGCCGTGACTCCAAACATGAATAAGGTCTCTGGAACAGCCCCTCTACATGCAAAATAGCACAGCCTCGACACCCTCGGGCCGTCCCTGGGAGTCTCCCTGCTAGGCTCCCGGGCTCCCGGGCTGCAGGCGGCTGCCCCAGGACGCCCGCCCCAGGTCTGTTCCAGGCCGTCTTGGCCGACACTGCCTGGACCTCTGTCCTGGTGGCCCCGTGCTCGGCTCCTTGCACGCGGGCATCTGCCGGGGACTAGCCTCGGCATGGGTGGGTTATCTCGACGGAGGCAGCGAAGGTGAACAGAAGGCAGAGCCTCGGTGCCTTTTCATGCACGTCCTTTGCCGGACACCCCTCAAAGATCGCTCTCTGAGGAGTGACCACTGCTAGGAATCATCGTGCCTTTTTATTGAAAATGGGATACATGCAAGTACATGGGTGAGGGGCAGTAAAAGATTTACTCTAAGGAACAGG
>NW_006159601.1:1099204-1104761 GCF_000334495.1 Tupaia belangeri chinensis | reverse complement strand
TAAAACTAGCCTTAAACTAACTTAGTTTTCATATGCTACTGATGCTACTTTGGCTTATACTATTTTGACCTAACATATGTCAATTTTGGCTTAGACAGACAAGTGGGGGAGTCTCAAACTTCCCGCCCTCTTCTTACGGAACCACATTCCTATAAGAGCACTAATTGGCTTTATTGTAATGGTTGGGGGTATCTTACTCTTGCAGGATACCGTAATAACAGTAAAACTCATGGCAGAGAAATTAACTACAGGCCAGTAAAACGACACAAGCAGAGTTAGGAAACCGCTGGCCTGGTCTTGCCGTTTCTTCCCAGCCCGGGCCATGGGAGACAGCCTCTTTACCAGTTTGTGTTGTCTGCATGGCCCCGTCAGGTGTCCTTCAGCCTTCAGAGTGACTTGAGATGAGCTTGTCTCCTCGTTCCACCACGACAGAAGCTCAGGCCCAGGCAGGCTGGCCGAGGGGCCGCTGGAGCTAGGCAGCTGCGGACGGCGGGGCGCGGACCCGCGCTGGCCTCTGCAGGGCAGGCAGTCTCGCCCGCTCTGTGATTGAGTGGTGTGGGGGACTGAGACAATGTCTGTGTCACGTTTCACGTCTGTCACGGCAGATGTGATAGCTGTATGGCCGCACACTCGGGAACGTGCAGGGCGAGCCGCCTGACACGGAGTCCTGCTCTGAGCCAGGCAGGCACAAGTGGCTGGATCCTCACGGTGCCGGGGTGCCAAGCTCAGGGTGCCCTGGGCATGAGTTCCTTGCCCTGCCTGTCGACACTGGCTCTGGCAGGTTCCCCTGCTGTGCTGCGTCCCTGAGGCTAGGGCTGCGGTCCCCCTTTCAGCCCGCTGGTCGGCTGGAGGGCAGGGCAGGGCAGCAGAGGACGTGTGCCCCCTATGGCCGAGGCGGCCTCTGTGAAGGGAAAGCTCACACTGCAGGATCCCTCGCCCCGATACTCTGGGACCCTCCCTGGGGGAGGTGTGGACCCCGTGCCCCAAGGAATCAGTCACCCTGGAAATCAGTGGACAAGATTAACCTCCTCTGACAGCACAGCTCACAACTCTCCAGAGGCAGACACAGTTTGGCTTTTAATGGCATACACTGTAATGAGCACGGCTTCCTCCCAGGTCCCAGGCTCAGAGCTGTCGCCAATATTGCAACTGTTACAAACAGCCCTTCAAGGGGCCAGCAGGCCGTCTGCTCGGAGTTCCTGGACTCACACGTGGCAGACTGTGGTTTAAGCCTAGGACCCGGTGGCTTGAAAATCACGCCAATTGTGTGCAGGCATGCCCGAAATCCCAGGAGGAGCATGGAGAAGGGATTTTGACATGGCCACCCCCCTGGATGGTGATTTCTCCCTTTCCCTCTCACTATGTCTCTCTGGAGAGCTTGCACGCCCTATGGTAAACACTTTTTTAAAAAATTCAAAGTTAACTGGAAGGTTTTTTTCTTTTTTTTTTTGAGAGGTTTTCGCTATAGGGCATGTGCGCTCACCAGACAGACAGAGAGAGACATAGAGACAGAAAGCGAGAAATCACCCCCCGGGGGGCATGGCCACGCCGCAATCCCTTCTCCTCCATTCTCCTCTCGGGATCTTGGGCATGCACACACTCGCACCCGGCGTGAGTTTTAAGCCACTGGGTCCAGGACGCGAACTGCAGTCGACTACACGGGAGTCCAGTGACATAGCCATTACGCTAATTGCTTGTCCCTGGAAGGGGGTTTTTAGTTCTCCTTAAAAACAGCTTCATGCAGAAATTGACAGCCGTGGGCTCAGGCCACACCTGCTGGCACCAGGCAGGCTGGGTCAGCTGGGCGGGCCACCACCCTCTGCAGAGGTGTGGCCCTTGGGGACACTGCAGCTGGCCGATGGTGCTGGCAGTGTCCCAGCCCTCTCACTGCGTATTAACAAGGAGCGACCCTGTGAAGGGCCAGGTGCCCTAACCGTGTCACCACTGGGACTGCAGAGACAGGGACTCTCAGGCCCGTGGAGGGTCTACCACTGGGTCAAACCGGATCCACGGCTGGCAGGACTGCAAAGACGTGAACTGTTAGGTGCTTAATACTCAAAGAAACAGAGAAAGAAATCCCAGGCGGGCTGGAGGTTGTTTCTAGTTACGAAGGCGAAGGGGCTGAATGAGGCCACTGGGAATCCACTCTGGTGGACTCAGCACCTGAGGGACTGGTCACGTGTTAGGAGTGAGGGGCCTGAGGGTGGCCAGGCCGTTCACGTGACTGTGGAGGGGCCAGTGGCCCAGTGCTAAAGCCCCGTGATGGACTGGCCTGGACACGGACGAGCACATTCAGTTCTGGGGAAGGAAGCGTGTCAGGAGTGACAGTGACTGTGGGGAGGCGGGGCCTGGGTGCAGCTAAATGCCACCGCTGCGTCCTCTGACAGCTGGCAGCCAGCGCCCGCTGTCACAGCCCCTCATGCTTCCTCATAGCCGAGAACAACGCCATCAGCGAGGCCACAGAGACACTGCGCCTGGGCCCTCAGGTGGCCACGGAGTACGTGGGCCTGAGCGCCGCACGGAGGCCGGAGGTGTGCGAGCACTCGTGCGAGGAGCTGACCCGCATGGTCCGCGAGCTCTCTGGGCTCCACGTCACCGTGAACCAGCTCAACGAGAACCTCAACAAAGTGGTGGGTGGCTGCAGCATGGGTGTGCGGGCGGCAGTGTGGGTGTGCGGGCGGCAGCGTGGGTGTGCGGGCGGCAGCGTGGGTGTATGGGTGGCGGGCAGCGTGGGTGGCAGGGTGGCGGGCAGCGTGGGTGGGCAGCGAGGCTGGCAGCATGGGTGGGCAGGGTGGTGGTCAGCGTGGGTGGGCAGAGAGATGGGCGGCATGGGTGGTCAGCGTGGGCGGGCAGAGAGGCTGGTGGTGTGTGTGTGCAGCATGGGTGGGCAGCGTGGGTGGCCATGCTCTGGCAGGCCTGGAGCCTCCGTGGGCTGGGAGGTGCCAGGGGACGTGTGGTCAGAAGGGTGAGGGGAGCCCTGGCACTGTAGGAGGTACGGCAGAAGATGGGCACACGGGTCCTGGTGACTGGGGCTACGCTGTCGTGGTGGCTGGGCGCATGGGCAGTGGGGCAGTGGGGTGGAGGAGAAGGGCAGAGGAAGGGCCCAGTCCCCGCAGGCTGCTGTGGAGCACGCGGACCCTGGGGAAGGGGTCCTGCACCTGCCGGCCAGCCCCGCTCCCTCGGAGGAGCACACCCCGCTTACACCTTGGTCTACAGTATGAGAACTGTCGCCCTTTCTGCTTCTTTGTGGGGAGGGGGAGCAGGTGCCCCAAGAGCCCACTAGGGCCAAGGCTCTGGTACGGGAGGCCTTCCGGAACCTTCCACCTGGGCGTGGTGCAGGGCAGCCTCGGGTCGCAGTTGTGGCGGCTCCTCCTCTGTTGTGCTCGGTGGTCCTGCATGGTACTGCCGTCCCTGGGAAGAGGCGCGTCCTGTGACCTGGGGTGGGGTCGCCTCCCGTAGGGCCTCCTTTCCCCTGGCTGCCTGAGGCTGCGCCCAACCCCACAGCACTCGTCGGCAGCACGTCCCCTTCCACACTGCAGTGAGCCTCTGGACGGCCATTGAACCCACAGTGGGGACGGGCACGGCTCAGAGAGCGTGGGAGTGTGGGTGGATGTGGAGCGTTCTCTGCACAAAGGCCTTCCTCCGCGATTCTCATCACCCCCAACCAGAGATCGCCACAGGGTGAGGGCGTGCCCTAGTGTAGTCCAGAGGAGTGCACACAGGAGGGGACGCAGGGCACCTTCGGGGACACTGCCGTGCTCACGACTGGTGTTCTCACGCTGCGCCTTTTCCTCCGATCGGCAGCCGAGAACACCAATCCCCTGCCTTTCCCCGAGTGCATGCTCTGGGGATAGGGCTGTCCGTTGGACCGTGGCTGTCCCTGGATGCGGCACTGGCCTTAGCTCAGGGGCCCGTGGGCCCTTCCTGCCACAGCAGCGCCTGGCAACCTCCTCCCCGCGAGGCACAGCCGGCCACAGTGGTGGGGTCCGCCAAGGCCAAGGCATGCCAGGGCGTGTGCTGCTCAGACCACGCTGCGTGTGGATGTAGGAGGAGCCACTGTGGGGCCGGGGTCTGTGAGGAGTGTCCCCTGCAGGACGTTACGTCCCACGCCTGAGCGCCTGCCCCTAAGCAGAGCTGCACTGCAAGGGTGGTCTGGTGTGAGCCCAGAGCTCGTCTGCCATGCACGTGGTGGTGGATGCACCCAACTGCTCCCAACTGTGCCCTCGGTTTTCCAGTCAGACGACAACCAGCTCCTCTGGGAGCTCATCGGCGGCCCTCCGAAGACAAGGAACGTTTCGGCCTGCTGGCAGGACGGCCGGTTCTTTGCCGAGAACGAGACCTGGGTGGTAGACAGCTGCACTTCATGTACCTGCAGGGTGAGGCCCGGCCCTGTCCTGCCCTCCCCGGGGGCGGTGGGCCCTGCGGACGCAGCTGCACTCAGATTGTCCCCTGCGGGGCGACCAGGGCCAGGCCAGCTCGGGGAGAGCCCTGCGCTCCTGTGTGAAAGAGAAACCCAGACGGGGTGGTGACTGGCAACCCCACCACGCGGCCCGCCCGCTGGTCCCTTGTATGTGCGGGACCCCGTTTGCACCTGGGTGCCCGTGACACGAGGCCGGCCGAAGGTGTCAGACGGCAGTGGAGCTCTTTGCTGCCGTTACCGGGCACCGGTCCCTGTGTACGGCACCCCACGTCCTCCTCCGTGGAGCAGGCGGTCCGCGATGTTCTCATCACTCCAGGCAGGGTGGGGGCCAAGCAAAGCTCACAGCCTGGCCCCTCTGCGCAGTCTGCACGGGCCCTGACCTGGGGCGGGAAGCCTGCACTTGTCTCGGGCCCCTGCCCGGCCCTGCACTGGGCCTCCCTGAGAAGTCAGGCCAACAGGGGTCTCTCTTGACCACAGAACTTCAAGACCGTCTGCCGCCAAATCTCCTGCCCGCCGGCCACGTGCGCCAGCCCGGCCTTCGCCGAGGGCGAGTGCTGCCCGTCCTGCTCCCACGGTAGGCTGCTCGCGGGGCATGTCGTTTACTGGTTCGCCGACTCGGCGCGGGGGTGAGGCCAGGGAGGGTTGGAAGTGAGCCCAGGCCCCTGGTCGCCCCGGGGAATGCACACAGGGCTGAAGGTGCTCGCCAGTACTGGGGCTGTGGGGGCAGGAGGGCTCTGTCCTGTCCAGTGGCCTTTCAGAGGTGAAGCCAGCTCCCACGGACGCACGCTACAGACAGAGCCCGACTCCCATGGACACACGCTACAGACAGGACCCGGCTCCCACGGACACACGCTACAGACAGGACCCAGCTCCCATGGACACATACTACAGACAGAACCCGGCTCACTGTTACAGACACACGCTACAGACAGGACCCGGCTCACTGTTACAGACACACGCTACAGACAGGACCCGGCTCACTGGTACAGACACAAACTACAGACAGAGCCCGACTCCCACGGACACACGCTACAGACAGAACCCGGCTCACTGTTACAGACACACGCTACAGACAGGACCCGGCTCACTGTTACAGACACACGCTATAGACAGAGCCCGGCTCCCACGGACACACGC
>NW_006159601.1:1096971-1099106 GCF_000334495.1 Tupaia belangeri chinensis | reverse complement strand
CCGGCCGCACGCTACAGACAGAGCCCGACTCCCATGGACACACGCTACAGACAGGACCCGGCTCCCACGGACACACGCTACAGACAGGACCCAGCTCCCAGGGACACATGCTACAGACAGAACCCGGCTCACTGTTACAGACACACGCTACAGACAGGACCCGGCTCACTGTTACAGACACACGCTATAGACAGAGCCCGACTCCCACGGACACACGCTACAGACAGAACCCGGCTCACTGTTACAGACACATGTTACAGACAGGACCCGGCTCACTGTTACAGACACACGCTGCAGACAGGACCCAGCTCACTGGCTCGGGAAGGCCCCACGTAGGTGTGACGGGCCGAGCTCAGGGGGCGAGCAGGGGAGACGCTTCCACACGTATGTGCAGGCGTGACGGGTGTGGTGCTCACAGACCTGCAGGTGCGCGGAGCCTGGCCTCTGCACGCTAGAAACCCGCTGTGTGGAGGGCTGTGCCCTGATGTCCCTGGGGTCTCTGTACCCCGACAGTGCATTCTGAAAACCGAAGTGGCCAGAGTCAGCCCTGCCTTTCCCCGGGCTCCTGGCCCTCCGTGGCTCCCCGGTGCCAGCACCCGCCTTCTGTGGTCTGCTACACGGAATGCATGCCACCCTTCCATGTTCAGGACGCTGTATCCCCACTGCTCCCCCGGGCTGGCCTCACCCCTCCCAGACACCTCATGCCCCTGGCCCTCTCAGGACACAGAGCCTCTCGCTACTGTGAGGACGTGTCTCTCAAGAACGTGTGCTTCTTGTTCACGAGTGAGTCCCCTCCCGTCCCCGCTCCTCAGGATACAGCAGATGGGCTGGGGTCCACCCCTGCTGTAGGCAGGGCCCTGGGCTGGTGCACAGAGATGGGGCGCCGAGTCTGCAGCACGTCCAGCCCTCCCCGTCCGCAGTGACCCGGCGCTCTGGCCTTTATCTGGAGCCCCACAACCTGCCCTCTAGAGGGGTGGGACGGACAAGGGTTTGCAGAGCTGAGGCCGGGCCACCCTGTGATTCTGGATGTGACGCTGCGCTCCGGGCTGCAGGCTCACCAGCTGTAGAACGCAGACGGAGGGGTCCGTCTAACATTAAAACGGGCGCGGGGTGCCCCTGCCCCCTCGCGCTGCCCCAGACGCCCGCTGGGTCTCTGTAGCTGCACGGCTCTGATACAGGCCTGTCCGTCCTCCCACGCAGGGCTCACAGTACCTGGAGGGTTTCTTTGCAGGCAACTGCCATTCTATTTAGCTTGTCTTGATTTAAATGATCTGAAAAAACATTCGGTAATTTCAGGCAATAATCGGACGGTTCCGTTACCCTAGTAAACCAGCGAGTGGGGGCGGAGGGGACGGGCTGCCTCTGGTGTGCATCAGCTCTCCCTCCTTTGCCAGCGACTTTTACGGATGTGGTCACCACCTCCCCAGACTCACAGGGCTCAAACCACCCCAGGCTCAGTTGGTGCTGTCACCTCTGGGCTCGGAGGCAATCCAGCACCTCCCGGGAGCAGACCTTTCCTGAGACCCGGGGCTCCCTCACCCCAGGGCACTGCCCACTGCCCAGGCCCTGCATGTGGTCTGACCAGGCCACAGGCCAGTGGCAGGGCCTGATAGTGCCGTGTCACCCTTCTCGGCCAGCAGTGGATGGCGAGGACGGCTGGTCTCCCTGGGCGGAGTGGACCGAGTGCTCTGTCACCTGTGGGTCCGGAACCCAGCAGAGGGGCCGGTCGTGCGACGTCACCAGCAACGCCTGCCCGGGGCCGTCCATCCAGACTCGGGCCTGCAGCCTGGGCAGGTGTGACCCCCGCAGTGAGTTTCTGGGGCCCTGCCTCAGGGCAGAGGGGCAGAGGGCAGCTCCGGGTGGTCCGGGTCTGCAGGGGATAGGGCTGCTCCACAGTGTCTACAGGCTCCACACGGGGCAAGGGCTCCTGGGCTTTCCAGCGGGGGGGTGGGGGTGGGGACACTCAGGTCCCCAGCAGAGTGGGTCTCGGGGCTCACCTGCATGGGCCTTCTGAGCCCATGCTCCCCGGTCAGTCCGACAGGATGGTGGCTGGAGCCACTGGTCGCCCTGGTCCTCGTGCTCGGTGACCTGCGGCGGCGGCCACATCACCCGTATCCGGCTCTGTACCCGCCCGG
>NW_006159601.1:1095069-1096083 GCF_000334495.1 Tupaia belangeri chinensis | reverse complement strand
CTCCGAAGGGAGGGGGCCTGGAGCCACTGGTCGCCCTGGTCCTCGTGCTCGGTGACCTGCGGCGTCGGCAACATCACCCGTATCCGGCTCTGTAACTCCCCGGTGCCCCAGCTGGGGGGCAGGAACTGCAAGGGGGGCGGCCGGGAGACCAAGGCCTGCCGGGGACCCCCGTGCCCAGGTGAGTGGGTGGGCGCGAGGCCCTGCGTGGGGCTGTTCAGAGTAGGTGCTTGCAGGGAGGGCGCGGTTGGGCAGAGGGTGAGGTGGAAGCTGGTGCGGGGCTGGAGGGCTGGGCTTTGCCTCCCCTGCAGCGACCCCTGCAGGCTGCCCTTGGGCCAGGCAGCATGCATGGAAGTTGCCGTGCTGGGAGTGCACTGCCGCGGGGCAGGGGTGCAGCACCAGGGCCCTTTAGAAAGTGATGCTGATGGGTGTGGACCTGGGGTGCCTCGCCACTCCCAGCTGTCCGTCCGTGCCCAGGAGCCATGTTTCCTGGGGTGACTGTCCACTACCAGGACACACTGCAGGGTAGGGAGCTCTGGCTCAGCGCTTTCCCCAGGGCTGTGGGGGCCTGTCGCCCACGGCATCCGGAGTGCGAATCCCTGATCAGGAGAGGGTTTGGTGGCATGGGCGTCCCAGGCCCATAGCTCCGTGAGAGCAGAATGCAACCGTTCCCTGCCATGGCAGGGCTGGCACTCAGGCCCCGCAGGCCCTCCTCTGAGCCCCTCCCTGGGTCTCCCCACAGTGGACGGCCGCTGGAGCCCCTGGTCCCCGTGGTCGGCCTGCACAGTCACCTGTGCCGGCGGGATCAAGGAGCGCTCGCGGGTCTGCAACAGCCCAGAGCCGCAGCATGGGGGGAAGGCCTGCGTGGGCGACGTGACCGAGCGGCAGATGTGCAACCGCAGGAGCTGCCCCGTAGGTGGGTGCGCGGCGCGGCGTTGTGGGTGTGGAGCCCCGGCACGCCCCCACGGGGGGCGAGGGTTCTGACGGGAAGCGGCTGCTCTCACCCTGCTGGACAAG
>NW_006159601.1:1092876-1094795 GCF_000334495.1 Tupaia belangeri chinensis | reverse complement strand
TGGCAGAGAAAAGCCGCTGTCGGCGTCCACAGGGCCCGGGGCACTCCCTGTCAGACGGGAAAGCACGCTGTATGGCATGGCGGTGCGTGTGCGTCGGCACGGCCACGTGCACATGCCTGCTGGAAGTCGCGACTGGAAGGAGGGTTTCTGAGGCCACGGCTTTCCACCGTGCCAGGGCAGTGCCAGGGTATCCCTAAAGCATGAGTTTAGGACAGCTGTCAGCCATGCGGGCACCTCCCTGGGCGTGCCCGGGCTCGCGCGGGGTCACACGCAGCGCTGACTCGACCAGCCTGCCCGCAGATGGGTGTCTGTCCAACCCCTGCTTCCCTGGAGCCGAGTGCAGCAGCTTCCCCGACGGGTCCTGGTCCTGTGGCTCCTGCCCAGTGGGCTTCCTGGGCAACGGCACCCACTGCGAAGACCTGGACGAGGTGGGCGTCCGGGCCGGCTGCGGGGAGGGCAGCAGGGTGCCCGTGAGACAGACTGGGCCGCTCACATCTGTGCCCCTGCAGTGTGCTGTGGTCACGGATGTCTGCTTCCCCGCCGGCAAGCCGGGACGCTGCATCAACTCCCAGCCGGGCTTCCACTGCCTGCCCTGCCCGCCCCGCTACCGAGGGAGCCAGCCTTCCGGAGTGGGCCTGGAGGCCGCCAAGACTGGAAAGCAGGTGGGCAGGCCGCCTGCATGGGCCCCCTCCAAGGCTTTAACGCATCAGGAGAGTCCAGGGAAGTGGGGTGGGACTGGCGAGGGGAAGGGTGACATCCTGGGTGGAGGGCCTGCCCACAGGTGCCGAGGCCTAGCTCTGCCCGAGTCTTCCTCAACAGGGCAGACTCAGGGCTGGGCTGTCCGGTGGGGTCCGAGCATCAGGTGGCAGGCGTGTCTGTCTGTGCCGTGGCAGGGTGAGCGGTGGGCCGGAGCCCCCTGATGGCTGCTCTGGGAGCCCTCACAGAGCACCCCTGCATGGGCCCTCTCAGCGCTGCGGGCTCCTGCGTGTCAGAGACTCATGTGGGCCCCGTCCCCAGGTGTGTGAGCCTGAAAACCCCTGCAAAGACAAGACGCACAACTGCCACGCACACGCGGAGTGCATCTACCTGGGCCACTTCAGCGACCCCATGTTCAAGTGCGAGTGTCAGACCGGGTACGCCGGCGACGGGCTGGTCTGCGGGGAGGACTCGGACCTGGACGGCTGGCCCAACAGCGACCTGGTCTGCACCACCAGTGCCACGTACCACTGTGTCAGGGTGAGCCACGGCAGGCAGGCCACGGCGGGCCTGTCCAGGGTCCTGCGGAAACCTTGCACTGACCCAGTCGCTTGGCGCCCGACCGTCCCTGTCCTCCAGGGTGGGCCTTTTACCCGGCAGCTGCATGCTGGAGTCATGCGCTCGGCCCGTGTGGGGTGAGGGCCGGGGTGTCCTCGCAGGTGTGGGCAGGGACCGGGCTGCCTCCCCACAGTTAGGCCCACGAAAGGCAGTGGCGCCCCACACTTGCCTCAGGAGTGGGGCCAGCATGAGCTTCACCACATTTGTGGCCCAGCAAACCGGGAGGCAGAGGCGGCTGGGTGCCAGGGGGTGGGAGGCCAGCTGGGCAGACATGCTGGGTGGCCCCACACTCTTCCCCAAGGCCCTGACATGCTGCAGAAAGGGGCCCTGGCTGGGAACATGCTCGTCCAGGCGTGAGGCCATGCTGGGCGGCCCCACACTCTTCTTCCCCAAGGCCCTGACATGCTGCAGAAAGGGGCCCTGGCTGGGAACATGCTCGTCCAGCCTGGAGGCCGGGGCATGGGCGCGAGGATCCACAGGGCCGGGCTCCTCCAGTGCCTCAGGGTGGGGACGGTCCTGTCTCTCAGCGCCTGGTGCTGCCAGGGTCCCAGCTTCCTGGCTGTGGTCTGGCTGCCGTCCCCCGCCTCCACACTCTGCTCCCCCCC
>NW_006159601.1:1090972-1092845 GCF_000334495.1 Tupaia belangeri chinensis | reverse complement strand
CTGCCTCTCCACGAGGACCTTCAGGCCCGTCTGGGGCAGGACCAGCAACCACACCTGATGGCGTCGTCTGCCACATCAGGACTTCTCCGCCCTGTCCCCTCCACGGCACCAGTGAGGGCAGGACAGGCATGTCGGGGACCCTTCAGTCGTCCGCACCGGCTGTCCTGGGAGCTCGGCTCTGCTCTCGTGCCCTCACTGCTCGAGAACACGAGTACGCCGGTGTGTCTGACACACTCCACGGGTTTTAGTGAAGGAGAGTCCAGTTTCGTCTCCTCTTCCAGTCGCCCTCGATGAGCGGTGGCAGCCGGCCGAGGTGAACAACGACACACGTCCGCAACGGTTGGGCGGGCGCTGGGCCATCACGCTGCCCCCGGCCGCAGGGCTGCTCTGCCCGGCCTGACACCCCGTGCGCTCGCTCAGCTGAGCCGAGCCCTGCAAGGGCGCTAGCTGTTTCCATTCTTGTCGAATTTCAGACGGGATTTAGTACCTTCAGGAATGACGCATCATAATCTCCCGGTTTCTCTTTCTTTTTCTTTTAGAGGTTTTTGCTGTAGGACGCATGCACTTCCCTGAGAGAGACAGAGACAGGGAGAGGGAATGTGAGAAGTCACCTCCCAAAGAGGATGGCCACGCCACAATCCCTTCACCTCCCTTCTCCTCTCAGGAATTTGGGCATGCACGCACACGTGCCCAGCATGAGTTTCAAACCACCGGGTGCAGAACTCAAGCCTTAGCCATGTGGGTGTCCAGCAATGTAACCCCTGCGCCATCTGCTGGTCCTCCCCCAATTCCTTTTACGTGCACACACACGCACACACACACACACACACACGCACACGCACACACGCACACACACACGCACACACACACAGCTTGAGAGGGGAAGAGGGCTTGGAAGTAGCTGAACAAGGCAGTCTCTTTCTGTCTCTGTCTCTCTTTCCATCTCTGTCTCTGCTCCTCCTATGAGCAGTGTCCCTGACTGCTTCCTTACTTCTGCGGGTACCTGGCCCTTGCCTGGCTTCTGGGCCGGACTTCTCTCATCCGACCGGCGGGGACGATCCGCTCAGGGCAGGCCTCGGAACATGGGCCCCACTCCTGGGCTCTCCGTCGGGGACAGGTGTCGGCACGTGTCTGCCCAGTGCGGCCACCTTGTGCTGTCCCACTCCCGACTCTTCTCTAATAACAGGACAACTGCCCCCACCTGCCCAATTCCGGGCAGGAAGATTTTGACAAGGATGGAGTCGGCGACGCCTGTGACGACGACGATGACAATGACGGCGTGAGTGACGAGAAGGTGGGCCGGGCTCCGCACTGACTGCCTGTGCTGGGCTGGGGCAGAGGGGCCGAGGGAGGCGGACCGGCACGCAGCGTGGCCCCTCGTGACGGTAGGAGACACGTGGAGGTCTCCGGGCACCGGCCGCCGGGCCGCAGCTCGCTCTTCACTGCTCCATGCACACGTGGGTTTGTCGGCTCCTTCTGGGCGGGCGAGGCTGTGCGGGAGCCACTCCCTTTGTGAGTACGTGTAATGTTCCCCTTTTCCCATTTAAATTCCACTTTGCTGAGAAAGCTGATGCAAGGGAAGTTTTTTATTTTGGAGAGGTTTTCGCTATAGGGTGCGTGTGCTTGCCAGCCAGACAGACAGAGACAGAAAGACAGAAAGTAAGAAATCACCCCCAGGGGGGATGGTCACGCCGCAATCCCTTCTCCTCCAGTCTCCTCTTGGGATCTTGGGCACGCACGCACACGCGCCCGGCATGAGTTTAAGCCACCTGGTCTGGGATGCGAACCACGGTCGTCTACATGGGAGTCCAGTGACACAGCCATTACGCCAGCTGCTGGGCCCACCAGGGGGGGGTTAACAGGCTCAGGAGCC
>NW_006159601.1:1086276-1090238 GCF_000334495.1 Tupaia belangeri chinensis | reverse complement strand
GGGAGTCACGTCCCCCAGCCATTACGCCAGCTGCTGGTCCCACAAGGGGAGGTTTAACAGGCTAGGACGCCGAGCCGTGTGGCAGGGCTGGGTCACAACCGTGCTCATGGCACTCAGCGTCTGCTCCCGGCCACGTGGTGCTGTGCTCCTGGTGCCATGGAGCACAGAGGCTGTGTCTGCCTCAGAGGTCCCCAGCCGTCTGCCGGGCAGGCACACGAGCACGCACGGTCTGGTCCGGACAGGCCTGGTTCGGGCCCCCGGCGGTTCTCGGGGGGTGGCTCTGACCTGTGAGCCCGGGCCCCTCCTCGCTGCGGCTGGCCCTGACTCCTTGCCTTGCACTGTCTCCCAGGACAACTGCCAGCTCCTCTTCAACCCCCGCCAACTTGACGATGACAAGGACGAGGTCGGGGACCGCTGTGACAATTGCCCCTACGTCCACAACCCTGCCCAGATCGACACAGACAGCAATGGGGAGGGGGATGCCTGCTCCGTGGACATTGACGGGGACGGTCAGTACCACGCTCCTGCCGCCAGTGCAGCCCCGCGGGCAGCCTGCGCACCGCTCTGCGCTCCCACGTGAGAGCACGTGTCAGGGCCAGGTGCAGCACTCGGAAGTGCAGCTCGGCATGGAGCCCGCCCTGAGGCCCGTCTGCTCCAGGCTGCCCTCTCCGGCCTCAGGCCCCTGGAGAGGTGCGAACGGGCATGTCCCCGACCACAGCCTCAGGCCCCTGGAGAGGTGTGAACGGGCATGTCCCCGACCACAGCCTCAGGCCCCTGGAGAGGCGTGAACGGGGGGATGCCTGCTCCGTGGACATTGACGGGGACGGTCAGTACCACGCTCCTGCCGCCAGTGCGGCCCCGCGGGCAGCCTGCGCACCGCTCTGCGCTCCCACGTGAGAGCACGTGTCAGGGCCAGGTGCAGCACTCGGAAGTGCAGCTCGGCATGGAGCCCGCCCTGAGGCCCGTCTGCTCCAGGCTGCCCTCTCCGGCCTCAGGCCCCTGGAGAGGTGTGAACGGGCATGTCCCCGACCACAGCCTCAGGCCCCTGGAGAGGTGTGAACGGGCATGTCCCCGACCACAGCCTCAGGCCCCTGTGCTCTGGCGGCTCCATTCTGGGGACAGCTCTGCCCACACTCTGAGAGTCCCTGCTCTCCCGCAGCCTGCCCCTCCTGCAACATCCCTGTGTACTCTGTGCGTGTCCACCCTTTCCTGGTGCTGTTCCCGTGGGCTTCTCGGCCAGGCAGGCATTTCTGAAGATCCAGACTCGGCCCGCACTCTGGCCCTGCCTTCATGCCACCCCATGCCACGCTGCTCCTCAGCCACCCTGGGGAGTCCTTCCGCAGCCCCGTGTTGGCCTCAGTCCCTCCTGACACCCTCAGGCGTGCTCTGTGGTCTCATAGCACGTTTTCTGGGTCTGACTTGGCTCTTATGTTAGAGATGGGGGGATGGAGATAGAGAGATGAAGAGAGAGACCGAGAGAGCAAGCGAGGGAGAAGAGAGGAATGGCCTCCTGAATGCAGTCGGGCCACTCTGCGGTACCGTAGCCCCAGTTCCACGCCTTGTAGGCCCTAGGAAGGTGAAGCCATGCTTGGTGTGTCATTCAAGGGGGTCTGGGACTTGAGCCCGGTGGGCACTGCTGAGTGGTCGGGCGGTGAGCTGGCCCAGCACAGCGCTTCAGCCGGTCCTCCCTTGTCTCCAGAATGCATCTGTGCTGGGCCGCCTTAAGGGTTTTGGAGCTTAGGAGGCGCCTGTGGCTGCTCTGGGACTCCTGGGTGTCGGTCCCCAGCTCCCGCAGCTCGATGGCCTTCATCCCCACCTCATCCCAGTCAGGCTGCCCCTCAGCTCCCTCTTCACTTCCCGCCTGAGCTGTGCAGGGTGTCCTGTGCCGTCACTGCCAGCGGCACCGAGGCCTGGCCAGCTCCTGCCTCCACGTCGATGGGGGCAACCTCTAGCTTCGGGGTTCCTGAAAGAGGGAATCCCATCGAGAGGCCCCGCCACTCGGCTTTGGGGGAGGGCGCGTGTGCCCTGGGGCTGGTGTGTGCAGAGGTTCGGGACCGCCCGGGGCTTTGCCCCGACAGCACGACCACCGCTCTCCGTGGTGGGGCCAGTACTCCTACACTGTGCTGCCAGCCGGGGCACGGCTGTGCTCCGCGCACTGATGACCTTCTGGTTCCACCACTTAGTAGAGACGGGGGCCGTGGCTGAGTGGGTGGAGAAAGCCAGGGCGTCCCTGAGTCACTGTCTTCCTGCTCCGCCCTGCTGTGCTGTCCTGCCTGTCGACAGACGTCTTCAACGAGCGAGACAACTGTCCCTACGTCTACAACACCGACCAGAGGGACACTGACGGCGATGGCGTGGGGGACCACTGCGACAACTGCCCCCTGGTGCACAACCCCGACCAGGTACTGCCCACACGGCCGGCATGGTCCCACCGCCTGCTGGGACGAGGCGCGGGGTGTTTCGGCAGCTCCCAGAGGGAGCAGTTCTGAGCCCGAACCCAGCTCAGCTCACGCGTCCCCGTGGCTGCGGGAGGTGACTTGGCGCGGTGTGTGTCTCCCTTGGAACCAGGCAGCACCACACGCGTGCACTGATGGGGACGTGCGGTCGGCTCTTCAGCCGGCTCTGGAGGAGACAGGCAGGCAGCAGCCTCGCGGTGGGTCTGTTGACTACATGGGCTTTGGAACATTTGTGGAAAATGGAATTGAAGAATGTGTTTCTTTGGGGGCAAAAAAAAAAAAAAAATTTAGAAGCTTATACTTTTTTCTGTAATATGCATTTTCTATGAACATTTTGAAGGCCTGCAGGTAGAGGCTGAACTGTGGGGAGCTCACGCTTTCTGATGGGGAGACCAGCCAGTGTCGCCCTGAGCGAACAGCCTGCAGCCGCCGGCAGGAGAGGCCCTGGTTGAGGCCTTGGCGCCCGCGACATGGGCTCAGCTCCCTGCCCAGAGTCTGCAGCCCCGTAGGGCAGGGCCGGCTCTCGGCCCAGGGCCTGCTGTATTCATCCGCACTGCCGGGCCGATGGGTGCCACGCACCTTCTCCTGTGCCCTGTCTGCAGACGGACGTGGATAATGACCTCGTCGGGGACCGGTGTGACAACAATGAGGACATCGACGAGGACGGCCACCAGAACAATCAGGACAACTGTCCCTACATCCCCAACGCCAGCCAGGCCGACCACGACGGCGACGGCCAGGGTGATGCCTGTGACTTCGACGACGACAACGACGGGGTCCCTGACGACAGGGACAACTGCAGGCTGGTCCCCAACCCCGGCCAGGAGGACTCGGACGGTAGGTCCCTGGGCGTGCGAACAAGGAGCTGCGATGGGTCACCGCGCAGCAGGTGCAGGGCTGGACTGGGGGTCACCCTGGAGCCTGAAGGTGCTCGGAGCGGGAGTAGATCACTCTGCCACCCACCGGGACGGTTGCCTCGCCGTGTGAGCTCTGCCGGGTGCCGTGCGCTGTGCACGTGGGGTGGAGAAGGCTCAGCCCCTGCACCGTTCTCAAGATGGTGTGAGCCAGGACATGGCCGTGACGGGTAGCACCTGCTCTCGGGGCAAAGCAGACGCAGCTGTGAGCACGCAGAGTGGGCTGCCCCGCACCTGCAGCTCCCGCACACGTCTCGCGGTGTGGTTTGCTGTGGGCTGGGTCAGAGGTCAAAGGGCAGAGTCAGCCTCTCCCCTCGGAGTTGCAGATCACAGGGGCACGGCTGTGCTCGGTGGCGGTTTGGATGCCCTTGGGCTTCAGCCGAGGCTATGAGGTTGCGGCGCCAGAGCAGCCTCCGAGCCCGGGCTGGGCAGGAGCTGGCTGACTCACACGCACGTGGGCGGCCCCGAGGCCCAGCTGGCTACGCGGAGCTCCCCGAGCAGCACGAGGGCGTTGGCAGAAAGCTCAGGGCTCCGTCCTCCACCCCTGTCCCCCGCCCCTGTCCCCTGCCCTCCATCCCCCGTCCCCCGTACC
>NW_006159601.1:1084547-1086155 GCF_000334495.1 Tupaia belangeri chinensis | reverse complement strand
GGGCGGCAGTGCCATGGAGTGGGGCGTGGCAGCTTCCAGGAGCCCCCCAGGGTCCGGGTGGGACAGGACTGTGGCGCTGGCCACGTGCACATTTCTATCGGGCAGGGGACGAGCAGAGAGGACCCCAACAGGGTCCCAGCCCGCAGCCCCCGCCTCAGCCAGCCAGGTCCCGCCACGTGCCCTCCTCAGGGGTCTCAGACGTGAGCTGGGACCCCTGCGGCTGGCGCCGGGGGGGGCCCGCGTCCAGTGTGCCCTTGCCGCGGTCCTCCCACGTGTCCCGTGTGTCCCCGCTCGTGGACTCGGGTCCGTGGAGCACATGGCTGTCACTGACGGGACTAGAGCTGGCGCAGGCTGTGCTGGGTCCACCAGGGCCCCTGTCCTGTTCTTGTTGAAAGCCACAGGCAGTAACGTGGGCGGTGAGCGAGTCGAAACCCGCCTGAGGGCTCAGCATCGAGCCACAGCGTGGGCGGCTGGGCCCCCCCACCCCGTCTACACCACAGTGGCAATCAGCTCCAGCCCCACCTGCTCACTGAGGACTAGAACGGGGAGAGGGTTGGGGAGTCCTGGGTAAGCGCCAAGCCCGCTCGGGAGGGAAGGTGACTAGGGAAGGCGTCAGAGGCGAGGCCCTGCGACATCCAGCTGGGAGTTCAGCCTGGCCCTTCTCAGCACTGGGTCTCCAGCCCAGTCTGAAAGTGGTCTCTGGGAATGTCAGCACAACCCTGCGCCGTGTGCCTAAGCGTGTTCTGAGGGGTGTCAGGACTCCTCATAGCATGTCCATGTCCGGAGGTCACAGAGCAGTGGTCCACTGGCCCCCAGAGCGCACAGCCTCAGACCTCCAGGAACCGTGGCTCGCACGTCTCTGGCGTGGCCGGGGGGACCTCGCTATCCCTGCATTCTTGTCTGTTCCCCAACAGGCGATGGGCGGGGCGATATTTGCAAAGACGATTTCGACAATGACAGCGTCCCCGACATCGATGATGTGTGTCCTGAAAACAATGCCATCAGTGAGACCGACTTCAGGAACTTCCAGATGGTGCCCCTGGACCCCAAGGGGACCACACAGATCGACCCCAACTGGGTCATCCGCCACCAAGGCAAAGAGCTGGTTCAGACCGCGAACTCAGACCCTGGCATCGCAGTGGGTGAGCCTGTGGGCTGTGAGAACGCCTCGGCGTTCGGGTGGGCATGTGCACGGAGGCAGCCTGCTCTTCCAGGGCACGTGGCTGGGAATTTGCGTGGCCTCCTCCTCGTACGGGGTGAAGCTCTCAGGTCGGAGGAGCTCGGGGTCCTGCCACTCCTCTGTCCGGGGCGTCATGGCCGGAAAGCTGGCTCACCATGTGGACGTGGTCCCTGTGGTGTCACGGCACACGGGGACCAGGCCCTGACTCCCTCGCAGTGCAGAGCGGGGCCAGGAGAGCCGGTCCCTGCTTGACGCGGCCGTGCCGGGACTCCCAGGGCGCCTCCGGCCAGGCCTGGTGACGGGCGTCTCCCTGTGCACCCAGGTTTCGATGAGTTCGGGTCCGTGGACTTCAGCGGCACGTTCTACGTCAACACGGACCGGGACGACGACTATGCCGGCTTCGTCTTCGGCTACCCGGCCAGCACGCG
>NW_006159601.1:1080562-1083653 GCF_000334495.1 Tupaia belangeri chinensis | reverse complement strand
CCCCCTGGGGGGCCTAAGACGTGGGCGGGCCCCCCTGCGGCTGGCCCGGTGGGCGTCCAGTGTGCCCTTGCCGCGGTCCTCCCACGTGTCCCGTGTGTCCCCGCTCGTGGACTCGGGTCCGTGGAGCACATGGCTGTCACTGACGGGACTAGAGCTGGCGCAGGCTGTGCTGGGTCCACCAGGGCCCCTGTCCTGTTCTTGTTGAAAGCCACAGGCAGTAACGTGGGCGGTGAGCGAGTCAAAACCCGCCTGAGGGCTCAGCATCGAGCCACAGCGTGGGCGGCTGGGCCCCCCCACCCCCCGTCTACCCCACAGGGGAAATCAGCCCCAGCCCCACCTGCTCACTGAACAGCGTGGGCGGCTGGGCCCCCCCACCCCCGTCTACACCACAGTGGCAATCAGCTCCAGCCCCACCTGCTCACTGAGGACTAGAACGGGGAGAGGGTTGGGGAGTCCTGGGTAAGCGCCAAGCCCGCTCGGGAGGGAAGGTGACTAGGGAAGGAGTCAGAGGCGAGGCCCTGCGACATCCAGCTGGGAGTTCAGCCTGGCCCTTCTCAGCACTGGGTCTCCAGCCCAGTCTGAAAGTGGTCTCTGGGAATGTCAGCACAACCCTGCGCCGTGTGCCTAAGCGTGTTCTGAGGGGTGTCAGGACTCCTCATAGCATGTCCATGTCCGGAGGTCACAGAGCAGTGGTCCACTGGCCCCCAGAGCGCACAGCCTCAGACCTCCAGGAACCGTGGCTCGCACGTCTCTGGCGTGGCCGGGGGGACCTCGCTATCCCTGCATTCTTGTCTGTTCCCCAACAGGCGATGGGCGGGGCGATATTTGCAAAGACGATTTCGACAATGACAGCGTCCCCGACATCGATGATGTGTGTCCTGAAAACAATGCCATCAGTGAGACCGACTTCAGGAACTTCCAGATGGTGCCCCTGGACCCCAAGGGGACCACACAGATCGACCCCAACTGGGTCATCCGCCACCAAGGCAAAGAGCTGGTTCAGACCGCGAACTCAGACCCTGGCATCGCAGTGGGTGAGCCTGTGGGCTGTGAGAACGCCTCGGCGTTCGGGTGGGCATGTGCACGGAGGCAGCCTGCTCTTCCAGGGCACGTGGCTGGGAATTTGCGTGGCCTCCTCCTCGTACGGGGTGAAGCTCTCAGGCCGGAGGAGCTCGGGGTCCTGCCACTCCTCTGTCCGGGGCGTCATGGCCGGAAAGCTGGCTCACCATGTGGACGTGGTCCCTGTGGTGTCACGGCACACGGGGACCAGGCCCTGACTCCCTCGCAGTGCAGAGCGGGGCCAGGAGAGCCGGTCCCTGCTTGACGCGGCCGTGCCGGGACTCCCAGGGCGCCTCCGGCCAGGCCTGGTGACGGGCGTCTCCCTGTGCACCCAGGTTTCGATGAGTTCGGGTCCGTGGACTTCAGCGGCACGTTCTACGTCAACACGGACCGGGACGATGACTATGCCGGCTTCGTCTTCGGCTACCAGTCCAGCAGCCGTTTCTACGGGGTGATGTGGCAGGCGGTGACGCAGACCTTCCGGCGGTCAGCCCGACTGGGAGGCCCAGCCCACCCGCGCCTACGGCTACTCGGGCGTGTCGCTCAAGGTGGTCAACTCCACGACGGGCACGGGCGAGCACCTGAGGAACGCGCTGTGGCACACAGGGAACACGGCCGGGCAGGTGAGGCCGCCGGGGCTGGGGCGCAGGTCGGAGGGCGGGCCTCGTCCCTTCCCAAGACCCTGCCGCTCCACTCAGGCAGTTCCCTCGTCACTGTCACTCTGACGGCCTGACACGGAGTTCTCACTTCATGAGGGATGCCAGGCCTGGAGCCTCATAGACAGGTGGTAACTCCCTGGAATTTCACGTCTCCACCCTCTTCTAAAGCTAGAGCAGCTTCCAAACGGCTTAAGTATTTTGCACAAGGTCCCCTGTCGAGCAAGGGGAAGACTCAGCATCTGAATCCAGGACGCTGTGATCTTAGCGCTGAGCCATGCTGCCCCCGAGGACCGTGTTCGCACCTCTGGGGTCACACTGTCCGATGTGTCAGAGCGAGAGCCACGCTCCGTGGTCCACGGGGTGGGAGAAACTGGCTGAGACCAGGCGCCAACACACTTCAGCATGCCGTCTCCCCAGGTGCGCACCCTGTGGCATGACCCCAGAAACGTCGGCTGGAAAGACTACACAGCCTACCGGTGGCACCTGACACACAGGCCCCGCACTGGCTTGATCAGGTGAGCTCCAGGCGTGGCCTCCGCTCCTCCACGCCGCTGGCAGGGTGGCCCCGTAGGCAGGGTCACCTCTGACGTCTCTGTGCTCCAGGCGTGGCCTCCGCTCCTCCATGCCGCTGGCAGGGTGGCCCAGTAGGCAGGGTCACCTCTGACGTCTCTGTGCTCCAGGCGTGGCCTCCGCTCCTCCACGCCGCTGGCAGGGTGGCCCCGTAGGCAGGGTCACCTCTGACGTCTCTGTGCTCCAGGCTCCTCCGCTCCATGCCTTTCTCATCTCGCTTCTCTACCTCTATTACTCATTTAACAAAGGGGAAGAAAACCTGTCAAAAGGAGAAATAAGTTTGTCTTGCTTTGAAGACAGCAGTGAGGGTGCCGTCTTCCCTCTTCAAATACACGCTGGGCGTGGGCAGGCCCCACGGAGGTGCTGGCCTGCAGGGTGCACGCGCTTCTCGGGGGAGCGGGCGTGTTGGCGTCTGATGCTTGAGTGGCTGAATTTAAGGCACTCACTTACCGAAACTCTCACAAGGAGTCCAACAGAACGTACTCTTCGCTCAATAGCATTTGAAATGATTTAGATGAAAACAAAATGTGCGATTTAGAATGAGGGATGTTTTGCAAGTCAGAAGGAAGGAGGACGCAGCGGGTCGCTGGCCGGTGCCGGGAGCGTCTGTGCCTTCGGCCACGGCTGCGGGGTGAGGTGCGTTCTGGGTACGTGGAGGCAGCATTGCCGTGGCCACTTGCTCTTGGCTCCGGCCTCCGTCAGGGAGCGCTAGTGTGTCCAGCCCAGCTCAGGGCAGGGAGCGAGGTGCCAGAGGAGTGCAGGCAGGAGATGGAGGCTTTGGGAGGGGCGGGGGGGGGGGGCCA
>NW_006159601.1:1078931-1080481 GCF_000334495.1 Tupaia belangeri chinensis | reverse complement strand
CTGGGTGACGGTGCGCGTGCTCCACGTGTGGCAGAGGCAGGCTACAAGGACGAGCAGTGCTGTACACAGGGCAGCCACCCTGGGCTGCAGGGAGCCCTGGGCCAGGCGGAGGTGATGCTGCGTCGAGGGCGGGCGGCCTGTGACGCGACTCGACTCCAAGATCTCGTGCTCGCCCCTCCCACTCCCAGGGTCTCGGTGCACGAAGGGAAACAGCTGATGGCGGACTCAGGGCCGATCTATGACCAGACCTATGCTGGCGGGCGGCTGGGGCTGTTCGTCTTCTCTCAGGAAATGGTCTACTTCTCAGACCTCAAGTACGAGTGCAGAGGTGAGTGCGCTCGTGGGGCGGGCGCAGATGCCAGACGCCTGACATGCGTCAGGGTACTGCGTCCCGGCAAGCCCGGCTCCTCGGGCTGTTCAGAGCGTGGACTGAGCCTGAGCTGTCTGGTGGGACAGACCTCTGCCGCCACGGCTCCACCCAGCCCGCCCACCGCGCCCTGCAGCTGCCCGGGTGCGCCCTGCAGCTGCCCGGGTGCCCCGTGGCTCCCTCCAAAGGCAGTTCTTGCTGGACTTGGGGGGTGGCCTGAGGAAGGGGGGAGGCAGGAGGGGACAAAGGACAAAGTTCCCCTCCAGTGATTTCTCTGGGAAATGCCTGCTTCTGGCGAGCAGACCGAGTGCGGAGGGCAGCGTGCGGGGGAGCCAGGCCGGCCCCTCACCTGCTCTGGCGCAGTTTCCTTGTCCGCAGGTGGAGATGCCTTTCGAGACATTTCACGTTTCTGTCGGGCCTTCCATTCATCTGCCCACATTACGATATATTAATCAAGATGATAATACCGTCCGCTACGGGGCTGCCTGCTTCTGGCAAGCAGACCGAGTGCGGAGGGCAGCGTGCGGGGGAGCCAGGCCGGCCCCTCACCTGCTCTGGCGCAGTTTCCTTGTCCGCAGGTGGAGATGCCTTTCGAGACATTTCACGTTTCTGTCGGGCCTTCCATTCATCTGCCCACATTACGATATATTAATCAAGATGATAATACCGTCCGCTACGGGCAAAGCTGAGCTGGGCCCAGGGCTCGACCCCAAGCCTGTCTGTTCCTCCTTTTCGCAGATGCCTAGACCAGCTCGCTGCACCACAGGGCCGTGTGTGCTGTCACTGCGACTCCTGGCCCGGTCCTCACGGCTACCCTAACAGTGCAGACCCTCCCCCGCCACCAGCCCCAGCTGTGCCTTCAGGGATAACTTAGAGAACCACAGACCCGAGCCCGCAGGAGAGGAGCTGACGGGAGGGGAGACTGCGGTGTGAGCCAGCCACGGCATGCCACGTCTTGTGGCCTGGGCAGCACAGCGTGCCTGGGAGATGCACTCGCTGACAGTCTTTATCTGTACGGAGCTGGAGGGGCTCTTGCGCGAAAGCCGTTAGCATCGGTTAGGCACGAAAGGCTTGTGCACCTGCTTTCAGGGTGCCCTGTCATCGCCCTGCTTGGACCAAACCCCCAGTGACTCCTCCTCCCGCCGGGTCGGGGTGGGAGGGGTCTCCAGGGTCCATGAGCTTG